>NC_069504.1:724010688-724380688 GCF_027579735.1 Bombina bombina
TCATGCACGCTCATGAACTCGCCTGGCATTACTCTTTAACAAAGGATACCAATAGACAAGAAAAATTGATAATAGAAATCAACTGCAGTGTTATTTAAAATTCAATTCTCAGGGGGAACTTCCGGGCGGCGGCCATGATAGGTCGCAAGACTGTCTACTGCTTCAAATCATAGCGCAAGTCTACACAAAAATCATGTCTTCAATATTGCATTGAATCTTACTTTTTATTGAATATTATGCAGGAGAGAAAGCCCTTTTGAATGATACCACTATTTTTAGATTTGGAGACCTATTTATCAAATGTCTGTCAGACCTGATCCGACAGTGCGGATCAGGTCCGACAGACATCTCTGAATGTGAGCTGCTGGTGCAACGCCGCCCCCTGCAGACTCGCGACCGCCAGCAGGGGGGTGTCAATCAACCCGATCATACTCGATCGGGTTGAATTCCGGCGATGTCTGTCCACCTGCTCAGAGCAGGCGGACAGGGTTATGGAGCTGCGGTCTTTAGACCGCTGCTTCATAACTGCTGTTTCTGGTGAGCCTGCAGGCTCGCCTGAAACACGGGCCCTCAAGCTCCGTTCGGAGCTTGATAGATAGGCCCCTTGATGTCAGATTCAGGCCTATTTCTTAACCCCCCGGTAGGACACTTTTGTGTCTATGTCATTATAGAGCAGTGGTTTTCCGGAAGACACTGCAAGCATTTTTTATTCAATTGCCTTCCTGGTATGCTATTTTCTGGAGAATGCTGTCAACATCTGGGAATCTACTCCTATTTATACTTAAAATCTACTACAGAAGTTTAATATGGATACTGCTACGCTTATATTAGAAGAGTTGCGCTGCCTACTCAAGGGATATCTAATAGCTTTCGAGGAAACATCATGCAGGGAACTTACTTGCACAGATAGCTGTACCTCAGTGCAACCCACTCTACCGGAATCCTTTCCAACACAGCAGGGGAGTGGTGGCACTTTGGGGCCCCAGAGCTTACCACTTACCAATGTTGGGTATTTGGAAGATCTAGAGCCTGATGAAGTGAAATCCGCAGCAGGGTATGATAGAGCCGAGGTTGGGAATCTGGAAAATACTATGATACACCTGGTATCACAGGAAGCTATAAAGAAATTTCTACTGTGAGCCGTTTAGTGCAGACGCAGGAAGCTGCTGTACTCAGACCCACAGCCTTAGCCGGAGCTCCTATTAAGAACAATGGAAAGGTATCGAAGCAGACATTAACCTTACTAAGACCCAGTGTTGTGCAGCTTCTGTGTTATTTCTTTATTATTTCGCTATCAATCTTGCTGCACACTTTTGTGATTCTTTTAACAGTTCGGTCATAAAAGAACTGGGACCCTGGTAGTTTACTATTGCTGGTTATAGCAGGGAGTTCTTGGCCTTGGATGAGAACAGGAACAGAATATTTATGTATACCTATGATAACCAAGATGACAACTCTAAGGGCTTCCATGCTGTACAATATTGTATGCATGGTTTATGCTCCCTCATATGGCTGTTTAATTTGACATGGGTGCAGTAAGATCACTGAAAAATCAGCCAGCCCCGGATTTATGTAGCTCTTTCATATGGGACTGCTCATCATAACTAATCTGTTGCTTTAGTGCAGTTAATGACAGCAAAATTGTATTTTTTTACACATAAAATGAGAGATTCTGTTTGTGTTAACTTACTCAACTGTGTTTTATTTTTATATATCTCAAGGTTTTTGTGTAACAAAGTGGGCTAAAAATTTTTGCACTATCCGGTTTCTATTGGTATTGGCTGCTTTAACCATTTTAGTGATATAAAGTCAGATGACACTAACAATTTAATGCATTAGTCATGCTACACATAATGAGGGGGAAAATAGCTAAACTTCTTATGTATACCGTATTACAGGAATCCTCTAATCTATATTGTTATACTCAGTATGTTTTGTTTATTTTTTGCAAATGCACCGCACTTTTAGGTTATTGAGGAGATACTGTAATGCAACAATTTTTCCTTTGATGATAGTGTTAAGTTTTATGATTTACAATAGCTATGGACCTGGCCATGCTCCCCTATCTTTGATCTCACCTAACCTACATTATACACTATAATCTATTTCCCACAATGTTTCAAGTGTTAACTACAGAAGACCCTTTAACCTTTTGGCATAGCAGATATTAGTACCTAATAACATAGCAGCGCTAATGGGGCCTATCTATCAAGCTCCGAATGGAGCTTGAGTGCCCGTGTTTCTGGCAAGTCTTCAGACTCGCCAGAAACAGCAGTTATGAAGCAGCGGTCTAAAGACCGCTGCTCCATAACCCTGTCCGCCTGCTCTGAGCAGACGGACAGGAATCGCAGGAAATCAACCCGATCGAGTACGATCGGGTTGATTGACACCTCCCTGCTGGCGGCCGAATGGCCGCGAGTCTGCAGGGGGCGGCGTTGCACCAGCTGCTCGTGCAATGCTGAATATGGAGAGCGTATTGCTCTCCGCATTAAGCGATGTCTTGCGGACCTGATCCACACTGTCGGATCAGGTCCGCAAGACATTTGATAAATATGGGCCAATATCTCAATTGGTGGATTAAGCAGTGATCTCTGCAGGCTCATTTATTACATTTTAAAACTTAGCAGCCCCAGCTCTTATTACACTCATATACTCTATATTCTATTTACTTGAGAAACAGTTAATTCCCTTGCTATCCCTTGTTGCAGTGCTCCATTAGTATGAAGGGCAGGTGTCAAACTCCTACCTAATCTTTACAAACTTATGTCACTTATATAGTAGCTCTTCTACCATTCTCCTCTTTAGAGTTGAAGCTTTAGTTTTTTTGTTTTAGAGCTAGATGAGCTTTTAACATCCTCTTATAATAGTAAAGAAAAAAACTGAGGTTTTATCATAAATTGGGATCCCAGGTCCACTTTTCTTCATATGCCCTCGTTAGATGTTCAGTCTCTATGTGGTCAGAAGGGTCCAATAGCGACCCCTATTAAAAGCTAGAGGGTCTTGATATGCTGTGATATAAGACTTAAATACTGATAAACAATGCGATACACATATCTTTTGATATTCTTTGATGTATACAGATATGAGATGACAGATTCATTATTGTATGTAACCTCAAGATTATGATAAGGCAAGTGTCAGTTAATCTAAATAGTAGCTCTTCTACCATTTTCCTTTTAGAGTTAAAGCTTTTCTGTTTTAGAGCTGTATGAGCTTCTATTTTTCGCTTATAATATTCAAACAAAAAACTGAAATTTTTCCATTAATTGGGTTCCATAAGTGGTCCCCTTTTCTTCATATGCCCTCTCTAGAAATTCAGTCTTCTTGTGGTTTGAAGGGTCCAAGAGTGGCTACTATTACCAGTTAGAGGGTCCTGATATGCTGTGATATAAGATCTAAATATTGATAAACAATGTGATTACACATTTCCTCTGTTATTCTCCATTATATAAAGACACAAGGAGGCCTACTTATCAAGCCGTCAACTGTACTGCATTCGACAGCACCAATACGCTCGCCTGACATTGCCTAACATCGTGGCCGTGGATCTGAATACGTTCTCCATATTTAACAAAAAAGCTGTCAAAAAGCCACGCACCAAGTACGGGGCGATGAGCAGCGAACTGTTGTTAACTAACAGTCATCGATCTTGCTGCTATTCGGCTTTTTCACAGCTTTATTTGTATACTGTCACTAAACACCGCCACTATACTAAACTGTTTAACCCCTATCCCGCCACTCCGGGACCCCACCGCAACTAAATAAAGTTATTAACCCCTATCCCGCCGCTCCCGGAGCCCACCACCACCTAAATAAAGTTATTAACCCCTATCCCGCCGCTCCCGGACCCCGCCGCCACCTACATTATGTTTTTAATCCCTAATCTGCCGCCCCCTACACCACCGCCACCTACATTATGTTATTAACCCCTATCCCGCCACTCACGGAGCCCACCGCAACTAAATAAAGTTATTAACCCCTAAACCCCTGGCCTCCCACATCTAATCTACCCTAACTATATTAGACTAAATTACATTAAACTACAAATTAAATTAACTATATTATATATTTAAAAACCTAACCCTACTCAAATAATTTAAATCTACACTAAAAAATTACTAAATTACAAAAAACTAACAACTAAGTTACAAAAAATAACAAACACTAAGTTACAAAAAAATAAATAAACACTAAATTACACAATTTTTTTTTTATCAAAGATTTAAACTAATTACACCTAATCTAAGGGCTCTATGAAAATGAAAAGCGCCCCCCCAAAAATAAAAAAAAACCCTAGCCTACAATAAACTACAAATAGCCCTAGCCACATAGCATCCCGCTGTGGGGCTTTATGTAATTCGACCGTGGCAATTTGGTTCGAAGGTATCCTCACCCGAGCTGGAAAGTCTATTTGGCCGATAATGTATTGCAATGTGCTCTATACTCTACGCTCATAATTGAGGTAGCAGGATACAGAGGACAATAACCTGAGAGAATACTTAGCCTGAGTCAGCTGAGCACAAGAGACCTGCTAACTGCTTCCCCGGCTGTTAGTATATATACCCTCCATCATAGAAGAAAGTCGAAAGGAAACCACAAGTGACGTGCTCATTGAGCACACCAATACAGATCCTGTACTACTAGAGGACGGAGCTGCTGATGCCCGGAGGGATCCGAGCTTCACGCCCCAACCTCATAGAACATCCAGCCACAGGACCCAAACGGGACCAACCAGCTACAGGATCATAAAGGTTTCAACAGGGAGATGGGCCTTACTGTGTCGGTCTGACAGGAGTACAGCCGGGTAAACCGAAGCTGAATAGGACCGGAACAGCATGTGGACTCTGCATCACGGTTTGAGAAACCTCAGGATCTCCTGAAGCGCAAGTATAATTAATCTTCAATTCTATTTTTACATAAGGGTACCTTAATCAGTTGCCTCATAAAAATCGTATTTGTTGGGACTAAGTACTGTAATCAAAGATGCTCTGATTATTGGATACATACATCAAAAGAGGAAAAAACAGATCAATTAAGCAATATAGGGAAAATTGCTTAACTGTTACTGTATAAATCTATTGGATAACGCTCAAACTGATTATAAATTCTCTGGACAAATTGAAATCTACAAGGCGCTTTGGATCTGCAGCAAGTAGAGACTAGGTTATAAGACTCTTAAGCTATAAACTTCTTAAGCCCTAAGAATACCCAGAGAAAGTCTTAAGTATAGAAGTTCTGATCTGGAGGAAAATATACTCCACTTAAGGAGTTATTCCTAATCTCTAATATATCTCTAATACATCAAGTCAAGATAATCAAAACAGTAGCGATAAGTAGTATTATCTCCTAGTTTGGTAGTATGCTGCTTCCCTATTTTGGGTTAGATATGCACAAGCAGATAGCATAAGATTACTGGGATTGAACTGGCTGTGCTCGTTATAGTGATATTAAAGGGCCACTAAACCCAAAATCTTTCTTTCATGATTCAGATAGAGAATAGAAATTTAAACAACATTACAATTTACTTCCATAATTTATTTTGCTTCATTTTTTAAATATCATTATTTGAAGAAAAAGCAATGCACATGGTGAGCCAATCACATGATGCTTCTATGTGCAGCAACCAATCAGCAGCTAGTGAGCATATCTAGATATGTTTTTCATCAAAGATTATCAAGAGAATAAAACAAATGAGATAATATAAGTAAATTAGAAAGATGTTTAAAATTGCATTCTCTTTCTAAATCATAAAAGAAAAAAATGTGGGTTGCATGTCCCTTTAATAGTGATTTTTTTTTTTTTCTTGTTTCTTTTTTTTGGTTTAAATATGTTGCTATAATATAGCTACAATTAAGATTAATCCAATTCCATAGTAATAATAAGTGTCTTCCTACTTTTTGCTATTGGAATATTGATAAGGATTGCTTAGTTCTGCTTGAAATGTAATGGGCTGATTGTCATAAGTATAGGCAAACCATTTCCTTGTCATACAGGTGGTAATTTTGTCTGCATCATATGTTCGGTTTTTGTTTCTTCTTTTGTTTTTTTCTCACTAAGCACAGTAGTTCAGTGCCCTTTTGTTAACAAGTTTGTTAAACACTACTTAGTAAGGATTATTTAAATGGTCTTACACTTTTCGTAAGTCAAAATTGTCACACCACGTACTTTTTTTTTCTTTTCCCACATCCAAATAGATACACTCATTAAACATATATTCACACTTTCTTCTTTACTGGTCAGCAAGACCCAGAAATGTATGCACATGGTTATTTTGAGATAGTATAATCTCACTATTTCTCTTATTTTCACATTTTTTTTCTTCTTTTTTAAATGGAAAGGTTTGTCAAACAAGCCAGACAAAGTTCACCAATAATGTCTACTAACGGCAGAGGCAAGTATTGATGCCACTAATGAAACCTCAAACGATTTTCAAACTTTGATATCTCAATTAAACCTATTCTTTACACCCCAATTTGAGGTAATTAAAAAAGACTTGTAAAGGAGGCGGAGCTTGGCCGGGCAGGCAAATAGCTGCGTAGTCACACAGCTCCGGTACAGCAGAGGGACAAACTTTGGTTCAAACCGGTGCTACACATCCTTCAACGTGAGAAATAGGCGGCTCAGCACTCAGAGACCATAAAGAACTTAAAGTGGCAGCTGGGAACGAACGGGCTCACCTGAACGAGCACATTGAAATAACTGCAGCGTGCTGTGCCGCCGCCATCTTGGAACTCCCGCGGCAATGAGCAAAAGTTACAACAACATGTGAGTTAACAGCCAAAATCACTGTGAATGTGAAGGAGATCAGTAAGAGGAAACGCTAGGTTTAGAAAGTGCCTAATCATAAAGGGACATAGCCATACTAAAGCGTACAAGAATGTAAGCAGCGGATAAACACCTACACCACCTTTGAGACCATGGGAACTACAGGGAACTATTAAAATCACGACACAAACTTACTCAGAAAAGCATGTGAACTAACAAAACGCTCAACACTTAACCCACACTTTCTCGGTATCACATCTGTTATGCCTCTCCTTTAAGACAAACACAAGAAGTATTGACAGCAACAACATAGGAGGCTCGGAGCTCCAGGGCCCATATTACGCTCTTGTAACTCTGCATTGTGTTATCATAAAAGCACAGATAAAATGGCGTCAAAGCACAAAAATAAAGGGGACAAAAACCTTTAAAGCCAGACCCAAGCTAATACACTGGTCAGCTCCTTCTTTCACGCTAACACACCTGAAGCACAGGACACAGACTCCTCAGACAACTATGCTTCTGCTGACCCCTTACCAGCAGCAGACTATCTGATTCAGCTAAAACAGGACATTGAAAAACTCCCCTCAAAAGAAGATTTTGATTCACTTAAATCCCTCATAACAAAAGAGCTGACATCTTTGCGAAAAGACATGACAGAGATGAGTGAGAGAATAGTAGACATTGAGGAAACACAGGACACAACATCTGAAGTAATTAGTTTATTACACAACCAAGCCAATGCTCATGAGGAACAAATTGAGACCATGCAAGAGAAAATAGAGGACTTAGAGAACAGGGGGCGGAGAAGCAACCTCCGTATCAGGGGGATCCCAGAAGCAATAAAAACTGCCGACCTGATGGAATATCTACAAAGCCTCTTTCGTCAGATTGTAGGCGATCAACAAGCTCCACCATGGGAAATTGAAAGAGCCCACAGATCCCTCCGACCCCCACCCCCCCCAAACGCGCCTCCCAGAGACGTTATTCTCAAATTTCTTTGATTCAATGACAAAGAAGCTATTTGGCAGAAGGCAAGATCCTCTCACACGATCTCATACCTGGATCATGATTTACAAATATACCCAGACCTATGTCCAAGTACCATCCAAAAACGAAAGGAAGCTCGCTTCATCACCTCTGTGCTACAGGATAGAAACATCAAATATCGCTGGGGGTTCCCATTCAGCCTAATAGTCCCACATGAAGGGACGACAATCATCTACAAAGGTATTCAGGACCTGGATAAACTTTCTAAGGGATTGGGAATCCCTCTGAAACCCCCGGGACCTCCATCCTCCTCCGACGAATCTCAACCCTCCACTCTACACTCACATCTTTCCACCCTGCAGAAGACATCCTGGAGTAAAGTCCAATCTCTTAAAAAGAAACGAAAAGAACATCTCAACACTTCTCCAGCCTCAAACAGAGACTAATTGAAATGGAACTCTCCCTTGATATCTACAGTGGGTGAGATCTTATCTTTGCTCTAGACGGACATTTGCTGTCATGTTTTGCTAATGTTTATTATGCATACACCTGGAAACTCAATGAAGAATTATTAGACCTCCCACACTATACTGATAAGTTACAAACAGCCATACAAGAATTCTTTGATATTAATCTTGGCTCAGTACCAGAATTTCATAACATCTGGGAAGCTCACAAGGGGACTATACGTGGGGAATTAATGAGCATGCAATCTCATTATAGAAAACAACAGAGACTCCTGTTACAAGAGTCCCTGTACAAGATGAATGAGCTGGAGATGCAGCTCAAAAAAAGCCTACCGACACACAAATAGCTAAAGCCCTACAGGAAAGTAAACAAACTACAACAAATCTTCTAGACAAGGAGTGCAAAAGACTAGCCTTTAAACTTAAGCAATCATTCTATGAAGGGGACAATAAGTGTAGCAGACTTTTCGCCCGCAAACTGAAACGCACTTCCAATCGCGCATATATTCTTAAGATCAAAACCACCGACAAAATATATCATGACACTTCCAACATAGCAGAATCATTCCGTTCTTATTATGACCACCTGTACAACCTAATTGCAACACCCCCAAACAAACACACTCACACCACGACTGACATTGCATCCCGTATTGAACACTTCTTAACAGATATAAATTTCCCTGAGGTAGCGAATGAGCAACTAACCCTTCTACAACAGCCTTTTACTTTACTGGAGATCCGAAAAACCATAACAGACCTTCCCACTGATAAAGCCCCAGGCCCCGACGGTTATACTAACTATTATTACAAGAAATATACAGACATCCTTTCACCACACCTATTGACCCTCTTTAACTCAATAACACCACACAACCCCTTTCCCACCCAGACCCTGGAAGCTTTTATTTCCATAATACCGAAACCTGGGAAAGACCCCGAGCGTGTAGAAAATTATAGACCAATTTCCCTACTAAACACAGATCTAAAAATTTATGCCAAGATTCTCGCCACACGACTAAACACCGTCCTTCCACAGTTAATTGGTAAAGATCAAGTCGGATTTGTCCCAGCAAGAGAAGCGAAGGATAACACGATTAGGGCAACCCAATTGATAGAATATGCCAATCTTAGAAATATCCCGCTCTTGGTCCTGTCGACCGATGCGGAAAAAGCCTTTGACCGCGTCGGTTGGCAGTTTCTGAGAGCGGTACTATTAAAAATGGGCTTAGGGGGGGGCGGAGCCAGCTTCAGAAGAGATAGGACGTATACATTTTGAGCTCCTGCAAAACCATCAGATATTAAGCTTATAATACATTTAATTTATACTCCCTAACAACAGTAGAGTTCTTCTCTTATAAGGAGGAAGGCAACCTTTTTATAACTTCTGTTTACTGCGGCCTCCAGCATCTTTTCTGGCACCTGCACAGCGACGACCTAACAGACATCTCCGTGTGGCAGCAGGGATTACTTGATCTACAGCCATAACCTATTTTACTCTAGACCCTGGACTACAGCACCAAATATGGCAGGCTTCACTGAACTAGCACAGGAGTCGCTACGGACACTGATGCAGCAGATGGACAATAACTTTCATGATCTAAAACTTGTACTAAAAGATCAATGTCACACAGGAACTACTCCTCTATCTAAAATGGCGGCTCCTACAGATCCCGACAAGTGCGATGAGACCTCGCAGTCTAATAACAGTGCACCAGCATCAGTGCCAGAGATGCCGCGGACCTGCATAGAATTTTCAGTACAAGACGTACGTTTAGGTGCAAAGAGGAGCCTGGAAGTGAAGAGGGGTCCAGTCCTATTAAAGCCGGATGGAGGTGAGCTGAGTGTTGGGGATAAAATGCCGCAGATCGCTACTACCCTGCTTTTGACAGATGTCTATTTCCCTGAGAGCTGGATTCCGGATTTCAGAGCAGCCCTGGATGTCTTGCAGGCTGATGACTTTCGGAGACCGTTCATTGCGGCAGGGTCATTGCAGGGTGCTTACCGTAAAGATTTAACGCTACCAAAAATTGCTATGGGGGATTTACACTCTTCACCTGAAAGGGGGAAATACCCAAATCCCATCCAAATTTCAAAAGGTCTTAGAGGGTCATGGCGATGCCCGGTACTCCTACACTTGGCAATGGTAATAAAAGATCTAAGCCGCTTACTAAGTTGTTCACAGAAGCCAGTTGCAGATCTCCCCTCAGAATGGCAAACAACATGGAGGATCATCAGGGAAATAGCTGAATGCCTTGAACTCTGTATTTTTTTTGCTCACAAGTTCGGTGTAGGCTGAAAACTCCCTTGCTATGAGAACATTCATTTATCATACCGTACATAACTCCAAATGGTGTGATGTAGCCTGTAAATGTTTATGTTCTCCTAGACACATACCTATTTGAAGTTAACGTAGTTTATGTCGACCCTCAATGCTTGCTTGTTTTGTCCCTCTTTAGAGTGACTTTATATTTCTATGTTCAGTTAATATCATTAATGATCTAGAGCTGGTATGACTGATTGTAAGTGAGATTGCATTAGGCTTGACCTATAGTGAGTATGCACAGCATACACATGAAGGCTACTTATGTGGCACTATATAAGACACTCTCTTATCCACTTTAACTTCATGCTGACTTATTCTTTACATGAGCTTTAATGATATTTCATGTTCCCTAAAATGTATTTTTGCCTATATAAAATTCTAATATCCTGTTAACCCTTAACCTGGGGTCTTCTCTCTTTAGATTATTATTAAGTAACCCCGCCCCCTTTACAACTTGTTTAGCGATAGGGTTTGCTGATGACTTCTCACTATGATTTTTATGCTGCAGCCATGTTAGTAGCTGCCGTTGCAATTTCACATATGATAACTTAACTGACAGCGCATAGATCAACTCCAGTTATTTGCAGTTTGTTTTTTATTTTTGTTAATATGATATCTCATTCTCTCCATCTGCTCATAATTCCTATATGTTGTTACCCGTGTTACCCATGTGTGAACTGCTAGTTGTGTTATGTCACTTCTGAAATATTTAGCAAGTTCCCTATTTTTGAGTTATTTTAAACAATTCTTAGTATGCAGCCCAGACTAAAGTGTTCCCTAGGTTGAGATGCAGGTTGACTCAGTTTCATATGTGGTTCACTTGATATTTGGTATTGTAGCAAATTATTACTATGCCTATCCTCTCACGCTCCTTTCCCAGCCTGTCCTAGACGACATATCTTTGGTTATGATGCGTACCATGTAAGGATGAAGTATAGTCTACTAGAGCCTCTACATATACTTGAGAGTTCAGAGTACTGCGCAATCTGTGGTAGTTGGCGTCTTAGTTAACATTATGCTAGTTCCCAAGCTGTTTATTGTACAAGAGACATTTATCATGTAGACATTAACGTCTGCGATATCAGAGTATAAGTGTCATATCCTGACTGTTTATATAAATACTTATAATGATAAGACTGGTGATACCCAAAAGTTAGCTCTAGGGAGAAATTACTGTTAAACTTGTCCCCGTAAGTTTACATATAGTAACAAGTCTTATATGGGACCCCTCGTATATGGGCATATATTATGTATAGTAACGAGTTTAATACAGGGCCTTTAGCATATAGATTTAACTTGTGTGCAGTTATAAGTGTTGTATTGAGCCCTACAGTATAGGGACGTAGATTGGGTATAGCAAACGGACTAACACAGCGCCCCCAGTTTAAGCTAGCAATAAGTCTAATATAGACATTTTTGGCCTCTGTTGAAATTTTTAGTACACGTATAACCCTTTAAGTACGGCCTCCAAAATGATATCTGCCCCCACCAGTTTCATGTGTCGTTCTCAGACAGGTCACTTCTTTCCTTTTTCTTATCCTAAGCTCCTTGGGCACAGCGTTCCTGCTCATTTAATCCCTGAGATAAAGATTTTTAAGCTTTGCATGATTCTGTTGTTAAGTCTGTTTGAACTTCACTCGAATGTATATGCTCTCAAAAATGCCTACGTCTAGAAAGTTTCTAATTTCTCTATAATTTTTACATCTAATTCCTATAGTGATACACTAGTAGATCAATGGCCAAGTCCCTAGAGCATAATCTCCTAATCCATGTGGAAGTATACTAGATAGCCTTAACAGAGAAAGAACCTGGCTGCCATATATCATATGGAACATTATCTATAACCCTCAAATAGAACCTAATATACTGGCATATAAACGGGATTCTATGGAAATGTTGTGCCCTTTGGATACACCTTATGTTGCTCATCACTATACTCTGAGTGAACCCTGTCCCTGCCTTTCGACTGAATATACAAGAACTTATTTATTCGATGTATGCCCCTCTGTTTATAGAAGGTGACCTTTGTTTACTCCCTCCGCTTTCAGAACTTGACATTTTGCAGGACTCCGCCCCTCATTCCCCCTCCCCCTTTATTCCACTGTGAGCGGCTCTCGCCCGCTGAATTTCCTTTCCCCCTCCCCGCTAACTTGGTCCAAAAGTGGCCAAATAAAATCTAACCCCCAATTGCCTCAAACACTGTCCCTTTAACAGATTAAATAAATGTATAAACAGCAATTTGGGGACCATTTCCATCATATATAAAAAAGAGGTTCCATTTCCATTACCATCTATCTCCACTCAGGTTATATTTGTCTAATAATTGTACTTTTGTTTGCTGGATTCTGATTGTAAATTTCGTTGTTTATAATGACAGTGAAACAAATACTTGACACTGTTCTTTATCATATAGATATGGTTCTGATTTTCTTCCAGAGATGTACAAATTTCATGCCCAGAATGGTTTTGTCTTTATCTCTCTGATATGTTTTAGGGTATATAATTACTGATATATCCTTATTGTCAATGGATGAATATTTACTGTAATGTGCTTTACAACCTCAATAAAAAATATATTTGGAAAAAAAAAAAAAAAAAAAAAAAAAAAATGGGCTTAGGGCAGGAATTCACAGACCGGGTCTTCGCCATGTACACCACCCCCACAGCCAGGGTTCGGGTAAACGGGTCCCTCTCAGCCCCCTTTAACATCACCAATGGAACCAGACAGGGCTGCCCCCTCTCCCCACTCTTGTTTGCCTGCGTGATTGAAGCATTAGCTCACAAAGTCCGTAATCAGCCCCAAATCACAGGCATACAAACTCAAAATTCACATCACAAAATAATGCTTTATGCAGATGATGTCCTGTTCTGTATCACAAACCCACTTACCACCATACCCCATATACTCCAATTGCTAGACAAATTCGGAGCTGTATCTAACTTTTTGATTAATAAGAACAAGTCGGAAATCATGAACATAAATTTCCCCCAGGAAGATATAGACCTAATCAAACCAAAATGCCCATTCCGATGGCAGACCACCTCACTCCGATATTTGGGTATTCATCTGACCCCAACCCCGGACCAACTATTTGCCCTGAATCACAAACCTCTCCTTTCCAAAATAACAACGGACCTTTCCTCCTGGAAAAAAACACATATCTCCTGGCTGGGGAGAATTAATGTTGTTAAAATGATCATCCTCCCTAGAATTCTTTACCTCTTTCAGACCCTGCCCATCCCACTTCCATCGAGTTTCATGAACACATTACAGTCAAATGTATTGGATTGTATTTGGTTTAATAATAGAGCAAGAATCAGCAAAAAAATTATGCTATTGCCCATTGCCATGGGAGGCCTCGGGGTCCCGGACTTCCACAGGTACAGACAAGCTACCTTCTTGCAGCGCATTATAGACTGGCATAGTAATCTAAACAATAAGCTATGGGTCCAATTAGAACATGACATGTCTCAAACCCAACACTTAGGCCAACTATGCTGGGCACCAAAAGACCGAGATAGATTCTTAAAACTTCCCTCGCAAATTATGCTGGAAACATTTAAAGCGTGGGACAAGATGTTAATTGAATACCCCAATATATCAACCAAATTCTCCCCACTAACACCCTTGACACATAACACCGAGTTTCACCCGGGACTCCCGCTTTCAACAAGGCTTACAAATACCCCCCTTCGGTCCTTGCAGATCTACCATATGGGAAACGAACAGCACTCTCCCACAAGACAGGAATTAGTCTCTACAGGGTTTCTAGTCTTCAAAGACTGGCTCTTTTACAGACAGTGCCACTCATACATTACAACCCACCCACAAGCTAATAATATGACTAGATCACTAACACCTTTTGAAACCCTCTGTCATAAAAATACCCCGACCAGACACGCACTGTCTATCACGCATACAATCTTATCACAACAACCACACGGTTCGCTTCCATATTATATAGACAGATGGAACTCGAATTAGGGACAGAAATCACATATGCAGAAGCCTTGCAAATTTTCAACAACATTAAAAAGACTTCAATTTCCTGTAAATTCATCGAACTCAATATAAAGATTCTGCAGCGATGGTATCTGACCCCAGAAAGGTGTAAAAAGATTTACAAACTCAAATCAGCACAGTGTTGGAGATGTGGTTCGGCTGAGTGCCACATGTCCCACATTTGGTGGCAATGTGACAAATTGTCCCCCATGTGGGCTACGATTGCGAAGGAGTCTAGCTCAATCCTAGGTGTTCCCAACCCCCCTGATCCCCGTGTGTGGCTCTTCAATAAGACACCAAACAAACTTCCCACTCCCTCCAAAAAACTATTCCATATCTTAAGCAATAGCTTTAAAATTCTGCTAGCCAGAAACTGGAAATCAGATAGAGTCCCTTCCCTGGCACAATGGCAATTAGAATGTCACCGCACCCTCTCCCTAGAGGAATATTATTATATGAAAAACACAACTATGGACACATACGCTCAAATGACCTTTATGTGGGAAACTTACATACAGACTAAAACACTAGACACTCAGGGGGCCCGGAACTGATGAGCTCTTGCAAAATTGTGCTGATGTAATACAGAACTGCCTGTTGATTTAGATAATATGCTTATCCTTGTAACCATTGTAACCTTAACTGTCAACCCTCCTATTTCCCCTCCCCCTTCCCTTATACCCCTTTAATATTTCAGTTGTGAAACGAGTCAATAATGTAACTCCTTTTTATTTCTTGCATATTGAATGTATGTACTTGTTTTACTTTCAATAAACCTTTTGAAAACCAAAAAAAAAAAAAAAGACTTGTAAAATATTTCTGCTAATTTAGATGCTCTTTCTACTGAGGTGAAACATCTTTCCTCTAGACTGATAGAAGCAGAAAATAGAATCTCCGATCTTGAAGACCTAGTAAATATCCAAGACAGTGGCGTCACTAGGGTTGGTGTCACCCGGTGCGGTAAGTCATGGTGTCACCCCCCCCCCAGAAAGCAGACACACACAAAAACACAGGCAAACACACATACAAACACTCAGACACACTTAAAAACATACTCAGATGCACACACAAACACTCGGAAACACACTCAGACACACACACAAAAACACACACACAAAAACACTGAGACACACAAAAACTCAGACACACACATACAAAATATGTAAACTGCACTGCATTAATTAGGAAGCTCATGCCTAGAGCTGCTCCCTGGCTCAGCAGAACATCAAATGAAAGATAAACAGAGCACTCTAAAATAAATCACTGAAGAAAAGGTTTAGGCACGCAAACTATGAAAATTCTGCTCTCTGACTCTGTTCCAAGTCTGTCAGTGCACAGCCCTGGGCCGCATGTCACTGAGCAGTGAGCACAGATAGGCAGGCAGGTTTAGGCTAGCAGGGCAACTTTGCAAGCCCCACGGCACACCCACAACATTCATAGTGAAATTGGGCAGGGGAGGAGCAAAGTACAAACAAGCAAAAGCAGCCGGGAAAACTATTTGTTGAAATTGCAGCACTGGCTCAAGGGGCAAAAAAATTGTGTGTCTACAACTTCCCCAGTCCCACTAATGTTCACAAATGCCAGCCTCTAATAAAATAATCTATGCATCTCAACATTGTATTTTTTTGAATTTCAATAAAATTTAAAAAAAAAAAAAAAAAAAAAAATTTTTTTTTTTTTTTTTTTTTTGGTGTCACCCCCTGGAGGGTGTCACCCGGGTGCGGCCCGCCCCCCCCGCCCCCCCCCTAGTGACGCCACTGATCCAAGATAATGTACTAACCAAACAAGAAGCTAAGATACAAAATTTACAATCCCGTCTTAAAGACATGGAAGATCGCTCTAGACGCAATAATCAAAGAGTGGTGGGTCTCCCAGAGATGTTAGAGTTTGAAAATCTCTTAAATTTCACTTCTAATACTCTGCCTCAGTCATTAGGATTTCCCCCCTCTAAATTACTGTTACATATAGAAAGAGCTCACAGAGTAGGCCCAAGGAAGTATAATGAAGATGGTTCTCTAAAAAACAGAATGTGCATATTCAAGGTCTTGAGGTTTCAAGATAAAATTAAACTGCTCAATTTATATAGGAAAACTGATACACTTACTATAGCAAATAAAAGAATATTTTTATTTCAAGATTTTTCAAACGAGACAGCCACAAAAAGGAGAAATATGGCTCCTTACTGCACACAATTGATTGATAAAGGCATAAAGGCACCTATGTTATACCCTGACAGTATTATTATAGAGGATGATATTATGGTATGTGCATAAGGACTCCATTTTAACCCTGCTTCACATATTTTAACCCTGCTTCAAATACTATAACTGCATATTCCCCTACAAATCTTTATCTCTGGTATGTCTCTATTACCTTAAAAAAAAATATATTTTTTTTCTTTTTCAAGGCATAAGCAATGTTTGCTTATGCCTTGTTTGATCCTGCTCTAATTTATGACCTTTGCTAATTAAAAGCATGTGACTGTTATTACCTTTAAATTGAATATCCCCAGCTTGTTACAATCAAGCTTAGCTTGTTAGATCAGTGCAGTATTGCATGTGTGCAGTTCTCAAGTGTGCTAGTTCATAAGTGTAGAGAGAGTTATAACAACGGAGTTAGACAAAGGACTGGACAACAGAGATAAATACTTTCAAAATTCCAAAATTAAATGCAAACATGCTACACTTTCTAATATCTTTATTAACCTTTTCCTCCCTTCTCCTTAAAGTCACAGCTCTTCCATTCACAAACAGCACTCAGAACATTCATATTTCTCCTTCTCTTCTAGCTTCCCCTCTCTACAGCACACATGAACTCTATTCCTATCTCACATCCCTCAGCCAGCCATGCTTCACTAATCATAAACTTAAACATCTTTCTTCTTCTTGCAGCTGGGGATGTCTCACCTAACCCAGGTCCACCCTCTGCTTCCCTCAGATCACTACCCCAATTGACACCTCATACACCTTGCCCACGTAACCCTCTAAACCTCCTTAACTTCACCTCTATTAGTACAGGGGAAAGAGTGATTGGGATAGCGCTATGCAGCTGCGAGTCTTATAGAGTGAAAATAAATAAATGTTAGTTTGGATCTATTTATATCTGCATATGAGGGTGTCCCCGTTTTGGTTGTCCAACTTTGCGATTTTTATTTTGGTATGTAAAGATCCCCAATTTATTTGGATCATATAAGTTGGATGATAGAGTATTTACTATATTTTTAAGAAACAGTCTTATTTGGATCGTATAACCTGGATGATAGAGTATTTACTATATTTTTAGAAATAGTCTTGTGTCCTATGTTTTTTATATATATATGTATCTTATAGATATTATTATAAAAAATGATGCATAATTATAAAAAATGATGCATAAGAAGAAAGAGGAGCAAGTGCTTTAAGATATATGTATTTTATTCCTATACAGATAGGGTACTTATCATAAAATAGTAAACAATAAAATCTAACACATAGATGCCGGCATCTAGATTTAAAAAAACAGTTTCAGTTTGAAATTTGTACTTGTTTTATTCTTGTTTTATTCTATCAGTATTACTGCTAGTTTGGGACTATACCCGTGGTTTTATGAAAGCAGCTCTGATTGGCAACACCTGATAAACAACAATAGGTTTCTATTCCTTGACACACATGTATCGTATATTTTGTTGGTTACAATTACAATTTTTCAGTGCAGATCTAGTTTTACAATAAATAAGCTAGGTTAATGTGAATACCACGTATTTTTGTTTAGACAGCGATATTCCAGGTCTATGGTGGTTATTTACAGCAGTAAATGGTAGAAAGTGGATTTATCTGTCATATATACGTGTATACGTGTATAAGCAGATTGTCTCTTGTTATAAAAACCTTTTTATATTGTCCATATTCTGGATCTCCTCCGTTAAAGTTGTGACTGGCCAGTCCTTTGGTGAAGTAGTTCCGTATGTTTTCCCTTGTTTAGGTTAAAATCCGGGTTCTTCCGGTGTTTCCTGATCCAATTGTGGATTTTCTCCTTGTGTCTGTGTAGCCCTTAAGCCAGGTGATTGAGGCTGGAACGGTTACTGGATCCTTGGATAGGAATTGCACATATGGAGTCTGTCCCTGGAAAGTGGGATATGGCTCGATGTACCTATCCTAGCCAGCCCGAACACAAGAAAAACCTCTCACCTGCTGGGTTCTGTATTTGGATCTCCTGTGACTGTCAGCAATCTCTACGCGTTTCAGCCTGAGGCCTTTATCAAGATAAAGGCCTCAGGCTGAAACGCGTAGAGATTGCTGACAGTCACAGGAGATCCAAATACAGAACCCAGCAGGTGAGAGGTTTTTCTTGTGTTCGGGCTGGCTAGGATAGGTACATCGAGCCATATCCCACTTTCCAGGGACAGACTCCATATGTGCAATTCCTATCCAAGGATCCAGTAACCGTTCCAGCCTCAATCACCTGGCTTAAGGGCTACACAGACACAAGGAGAAAATCCACAATTGGATCAGGAAACACCGGAAGAACCCGGATTTTAACCTAAACAAGGGAAAACATACGGAACTACTTCACCAAAGGACCGGCCAGTCACAACTTTAACGGAGGAGATCCAGAATATGGACAATATAAAAAGGTTTTTATAACAAGAGACAATCTGCTTATACACGTATACACGTATATATGACAGATAAATCCACTTTCTACCATTTACTGCTGTAAATAACCACCATAGACCTGGAATATCGCTGTCTAAACAAAAATACGTGGTATTCACATTAACCTAGCTTATTTATTGTAAAACTAGATCTGCACTGAAAAATTGTAATTGTAACCAACAAAATATACGATACATGTGTGTCAAGGAATAGAAACCTATTGTTGTTTATCAGGTGTTGCCAATCAGAGCTGCTTTCATAAAACCACGGGTATAGTCCCAAACTAGCAGTAATACTGATAGAATAAAACAAGAATAAAACAAGTACAAATTTCAAACTGAAACTGTTTTTTAAATCTAGATGCCGGCATCTATGTGTTAGATTTTATTGTTTACTATTTTATGATAAGTACCCTATCTGTATAGGAATAAAATACATATATCTTAAAGCACTTGCTCCTCTTTCTTCTTATGCATCATTTTTTATAATTATGCATCATTTTTTATAATAATATCTATAAGATACATATATATATAAAAAACATAGGACACAAGACTATTTCTAAAAATATAGTAAATACTCTATCATCCAGGTTATACGATCCAAATAAGACTGTTTCTTAAAAATATAGTAAATACTCTATCATCCAACTTATATGATCCAAATAAATTGGGGATCTTTACATACCAAAATAAAAATCGCAAAGTTGGACAACCAAAACGGGGACACCCTCATATGCAGATATAAATAGATCCAAACTAACATTTATTTATTTTCACTCTATAAGACTCGCAGCTGCATAGCGCTATCCTAATCACTCTTTCCCCTTTTCTAAACTCGGTGATAGTGTTTTTGAGGTTACATCACCATTTGGGACTAGCTAAGAGTCTGAGTGTAGAATCTTTGTATTAACTCTAACCCTCTATAATACCTCTATTAGTACACCCCAATTATCGTGTGCCCTTTGGAATGCACGCTCGGTATGCAATAAGCTTACATCTATTCACGACCTATTTATTTCACGTTCACTTAACCTGTTAGCTCTCACTGAAACATGGCTTTCCTCCTCTAACACAACTGCTGTATCCTCTCTGTCCTATGGTGTCCTGCATTTCAGTCACACTCCCAGGCCTGGAGACAAACAAGGAGGAGGAGTAGGAATTCTCTTGTCTCCACACAGTACCTTTCACAGCATTCATTCACCCCCCTTTCTTTCCTTCTCATCTTTTGAAGTTCACGCTATCCGCCTCTTCTCCCCTATAGCTCTTCGTGTTGCAGTTATCTATCAGCCCCCTGGCCCAGCATCACAATTTCGAAACCACTTTGAAGCCTGGTTTCCACATTTTCTCTCTTGTAATGTCCCTTCTCTCATCTTAGGGGACTTCAACATACCCCTTGATAATCCTAACATGCCTGCTGCCTCTACACTTCTATCCCTTACCACCTCTTTAGGCCTGTCCCAATGGACAAAATCTCCAACACACTGTAAAGGAAACTCCATAGACCTGGTCTTCACAAATCTTTGTGCTGTTTCCAACTCCCTTAACCTCCCCATTCCTCTCTCTGACCACCATCTACTAACTTTCTCTCTTACTCTACCTGCTACATCTTTGCAAGCCCCCAAAAAACTGCTACATTACAGGAATTTAAATGACTTGGATCTCAAAGACTTTTCCACTCAACTGAGTCCTCTGCTCTCTGACATATCATCCCTCTCTTGTCCAAACCTCGTGACTCTACAGTATAATTCAGCACTAAAATCAACACTTTACAAAACTGCACCCTCCACTCTTCGATGTACATCAATCACTCGATGGCAACCGTGGCACAGTAAACAGACTAGATATATTCAGCGATGCTCATGGGCTGCTGAATGGCACTGGCAGTGGAGGAAATCATGCACCTGTACTGATTTCCAGCATTATAAATTCACCCTTAAGTCCTACAACTTTGCACTCAGCCTGGCCAAACAAGTCTATTTCTCCTCCCTTGTGTCATCTCACACATCCAACCCCAGAAAGCTGTTCTCATCCTTTAACTCCCTTCTACGTCTGCCTGCCCCCCCCCCCCCCCCGCCCACTACCGACCTCACTGCTCAAATTATTGCTGATCACTTCAAAAATAAAATTGACACCATTAGAAAAGAGATCTGCACCTCACACCCCTCAAACCCAGCAATCCTACCCACCCCTTCTATTAACAAAAATCTATGCTACTTCCTTCCTGTAACAGAGGAAGAAGTCTCTGCACTCCTATCCTTGGCTCATCTCACAACCTGCCCACTTGACCCTATTCCTTCACGACTGATTCCCTCTCTCTCTGCTTCACTAACCCCTACCCTAACTCATATCTTTAACCAATATCTCACCGCTGGCACATTTCCTGACACATTCAAGTATGCGTCAATCATACCAATCCTAAAAAAGCCCCTGCTTGACCTCTCCTCACCTTCTAACTATCGACCGGTCTCCTTACTTCCCTTTGCTTCAAAATTATTGGAACGACTAGTCTATAATCAGCTAACTCAATTTCTCACAACTAATTCCTTACTTGATCCACTACAATCTGTTTTCCACCCTAAACACTCAACAGAAACTGCTCTTACTAAAGTAACAAATGACCTGTTATCAGCTAAAGCAAAAGGCCATTACTCCTTACTAATTCTTCTTCACCTGTCTGCAGCTTTTGACACAGTTGACCATCCTCTCCTCCTAAAAATACTACATTAATTTGGCATTCGAGACAAAGCCCTCTCCTGGTTTGCATCATATCTGTCAAACCGCTCGTTTTCAGTTTCCTTTAACAACATATCTTGTGATCCTATGCCTCTCTCAGTTGGAGTACCACAAGGCTCTGTCTTGGGCCCCTTGCTTTTCTCTCTCTATACATCCTGCCTTGGAAAACTTATAGCCTTCTTTGGATTCCAGTACCACTTATATGCTGATGATACCCAAATCTATCTTTTCTCTCCTGAGATCTCTCCCTCTTTACTCAACCAGATTTCTTAGTGCATCTCTGCAATTTCCTCTTGGATGTCTTCACACTACCTCCAACTCAATCTGTCCAAAACTGAGCTGCTTCTTATCCCCCTCTTCGAGACATCCAACACTTGACATTTCTCTGACGATTGGAGACTCTATTCTCAACACCTCAACCCAGGTCCGCTGTCTTGGGGTCACACTAGACTCAGAACTCACATTCAACCCACATATACAAGCGCTTACCAAATCCTGCCATTCACACCTACGCAACATTTCCAGAATTCATCCCTTCCTTACTCAAAAAACTACAAAAAACATAATTTATGTAAGAACTTACCTGATAAATTCATTTCTTTCATATTAGCAAGAGTCCATGAGCTAGTGACGTATGGGATATACATTCCTACCAGGAGGGGCAAAGTTTCCCAAACCTCAAAATGCCTATAAATACACCCCTCACCACACCCACAAATCAGTTTAACGAATAGCCAAGAAGTGGGGTGATAAAAAAGTGCGAAAGCATAAAAAATAAGGAATTGGAATAATTGTGCTTTATACAAAAAATCATACCACCACAAAAAAGGGCGGGCCTCATGGACTCTTGCTAATATGAAAGAAATGAATTTATCAGGTAAGTTCTTACATAAATTATGTTTTCTTTCATGTAATTAGCAAGAGTCCATGAGCTAGTGACGTATGGGATAATGACTACCCAAGATGTGGATCTTTCCACGCAAGAGTCACTAGAGAGGAAGGGATAAAATAAAGACAGCCAATTCTGCTGAAAAATAATCCACACCCAAAATAAAGTTTAATATTAAAAATATAAGCAGAAGATTCAATCTGATAACAGCTGCCTGAAGTACTTTTCTACCAAAAACTGCTTCAGAAGAAGAAAACACATCAAAATGGTAGAATTTAGTAAAAGTATGCAAAGAAGACCAAGTTGCTGCTTTGCAAATCTGATCAACCGAAGCTTCATTCCTAAACGCCCAGGAAGTAGAAACTGACCTAGTAGAATGAGCTGTAATCTCTTGAGGCGGAGTTTTACCCGACTCGACATAAGCATGATGAATTAAAGATTTCAACCAAGATGCCAAAGAAATGGCAGAAGCTTTCTGGCCTTTTCTAGAACCGGAAAAGATGACAAATAGACTAGAAGTCTTTCGGAAAGACTTAGTAGCTTCAACATAATATTTCAAAACTCTAACAACATCCAAAGAATGCAATGATTTCTCCTTAGAATTCTTAGGATTAGGACATAATGAAGGAACCACAATTTCTCTACTAATGTTGTTGGAATTCACAACCTTAGGTAAAAATTGAAAAGAAGTTCGCAACACCACCTTATCCTGATGAAAAATCAGAAAAGGAGACTCACAAGAAAGATCAGACAATTCAGAGACTCTTCTGGCAGAAGAGATGGCCAAAAGGAACAAAACTTTCCAAGAAAGTAATTTAATGTCCAATGAATGCATAGGTTCAAACGGAGGAGCTTGAAGAGCCCCCAGAACCAAATTCAAACTCCAAGGAGGAGAAATTGACTTAATGACAGGTTTTATATGAACCAAGGCTTGTACAAAACAATGAATATCAGGAAGATTAGCAATCTTTCTGTGAAAAAGAACAGAAAGAGCAGAGATTTGTCCTTTCAAGGAACTTGCAGACAAACCTTTATCCAAACCATCCTGAAGAAACTGCAAAATTCTCGGAATTCTAAAATAATGCCAAGAAAAATGATGAGAAAGACACCAAGAAATATAAGTCTTCCAGACTCTATAATATATTTCTCTAGAAACAGATTTACAAGCCTGTAACATAGTATTAATCAGAGAGTCAGAGAAACCTCTTTGACCAAGAATCAAGCGTTCAATCTCCATACCTTTAAATTTAAGGATTTGAGATCCTGATGGAAGAAAGGACCTTGCGACAGAAGGTCTGGTCTTAACGGAAGAGTCCACGGCTGGCAAGAAGCCATCCGGACAAGATCCGCATACCAAAACCTGTGAGGCCATGCTGGAGCTACCAGCAGAACAAACGAGCATTCCTTCAGAATCTTGGAGATTACTCTTGGAAGAAGAACTAGAGGCGGAAAGATATAGGCAGGATGATACTTCCAAGGAAGTGATAATGCATCCACTGCCTCCGCCTGAGGATCCCGGGATCTGGACAGATACCTGGGAAGTTTCTTGTTTAGATGAGAAGCCATCAGATCTATTTCTGGAAGTTCCCACATTTGAACAATCTGAAGAAATACCTCTGGGTGAAGAGACCATTCGCCCGGATGCAACGTTTGGCGACTGAGATAATCCGCTTCCCAATTGTCTATACCTGGGATATGAACCGCAGAGATTAGACAGGAGCTGGATTCCGCCCAAACCAGAATTCGAGATACTTCTTTCATAGCCAGAGGACTGTGAGTCCCTCCTTGATGATTGATGTATGCCACAGTTGTGACATTGTCTGTCTGAAAACAAATGAACGACTCTCTCTTCAGAAGAGGCCAGGACTGAAGAGCTCTGAAAATTGCACGGAGTTCCAAAATATTGATCGGTAATCTCACCTCCTGAGATTCCCAAACCCCTTGTGCCGTCAGAGACCCCCACACAGCTCCCCAACCTGTAAGACTTGCATCTGTTGAAATTACAGTCCAGGTCGGAGGAACAAAAGAAGCCCCCTGAACTAAACGATGGTGATCTGTCCACCACGTCAGAGAGTGTCGTACAATCGGTTTTAAAGATATTAATTGAGATATCTTTGTGTAATCCCTGCACCATTGGTTCAGCATACAGAGCTGAAGAGGTCGCATGTGAAAACGAGCAAAGGGGATCGCGTCCGATGCATCAGTCATAAGACCTAGAATTTCCATGCATAAGGCTACCGAAGGGAATGATTGTGACTGAAGGTTTCGACAAGCTGAAATCAATTTTAGACGTCTCTTGTCTGTCAAAGACAGAGTCATGGACACTGAATCTATCTGGAAACCCAAAAAGGTTACCCTTGTCTGAGGAATCAATTAACTTTTTAGTGAATTGATCCTCCAACCATGATCTTGAAGAAACAACACAAGTCGATTCGTATGAGATTCTGCTAAATGTGAAGACTGAGCAAGTACCAAGATATCGTCCAAATAAGGAAATACCACAATACCCTGTTCTCTGATTACAGACAGAAGGGCACCGAGAACCTTTGTAAAAATTCTTGGAGCTGTTGCTAGGCCAAACGGCAGAGCCACAAACTGGTAATGCTTGTCCAGGAAA
Organism: Bombina bombina; assembly: GCF_027579735.1. Classification (NCBI taxonomy): domain Eukaryota; kingdom Metazoa; phylum Chordata; class Amphibia; order Anura; family Bombinatoridae; genus Bombina; species Bombina bombina. The sequence goes on from NC_069504.1 coordinate 724,036,112, forward strand.
GAAAATCTCAGAAACTGATAGTGAGCTGGATGAATCGGAATATGCAGATATGCATCCTGTAAATCTATTGTAGACATATAATGCCCTTGCTGAACAAAAGGCAGGATAGTCCTTATAGTTACCATTTTGAATGTTGGTATCCTTACATAACGATTCAATATTTTTAGATCCAGAACTGGTCTGAAGGAATTCTCCTTCTTTGGTACAATGAAGAGATTCGAATAAAACCCCAGCCCCTGTTCCAGAACTGGAACTGGCATAATTACTCCAGCCAACTCTAGATCTGAAACACATTTCAGAAATGCTTGAGATTTTGCTGGGTTTACTGGGACACGGGAAAGAAAAAATCTCTTTGCAGGAGGTCTTATCTTGAAACCAATTCTGTACCCTTCTGAAACAATGTTCTGAATCCAAAGATTGTGAACAGAATTGATCCAAATTTCTTTGAAAAAACATAATCTGCCCCCTACCAGCTGAGCTGGAATGAGGGCCGCACCTTCATGTGGACTTAGAAGCTGGCTTTGCTTTCCTAGAAGGCTTGGATTTATTCCAGACTGGAGATGGTTTCCAAACTGAAACTGCTCCTGAGGATGAAGGATCAGGCTTTTGTTCTTTGTTGAAACGAAAGGAACGAAAACGATTATTAGCCCTGTTTTTACCCTTAGATTTTTTATCCTGTGGTAAAAAAGTTCCTTTCCCACCAGTAACAGTTGAGATAATAGAATCCAACTAAGAACAAAATAATTTATTACCCTGGAAAGAAAGGGAAAGTAGAGTCGATTTAGAAGACATATCAGTATTCCAAGTTTTAAGCCATAAAGCTCTTCTAGCTAAAATAGCTAGAGACATAAACCTGACATCAACTCTGATAATATCAAAAATGGCATCACAGATAAAATTATTAGCATGTTGAAGAAGAATAATAATGTTATGAGAATCATGATCTGTTACTTGTTGCGCTAAAGTTTCCAACCAAAAAGTTGAAGCTGCAGCAACATCCGCCAAAGATATAGCAGGTCTAAGAAGATTACCTGAACACAAATAAGCTTTTCTTAGAAAGGATTCAATTTTCCTATCTAAAGGATCCTTAAAGGAAGTACCATCTGCCGTAGGAATAGTAGTACGCTTAGCAAGGGTAGAGATAGCCCCATCAACTTTAGGGATTTTGTCCCAAAACTCTAATCTGTCGGACGGCACAGGATATAATTGCTTAAAACGTTTAGAAGGAGTAAATGAATTACCCAAATTATTCCATTCCTTGGAAATTACTTCAGAAATAGCACCAAGAACAGGAAAAACTTCTGGAATAACTACAGGAGATTTAAAGACCTTGTCTAAACGTTTAGATTTAGTATCAAGAGGACCAGAATCCTCAATTTCTAAAGCAATTAGGACTTCTTTAAGTAAAGAACGAATAAATTCCATTTTAAATAAATATGAAGATTTATCAGCATCAACCTCTGAGGCAGAATCCTCTGAACCAGAAGAATCATTAGAATCAGAATGATGATGTTCATTTAAAAATTCATCTGGATAAAGAGAAGTTTTAAAAGACTTTTTATGTTTACTAGAAGGAGGAATAACAGACATAGCCTTCTTAATGGATTCAGAAACAAAATCTCTTATGTTATCAGGAACATTCTGAACATTAGATGTTGATGGAACTGCAACAGGTAATGGTACTTTACTAAAGGAAATATTTTCTGCATTAACAAGTTTGTCATGACATTTAATACAAACAACAGCTGGAGGAACAGCTACCAAAAGTTTACAGCAGACATACTTAGCTTTGGTAGTTCCAGCACCAGGCAGCGATTTTCCTGAAGTATCTTCTGACTCAGATGCAACGTGAGACATCTTGCAATATGTAAGAGAAAAAACAACATATAAAGCAAAATTGATCAAATTCCTTAAATGACAGTTTCAGGAATGGGAAAAAATGCCAAAGAACAAGCTTCTAGCAACCAGAAGCAATGAAAAATGAGACTTAAATAATGTGGAGACAAAAGCGACGCCCATATTTTTTTAGCGCCAAATAAGACGCCCACGTTATTTGGCGCCTAAATGCTTTTGGCGCCAAAAATGACGCCACATCCGGAACGCCGACATCTTTGGCGCAAAAGAACGTCAAAAAATGACGCAACTTCCGGCGACACGTATGACGCCGGAAACAGAAAAGATTTTTTGCGCCAAAAAAGTCAGCGCCAAGAATGACGCAATAAAATGAAGCATTTTCAGCCCCCGCGAGCTTAACAGCCCACAGGGAAAAAGTCAAATTTTTTAAGGTAAGAAAAAATGATTGATTCAAATGCATTTATCCCAAATATGAAACTGACTGTCTGAAAAAAAGGAATGTTGAACATTCTGAGTCAAGGCAAATAAATGTTTGAATACATATATTTAGAACTTTATAAAAAAGTGCCCAACCATAGCTTTAGAGTGTCACAGAAAATAAGACTTACTTACCCCAGGACACTCATCTACATGTTTGTAGAAAGCCAAACCAGTACTGAAACGAAAATCAGCAGAGGTAATGGTATATATATAAGAGTATATCGTCGATCTGAAAAGGGAGGTAAGAGATGAATCTCTACGACCGATAACAGAGAACCTATGAAATAGACCCCGTAGAAGGAGATCATTGAATTCAAATAGGCAATACTCTCCTCACATCCCTCTGACATTCACTGCACGCTGAGAGGAAAACCGGGCTCCAACTTGCTGCGGAGCGCATATCAACGTAGAATCTAGCACAAACTTACTTCACCACCTCCATAGGAGGCAAAGTTTGTAAAACTGATTTGTGGGTGTGGTGAGGGGTGTATTTATAGGCATTTTGAGGTTTGGGAAACTTTGCCCCTCCTGGTAGGAATGTATATCCCATACGTCACTAGCTCATGGACTCTTGCTAATTACATGAAAGAAATACTTATTCATTCCCTCATTTTGTCACGCATTGATTATTGCAATCTACTCCTAAATGGCCTTCCAAAACACTGCCTCTCCTCCCTCCAATCTATTATGAATGTTTCTGCTAGACTCATCCGCCTAAGTCGCTGATCTACATCAGCTGCTCCACTCTACCAGTCTCTACACTGGTTCCCCATACACTCCAGAATACAATTTAAAGTATTAACCCTAACCTACAAAGCACTCAACAGTCTAACTCACAACTATATGTCCTCTCTCATCGTGAAATATTCCCCATCCCGTCCTCTTCAATCAACCTCTGACCTACGTCTCTACACTCCTGTTATCTCTACGTCCCACTCCCGCCTCCAAGACTTTGCACGTGCTGCTCCTGTCCTCTGGAACTTTCTACCCCGCTCCATAAGACTGTCTCCAACCTTGTATAGCTTCAGATGCTCCCTGAAAACTCACCTATTCAGAGAGGCTTACCATCTCTCCTCCATCGCTCATCCGAACCAAGCTAATACATGTACATGAACTGCCTGACTCACTGCTGCAAATACAACCGATGTAACAAGCTACCCCAATCTTATGTCTCTGCACCCTTAACCTATAGACTGTGAGCTCTCCAGAGCAGGACCCTCTTCCTCCTGTACTAGATTTGTTTAGTTTTGTTATGTTTTGTATTTTATCACAAATCTTTGTCATTGTATACCCCTATCATTGTACCCAGAGCTACGGAATTTGGCAGCGCTTTACAAATAAATGATAATAATAATAATATTAAGTTAAATATAAACACTATAACAGAAGTTAAAGAATTTATAGCTAACCTTGAGAACACACAGAGCTAGAGAGAGATTTCAATATCAGTAAAACTTAAGAGTAAGATATATCTAAGGCTGTACTTTTCTCACTCTTCCTTCTTTTATTTTTCACTGTCCTTCTTGGAAACAGAGAGATTATCAGGAAAAAAGAGTATAGGGTCCAGGACTCTATGTATATAAGTTTTTTAGTTTTTTATGTCAGACATACCCACCTTTTTTTTTTTGGCCATGTCCGTATATATATATATATATATATATATATATATTTCCCCTTCCCCCTGGGCTCTTAACCATCCCCTCCCCTTCGCCGTTGAAGATTGGATTTTAATTGTTTGTACATGACAGATTTATGTGATAATTTTAAGATATTGTCCTGGAACGTTAGAGGTATCTCCTCCCTGGCTAAATGCAAGTTAATAATAAAAACTCTAGGTAGATTGACACCAAGTATTGCTTTCCTTCAAGAGACCCATTTAAAAAGTGTGGCAATATCTAAGCTCAAATCAAAATGGGTGGGAGAAGTTATAGGTGCTCCTTGCAAAAGCAGGAAAAGTAGAGTTGTGATCCTTATAAATAAAGAGTTGACATATAATATTATAAATGTTGAGATAGATAAAGATGCTAGATATATAATTCTAAAAATACAAATAAATTAGAAAAAATTAATACTATGTAATATATATGGACCTAATAGATTTTCCTCTCTATATTGGGATAATATGAAGGCGAAATTATTTCCCTATATAAAACAAAATCTCATTATAGCTGGAGATTTTAATATATATATATAATCTCAGAATCTTTATCTATAACTAAATCTCAGGCGCTTATAAATGACATAATGTCCTCCGATCATGCGATTATTGCTCCTCATTTTGACACATTAGTTAAAGCTAAAGATAAAGTTAATACCTTCTTTTTTCCTAGATATCTATATAATAACACCAGATTTACTAATTAGCTAAGGCAAAAATGGAAAGATTATTGTACCTTTAATATAGGCCAATACAATCTGATAGAACATTTCTGGGAAGCCTCTAAGGCTGTACTAAGAGGAGAGATTAATGCATACATATATGCTAGGGGAAAAAAGCGAATGTTATTGAAAAGCAAATGACTAATCGCGTCAGAAATGCGTATAGGACATTTTACAATAATCATAATAATAATAACTGGGGAGTATACATTAAATTTGCCCCTAACCTTGCTAACCTGTATTTGGGTTTCTTTGAGGATGAAAAAGTTTGAAAAATAATGACTTCCTAGAATACATAGATACAAAAGATTGAAAAAATGTCAGTCAAAGATTTTTAAATATGCGGAAGAAAGAAACAACTGTGACCTATCAGACAAAAATAGGTAGAATAACAAATTGATATTGAATACAGAGAAAATACAAATAACATTAATAACATCAAACATGTCTTAATTGCAAATTAAATAGATATATTCCCAGCAAGCTGGTACTCATCCTATAGAGAGGTCTAATACTCATGCCGATGATTTATGAAAAATAGAGTGAAAGGGAGTCTGAATTATCGTGGTCACTGGTATAAATAGATGGATTTTAGATCAGAAGCAGTATAGTCATTGCAACGGATTGGGGGGGGGTACCCATCCAGGGGACAACAAGATATTGCTCCAATCATCATGAAAAGATACATTGTTGCAAATTGTTCTGTTATTTACGGTAACAAAAGGTATGGTTTAGATATTTTCTGTAGATAGGAGGTTATAGGGGGCAACTCTGAGTAATTCAACTCGGTTCAACTCTTGATTTTCTTTGATTATTGTCTGTATAAGCATGTGGTGTATTTCTTTCTCCAATTATGTTATCTTATCTACCTCCTAATTATTCTTTTCTGTTTGTACCCTGAAATGAACTACAATAAAATAATTATAAAAAAAAAAAAAAAACTTGAACCTTTTAATGAAGTTGTATATTTTATAGAATTAGATAAAGAGATTGAAACATACACAAGTACATTTGAACAAGAAATTATACAAAAGAAGAAATGAAAGTTGCAAAGAGATTTACTGATTCAATTGAATCAACAAGATCAAATGGACAGTGAGTTTAAAAATGTAATATATTGATCACTAGGGGGCGCTCTGCAAGAAGAACATCAGAAAAAAACGGTGCTAAACAAACAAACAATGAACAACATAAAACTTGTTACAATTATAAAATGAAAATAGAGAGGAAACCAAGTTCAGAAAAAATATCTGAAAATACACACACTCACATACTCCTCTAACTACTGTAGAACTAGATCCTAGAGCAAGTCATCAACTTACTTTCTCCCCAATCACTCTAGGGACCAAAACAAATAAGAAAAAAACATCAACAGTAATGTGAACAAAAATAAAACTAATAAATAAACTTCTACTTTGAAAAAAGCACCACATAAAGGAGAAGAGATATAAGATCAGTTTATAGAGGAGGAAAAACAGAAAAATATGAAGAAGGCAAAATGATTAGCCAAACTAAGGGCCCAATGATTAAAACTGTGCCGGACAAACTTAGCAGAGAGCAGGGAAGGCACTTTAAATTAAATATTGCATTTAATACAGATCAGGTTACGCTGCTTTTAGCGGATAGTACCTTATTTTATGCCTCTATTTTCTTATACATGTGTTTTTCTATTAGGGTAATAAGTGTTTTGCATATTTTCACCTATGTTCAGCCCATTAGCAGAGGCAGGAAAACACATTTAACAATAGGCAAAACTATTCATTTAAAATTTTGTATTTTAAATATTTTTCACAGCCTTTTTTTGCAGAACAGTTTTATTATAAATTTTAATGCAATTAAACTGGCCTAGATTATGAGTGGAGCGTAAAATTGTAAAGTAAGAATGCTTTCAAAAATAGAAATGTTAAAATTTTACTTTTAGCGATAAACAAAATGCAAAGTTAGTGAAAAGAAGAAATATCTAAATCAAATATTTGGTGTGTCCACCCTTTGCTTTAAAAACAGCATTTTCATCATTAACACTTACCATGGAGAGCACTGTATACAAAACACATACACTGACTCCATCAAACCCTTTAGCCCAATTATTACTTCAGTGACCAGTGTCCATTATCAGCAGTTCCAAGTGCCATTGTGGGGAAATATATATCAAAATGTGTTTGACTCAGAAATTAGAAAGTTGTTTAAAATGACAAGCTCTATTTGAACCATGAATGAAAAAAATGGGTATTTACTTCATCCTACATTTACTCAGGGTATTCATTGATAACACTAGATGTATCCTCCTTATATACAGGGAGTGCAGAATTATTAGGCAAGTTGTATTTTTGAGGATTAATTTTATTATTGAACAACAACCATGTTCTCAATGAACCCAAAAAACTCATTAATATCAAAGCTGAATAGTTTTGGAAGTAGTTTTTAGTTTGTTTTTAGTTATAGCTATTTTAGGGGGATATCTGTGTGTGCAGGTGACTATTACTGTGCATAATTATTAGGCAACTTAACAAAAAACAAATATATACCCATTTCAATTATTTATTTTTACCAGTGAAACCAATATAACATCTCAACATTCACAAATATACATTTCTGACATTCAAGAACAAAACAAAAACAAATCAGTGACCAATATAGCCACCTTTCTTTGCAAGGACACTCAAAAGCCTGCCATCCATGGATTCTGTCAGTGTTTTGATCTGTTCACCATCAACATTGCGTGCAGCAGCAACCACAGCCTCCCAGACACTGTTCAGAGAGGTGTACTGTTTTCCCTCCTTGTAAATCTCACATTTGATGATGGACCACTGGTTCTCAATGGGGTTCAGATCAGGTGAACAAGGAGGCCATGTCATTAGATTTTCTTCTTTTATACCCTTTCTTGCCAGCCACGCTGTGGAGTACTTGGACGCGTGTGATGGAGTATTGTCCTGCATGAAAATCATGTTTTTCTTGAAGGATGCAGACTTCTTCCTGTACCACTGCTTGAAGAAGGTGTCTTCCAGAAACTGGCAGTAGGACTGGGAGTTGAGCTTGACTCCATCCTCAACCCGAAAAGGCCCCACAAGCTCATCTTTGATGATACCAGCCCAAACCAGTACTCCACCTCCACCTTGCTGGCGTCTGAGTTGGACTGGAGCTCTCTGCCCTTTACCAATCCAGCCACGGGCCCATCCATCTGGCCCATCAAGACTCACTCTCATTTCATCAGTCCATAAAACCTTAGAAAAATCAGTCTTGAGATATTTCTTGGCCCAGTCTTGACGTTTCAGCTTGTGTGTCTTGTTCAGTGGTGGTCGTCTTTCAGCCTTTCTTACCTTGGCCATGTCTCTGAGTATTGCACACCTTGTGCTTTTGGGCACTCCAGTGATGTTGCAGCTCTGAAATATGGCCAAACTGGTGGCAAGTGGCATCTTGGCAGCTGCACGCTTGACTTTTCTCAGTTCATGGGCAGTTATTTTGCGCCTTCTTTTTTCCACACGCTTCTTGCGACCCTGTTGACTATTTTGAATGAAACGCTTGATTGTTCGATGATCACGCTTCAGAAGCTTTGCAATTTTAAGAGTGCTGCATCCCTCTGCAAGATATCTCACTATTTTTGACTTTTCTGAGCCTGTCAAGTCCTTCTTTTGACCCATTTTGCCAAAGGAAAGGAAGTTGCCTAATAATTATGCACTCCTGATATAGGGTGTTGATGTCATTAGACCACACCCCTTCTCATTACAGAGATGCACATCACCTAATATGCTTAATTGGTAGTAGGCTTTCAAGCCTATACAGCTTGGAGTAAGACAACATGCATAAAGAGGATGATGTGGTCAAAATACTCATTTGCCTAATAATTCTGCACTCCCTGTATTTCCATTCCCCAACAACAAGAAATGATTAAGTTATTATTATTATTAAGATATACTTACAAAAATGGGGAACAGTGATGGGGACACAATTTGCCCCTAACCTTGCTAACCTGTATTTGGTTTTCTTTGAGGATGAAAAAGTTTGAAAACTAATGACTTCCTAGAATACATAGATACAAAAGATTGAAAAAATGTCAGTCAAAGATTTTTACATATGCAGAAGAAAGAAACAACTGTGACCTATCGGACAAAAATAGGTAGAATAACAAATTGATATTGAATACAGAGAAAATGCAAATAACATTAATAACATCAAACATTTCTTAATTGCAAATCTGTACATGTAGTTTATGTTCCTGCCATATGTCCTATGTAGGTCGAACAAAAACATCCCTAAAAACAAAATGAAAAATATTGAGGATAGGGATTTAGGTGTCTGAATTAAGAAATAAGGAAACATATTGTATTCATTTTCTAAAAACACTAACCCTGAATTTACTAAATAAAAATATAGATTTATCAGCTTTTTTAAAATAGAGAACTTAATTTATATCTATTTTCAATTATTTAAACACTTCCTGACACAAATGTATTATTACAAAATTTTCATTTAATATAATATTTTTTTATTACATAAAAATAATGTAATTAAGTGGTACTTATAAATCTGTGTTTAATTTGTTAAATAAATTAATATGAAGGTTCTTCTTTTTTAATCTTTTTTAATCTATTTTATTTTCTTTCATTCTCTAAGTAACCAATTAAAAAAACGTTCAAATTAGGGTTATTTGTATATTCGCACATGAAGAAAAAAGGGAGACCAGGACCAGATAGCCAGTGCAAGACAGGATTTATTCGTTCAGGTAAGAGACCTCATAGGTGTGTAGCTCCTGCTATCTGACGTGTTTCGCGCATGTGCACATGCGCTTCATCAGAGATAGTTACCTGGTGTCACAGGTAAACCTATATAGCATTTATTGGCCAATGGGAAAAACTCCTAACCCTCTAACTGTGTAGAGAATGATAAGTAGTCTCAGGTGTGGCAAACAGGTTCATTTTATACATCATCATGACTAATGGCAAAATAACATATAGTAGAGTAGAGAAAAAAAGACGTATACCAAGCAGATACAATATAATATACATTAACTATGTGCATTAACAATGTTATATCATATAAACAAACTTAGCTAGGTAACAGATAATTGCTAGCTATGGTATATTTGTCATTATTAAACTATAGCTTTCTTGGTAGTAGACTTTAGTATTAAATAAAATAGAAAATTGCTACTTTAAGAGAATAATAATTGGGATAAATATATATGTAATAGAACAGCTTAAGATAAGATAACATGAATTGAAATAAAATGAATGAAAGTAAAATAGAAGTAAAAATAAAACAGCTATTTAAACGAAAACTAGTATTTAGAATTATATTGAATTTAAAGCGATATAAGTGTACTATCTTAAGATCTGACCAGTTGGCACCAAGTTTTGTTTTAAAGGTGCATTGGTCATCTGCAATAAAGTAAGGAATGTGAGGGAACCCTACCTTATTTCTAATGTACTGTAGGATAACCCAACATATTTTATTATTGATTTCCTTTATTATTTATTAAGTACAGAGAGTTTTAGGTGGATTTGGATGTGGATATCTTTGTTTGATTTGTTGAATTGTAGAGCTGTAAGGTACTGTCCAATGTCCCTCCTATGGTGAAAAACAGGGAACTGGAAGAGACCTAAAGAGATGGATAGGCACTATCATATGTATGTGTGGTTTTATAATTATGAAAACTTGGAGATTAGCTCTAACACCAGGTAGAAGTTATAATATGTCATATTATTATTATTAGATGTTGGTAGATACTCAGTTTATTCTACAAATAGGTTTACATCATATCTCCTATTGATACCTGTAGGTGTTCTGGTTGCTAACATGAAAATCCAATAAACTTCCCTCTTGAGTAGGGTTTTCAATCTATCTCCTCCTTGAGGGTCCATATTTACCTGTTCTATACCTTGAAATGAGAAATTGTTAATACAAGCTGTGTGTGTATGAAAATGTTTTGCTATTGGTGTTCTAGGAAATGTTTCTTCTATAGAGATAAGGTGCTCCTTAATCCTATCTTTTAGTGGCCGGGTGGTAATACCTACATATTGAAGTTTGCACTCCTTGCAAGTTACTAGATAGATTACAAATGTAGAAGTACAATTAATCCTACTCTGTGGTATTCTTTCCCTGTTTAAGTTGATATGAAAGTTTTGCTTTTATTGGCATAGTAGCAGCTCTTGCATGGAGTGTGTCCACATATATAGAAGCCTGTCGAAGGTGTAAGCTAATTAGCATATATAGGTTCCTTTCTGTTGATTTTTTTCTTCTTTTTTGTCACCTATATTTGTGGCCTTGTTTGCTGTGAATTTTATTTTATTATCTAGTCTGAACTTGAGTATTGTATCTTCATTGAGAACTGGTATATATTTCCTGATAATACCACAGATTTTTTAAATTTGCATACTATATCTAGTTGTAAAGTATATGAAATCTGTATCTGGTGTATCAGTACTATCATTGGTCATATGCATATATTGATGTTTATTCTTATAAGTTTTCTTTTTTGTGGTCAAGTTAGGGTTATCCATAGTTTTGTTTAGTAAAGCTTGTCTGTCCATTTTGGATACCTGTATCATAGTTCTGTTAAGTGCAGATCTATTATAGCCCCTGGCTATGAGTCTATTGGATAACATATGGGCTTCATGTTTATATCATTTGAGTGTGGAGCAATTCCTGTGTAATCGAAGGAATTGTCCCTTAGGGATCCCTTTCTCATATGAGATGCATGACAGGAATCTGCCCTCAGAATGGTGTTCCTGGAGAGGGGTTTGTTATAATTAGATATGTTAATATTTTTATTGTCATCAAACTGTAAGTATAAATCTAAGTATTCAATACTTTTGTGGTCAGCTTTATAAGTGAAGGTGAGGTTTAGATCGTTGTTGTTAAGATGTGTTATAAATTCAGGAATTGTTGTGGCCTGATCATCTTTATAGATCAAGATCAGGTCATCTATAAACCTCCCATATGTTATGATATTCGGCTTGAGATGACATTCACCTCCAAAGATGTGGCTGGCCTCAAAGTATCCCATAGAAAGGGAGATGGACTAAGCGCCTACCTGTGAAACCTTATACCCTAGGGGTGGTGATACCTAGTTATCACCAATAATATGAAATAGTAATGATAATAAACCCAGGCGTCTGACCAAACGGAGGCAAAGGCAATTTCAACGAGGACAATGGATAGATAAATGAATTAAAATAACTTAATTTATTCAATACATATAATAATAAACAGTCTCATGGATCCATGCTAAACATAAATTTTAAAACACATTAAAATGTCAAAACACAATACAATAAATTATACAGCGGTCAAAAATAAAAATAAAAATACAGTGATCAATAGTTAAAAGACAAAAAGATAAAAAATATCTCTTCTAAAACCTTAAATTACAGGCCTAGTATGGTTAGTTAATATATTCCAAATGCAGTATCCTCTATGTCCAATAGATATGTGATGGTCAAAAAATAGGAGTGTAAGTAATTCCAAACAAAATCCAATAATTCAATAATCCATTAGTTCAATGTGTCCAAAAACAATGTGTCCAAAAATAATATGCCATAGAAAGGGCAATGAGACAATAATAGTATAGAGTTATATAGATTTCAGTATCTGCAGTGCTATATTAGTTTTTGAATAAGCAACATATTTGGAACATAGTAGTGTATAAAGAAAATTCTCTAATGTATTACTACATATAGGCCCAGACTAAAAGTGGCTCGCTAATTTTATTTCACAATGGAGCTTTAGCTGACCTTATTAAAAAAAATAGTGGGACTGGATTAATGCTGGTATTACAACCTGAAAGTAAAAAGTTAATGCACAAGTGAAAGACTGAGGTGCGCTAACTTCGGGTTTCACAACTGCGTTAACTGCCTGTCCCCATTGACTTCTATGGAGCACAAAAGAAAGCCTTTTCCATTTATTGTGCGCTAACCCAACACTGCTCTTTTTTTTTCAATATTTTATTGATTTCCAGCATAATGAACAATCAGAAATGCAAAACAGAAAGCCACCTCGCAGGGTAGATCATGATCGTATAAAACATGGCAAACAGAAAATAAGAGAAACAATAAAATATGTCAGAAAAAGACATAAAAATCATGGCAAGGTTATTAATATAGTTACACTTATTCCTGTAAATAGTTATGAGGGGTCCGCTACGGAATTATGCCTTCTAAATTTTAACTATAAAAGATAAAAAGAAAAGAAAGAGAAACAGAGGAGAGAGAGAAAAAAAAAAAAAAAAGAAGTAAAGTTTACCCTGCCCCCCTCCACTCCACTCCCTGCGGGCTAAGTACAGTCATCTAAAGTTAGTTCACCTCTTAAAACTGCTCTTTGAATCCATTCTGAATTTTTAAAGGGATATATTAGTCTAAGCTGAATCTCGCGTCTGTTTGAAAAGATAAAGTCAGCCCATTTTTCAAAAAAGGAGTCTATTTCTGCTTCCAAAATAATTGAAGTTGCATCATGTTGTTCCAGTATCAATTTGGCATTTACAGCATTAATAAATAAAGAAAAATTAGGCCTTTTCTTAGACTTCCATGAGGAAAAAATAATATTCCTTGCACAGAGGATAATAAAATTAATAAAGTTTATGTTATCTTCCCGCTTTCTATACTCCCTTAAAAAAAATAATCTCCTCTTTATTCAGAGAGATCTCCTTCTTTAGAATTTTGGATAACCAATAAGATATCTTTTGCCAAAATTGTCCTACTTTTGGACATTCCCAGATACAGTGCATTAAATCTGCATTAGGGCAACGACAACGGTCACACTCATATGCTTGTGTCCTATTCTATCTCCCAAGATCTCCTGGCGTAATAAAAACTGTTAATTAATTTCACATGTGACTCACGCCATGATAACTGAGGCGTCGCCGCCCATGCCCTAACAATACTCTTAGGAATTGATGATTCCTCTACTGATGGAATATCTACAATCCATGTTGCCCTTAAGTGTTCCAATGCCAGCTGTCCCTCCTTAGATAATAGCATATTATACCATCCTGCTATGGCTGTTTTTCCTTTTGAAAAAATATTTATTCCCGCAAAGATTCTTTCCCAATTTTTACTAAAAAGATTAAGATCTAGGGTATTTAAAAAATGTCTTGCTTGGAAATACCCAAACATATCTCTGTTGGACAAATTATATTTTTCTTTAAGAAAACCAAATGAGTGTATTACTTTACTATCCATATCAATACATTGATGAAAAAATATAAGCCCCTGACTTTTCCATCTTCTAAAAATTTCGAACTCACTTCCTGGTAGAAAAACTGGATTGTCTTGGATTGGTAGATATCTAGAATATTGAAAGTCAGCCCCCAACCCTGAGCATAACTTATGCCATGCTAATATGGGATTTTTGAGTGTGTACATTTTTTTTAACAAAACAGGCCAATATTTTGTCTTCAGATGCACCAAAGCTTTTAGAGAGTATGGTCTAAGAAGATCAGATTCCATATCTGTGCAGATTAAGTGGGAACTATCTGTTAACCAATCAGGCACTATTTTTAATAAACAGGCCAGATTATATTTCTGGAAAGAAAGGAAACTGAGTCCTGCGTAGTCTTTACTTTGGGTAAGTCTTTTTAAGGATAGTTTAGGTTTAAACTTACCCCATAGAAATAATCTACAAGCGTAGTTTAAAAGTTTTATATCAGTCTTTCTTAGAAAAACAGAAACATTTTGCATAACATATAATAATTTAGGTAGCGCTACCATTTTAATTAAATTTATTTTACCCGCTAAAGAAAGAGGGAAAGACGACCATTTTTGCATGTCTTCAACAATTTTCTTAATTACACCCGAGAAATTTTCACTATACCATTTTTCCGGCAACTAGAAACATTGATTCCTAAATATTTTAGGCTATTAACTTCCTTAAAAGGTAAAGGCAAAAAAGAGTCTTTATTCCTTTTTACCCACAGTAATTCAGATTTTTGGGAGTTGATTGTGTATCCCGAGAAAGATCTGAACGTTGTTAATATTGACGTTAGTTTCATTATATTCTCTTGTGTATTAGAAAGAAATATAAGCAGATCGTCCGCATAAAGGGATAATTGAATAACTCTATCCCCTACATGTATGCCCTTAATACTACTACGAAGTGCAATTGCTAGAGGTTCGATACTTAGATTGAAAAATAATGGGGAGAGGGGGCACCCCTGTCGCGTACCCCTAGACAGTTGAAAAAATTGTGTACATGCTCCATTGACTATCAGAGCTGACCTTGGATAACTATATAAAGCTTGAATAAATGTAAGAAAGGAGCCCCTAAAACCATAATGATCCAAAGCAGTAAATAAATGATCCCAGCTAATAGCGTCAAAAGCCTTTTCCGCGTCTAACAAAATAATTACTTTATCTTCTACACCCAGCTTCCCTTCTTCTTTTTGTGCATTATAATAATCAACTGTTAGCAATAATTTCCTTAGATTAGAGAAAGATGATCTACCCTTAAGAAATCCAGTTTGATCAGTGTGAATTATTTTACTTAGGACTTTCTGTAGTCTAGTTGCCAGAATGCTAGCCAATAGTTTGTAGTCTGTGTTAAGCAACGAGATTGGGCGATAAGAGTCTACCTTTTCTAGATTTTTTCCTTTTTTCGGCATAAGAGTAATTAGAGAACTACTAAAATTACTAGAAGGTACAAGCCCCTTAGAAAAGTATGCATCGAAAAGAATAACTAGTGGATCTGCAACATATTCCGCCAACATTTTATAATATTCTGCTGGTAGTGAATCTGGACCTGCAGCTTTATTGATACTACTCTCTTTTATCACCGAAATAACTTCTTCTTTACTAATTGGAGCATTCATTAAGTTCCAAGCCTCTTCAGTCAAACATGGAACTTTACATGTATCCCAAAAAAGCTTTTTATTCGATTCATGTATACATTTAAATGAAAAAATCTTTTTATAATACTCCAAAAATTCTGCCGCAATTTCGTGAGATTGAGTTACCCTTTTTTCTTTGCCTTGAAGCACTGTGATATAGTTAGAGCCCCTATTTTGTTTGAGAATGTTAGCCAGATTTTTTCCTATCTTGCCACCATATTTATATAGTCTCGCATTTGTTCTTACCACCTCACTGGCAGCCCTATATTGAAGAAAGATTTCCCTTTCTTTTTTTAGCCTGAATATATCTACGCCAGTTAAAACTTGATGCTTCCCGAATATAAGCATTATACATATTTGATTTGATTAACTAGCTGTATATCCTGTCTCTGATTTCTTTTCCAAGATCTATATAAATACACTTTTATTTCCCCTCGGAGCACTGCCTTAAAAGCTTCCCAATAAGTTTCAGGGCATGATACTGAATTAACATTATAATATTCAAAGTTTTCCGTGAGGTGCCCAGTGATAATGATAGAGAAACAGGTGCATGATCAGAAATAATTATTGCATCAATATCTGCCTCTGCCATACCTGTTACTTTTTCATTTATCAGAAAATAATCTATGCGTGATAGTGTTTTATGCGTACTAGATTTGCATGTAAAACCTTTCATATCGGGGTTTTGGATACGCCAGATATCTTTCAAATTTAGAGCGTTCCTAAATTTTCTAAATACTGTAATTTCTTGTTTTTTTGGGGAGCCCCTCTCCCTTTAAAATAACATCTATCTAATGGATATTGTGCGATAAGATTCAGGTCACCAGCAACCATCAACTTGCTGTCTATAAACTGTGAAAGTTTTAATTTCATTTTTTCCCAAAATTCTTTTATATTATTGTTAGGACCATAAATATTACAGAGTATAAACCTTTGCTCCATTATATCCAACTGTAGAATTATAAATCTACCATCCATGTCTATCTCTGACTGGATAATCTTGTAATGTAAATTGTTATGTAACAGTATCACTACCCCTCGCTTTCTAGCGTGCCCTGCTGTTGCAAAAACTTCACCTACCCAATCTGTTTTAAGTTTAAGTGCTTCATTTTGCTGAATATAAGTTTCCTGTAAAAAGGCAATACTACATCTAAGTTTTTTAAGGTGTTTTATTATCATTTTTCTTTTCACAGGCGAGGTAATACCTCTGATATTCCATGAAATCAAATTTACTTTATTCATTTAAAAAATTTTCAACCAAATCAGACGCAGAGGGGAACAGGGCTGGGGAGAAGAGAAAAAAAAAAAGTAGAAGAAGAAACAGAAATTAAGATAACGCCTTTCACCTAACATATCTTCCATATAATTTTTTTTTTTAAAGCTCTCGCTCATTTAGATATAACCAAAGTGATCATTTTTGTACATGCTCTTCTAAAAATCTATTTGCTTCTTGTTGCGTATTTAATATATGCCAAGAGTTATCCTTGAATACCTTAATCCTAGCAGGGTACAGTAAAAAAGCTTCATAACATTTCTGAATAATCTGTGTGCATAAAGGAGCCATTACCTTTCTGCGATTAGTAGTGTCCACTGAATAATCCTGAAATAACATTATTTTGTGCCCTTCCAGCAAAACATTTTTCTTTTTACGATAAAAATTCAATAAGTCAACCTTATCTTGAAAGTTTAACATTTTGGCTATGATAGGTCTTGCTATTTGTGTTCCGTCTGATTTAAATCTTTCCTGCCCTATTCTATGCACTCTCTCGACAATTAGCTGATACTGTGATCCTGGCATATCTAGCAGTGCAGGGAACTTCTCTGACATGAATTTATTTAGATCTTTAAATTCTGCTGACTCAGGTACGCCAATAATTCTAAGGTTGTTCCTTCTGGATCTATCCTCAAGATCATCTATCCTCTCCTGAAGTTTTTTGAGTGCGGATCTATAAAAATTTGTGTCCTGCTCTGCTGTATTCATTCTATCCTCTATATCTGAAATACGTAATTCAGCAGCTTCAATCCTATTAATGAACAAGTGTACTTCATTGGTTAATGTTAACACATCCTGTCTAAGCTGATCAAATTGGGGGCTCATTGCCTCATATATGGCTTTAACTAAATGCCGAGAATCTGTATCCATTTTTGCTGTGGTAATTTCTTCAGTAATACTATCTTGCAGAGTAGCACTTGTTTTGTCTTTTTTATCTTTTTTAGGAGGCATTACTGGAGACTTAGTTCTAACCGAATGCACACATTTCTCCATATGTAACAGAGATTATACCAGCTACCTATACACCCAGACCTGGCAGAAACAACTTATTAATACATTTTTACAGTTATCTGGTGTATATAGTTATGCACAATCGAGCGTCAGCTTAGCTACATCTTTTTGTGAATATTTAAACAATATAAATAGCCATGCAGATAGATCGGCATACAATATATAATCTAGTTATGGAACCTTGAATAAAAAAAATAAAAAGAAATAAAAAGAAATACATCAGAGCAGAAAGTCCACAACAGGAAAGTGGGTAAATGAAAATATGTGCACAAATTCACAACCGATGAGAAAAACACTTTCACATTAAAGAATTTCCAATATGATGCTGAAGCTTCTAAAAAAGAAAAAACTTTTTTTTTTTTATTTTCATAAAGAAGACTTCTTATACACAGCTTAGAGCGATTCTTTGTAGTTAAAATGGACTTGCTATTACATTACTTCACTGATAGCTCTGTGAGGGACTTGTCTTTATCCTTGATAGACCTTCAAGCTTTTTATTGGAAATACAGAGTGGCAATGGTGCTGGCAACAACAGTAACAGCCTTTATACCCCTTGTAAATGAAAAACAGGGAAAAATAAACTTAAGCCCTGTATTATATCTTCACCCTCCAACAGAGCATATCAGACTTGCTCTTTCAAAATTTCCAAAACTAACTACTTCACAGATAAAGGATGAGACATCTAATAAGCTTTTAAAGGCTAGTGTCCCAGAGCGGCGCTGATCTTCTAAATGGGAGATTTTTATGGGTTATTTCACAAAGACCACTCCATACCAAGGGTGGGGTTAACTACTTCCATATACACACCAAACACGGGGCTATTAAGCTCTTCATCTACTCCCGTGGCTTGACCAGTCTCTAGAAATCTTAGAAAAGAGCGGCCAGTTTAAAACATTATTAACACACAATAATTACAGCCTGATATCTGGGAAACTTCACTGGTAGCTTTGTGAGGGACTTAACCTTTCAGGGAATACAACAATCTCTTTACATCAACAGAGAACAAAACTTCACCCTCCCAACAAAGTTTACCAGACTAGATCCAGCCCCACTACTTGTATAAAACTTGCCACAGAGTTTTCTTCTGAACTTTAAATACACCAGAGTGTTCATCAAGACTATGATTTAATAGCTGGGTTTCTTCACTGGAACTTTTGTGAGGGACTTACCCATCAAGGAGTGCAAACAGGTCCTTTACATCAAAGAAACATGGCCACAAAGAAAAAAGCCTAGTTTGCCTCAACTCTCATACATCTTCACCCTCCCAACAAAAGATTGCCAGACAACTTCTGACCCAGAGTCGTATGTACAGTCTATCAGACAATTTGCAACAAAGGCATATATGTGAGAATAATCAGGCTTTTTAAGGTAAAAGAGAGGGACAGAAGTCAGGTTTTCGTGTCTATGGCCACTAGACAAATTGGCCTAATTAAAGGGTTACTGGTCCAAGCAACAGATTCCCTTGCTTGTGCGAAGTCCTGTGCCCTCCTATTTCATGGCTGTTCTCGGGCTGGGGAGCCCCCTGCCAAGAGACTTAGACCTCGTTGACTACCCAAGAGAGTGCGTGTGCCAGCGGAGAAACAGCTCTCTTGTTCCCCTCTGCTACGATGGCGTTACTTTTGCTGCACTGCTTGCTCCGTGCGTTAGGTGCTGTACATGCCGCCTCCTCGCTCAACACTCAGCGTCCACGACCGTACCACGCAACACGCACCTCTACATCACAGCGTCAGAGCAACAGACGCTGTAACCGGCACCCAGAAATCACTAACCCAACACTGCTCTACATCTACTGCCCTAAAGCTGAAGGTGCATTAGGGAAAAACTTTAATTACAAACAAAGTGCCAAGTCTGTCTCACACTATGCACAGTGTGAGACAGACTTGGCACTTTGTTTGTACAGTGTGTTCCTGAGTCAGACGGCAGATCACTTTCATTTGCAGAGAGGACTTGTAACCAAGCTCCAAAGTTTTAGGAGAATACTGATGTATACCTACTCCAGCTCCCTCCTGTTTGTGTAAAGGGTCTTTTCATATGCAAAGGAAGGAGTAGGGGGGAGAGTCTGCTTTTTCACAGTTGCAGTGGGTGTTCCAGCAACCTTTTTAGCAGAGCTAAACTGAAAGCTTCTAAGATTGAGCCAAATTCGAGAGAGAACACCTAAGAGATCTCTGGATCATAAGAGGACACCGCTCCACTACACCACAGATACCAGGAGGGAGAACTACCTATACACTGCGCGGCACTTACCTCATCAGATTGAGGTAACGGAGTGTAAGTATACTCCCAACGGGCTCGTTGTGGAACGTGGATACATTGTTTAATTTGCCTAAACATTTGTATTACTCGCATCTACCTACAGCTATTGAAGTTTTCTACCAACATTGGACTTATAATTTGCACTTTATTGGGTTATTATTTGTGATCTAAACTCAATATTGAAATTGCTTTATCATTATCATTACTTTTATCACCACATATTGTACGCTTAGGCTGTTGTTATTACAATATTTAAAATACCAAGCGAAGTCACATCTGCCAACATTTAGGTTATTCCTGAAACAGATGGCTGCATTTTGATATATATCTTTGTGTACCAAATCTGTCACACACTATTCAGTGGGAATTATACCAGTTACGTGGCCAGAACGTTTATATTGTTTACTATATTCCAACACAGTAAATTGTGTATACTGTATACATTCATTTTTAGATACCATATGTTATCCAACTATAGAATATCTTATAATAGTGTTACTAAATAATCACTGTTATTCCCTTTTTTCTTTTTCTTCTACTCATCCACAGTTTTTTTTTTTTTAATTTGGAGACTAAGACACATATATTAACCGGTTGCTTTATTTCAGCAAACTGGGTTTTTTTAAAGTTACTTGTAATTAGACACCCACATTTAAGATCTTATTTTTTGAGTGTTGCGCCAATTTGAATATTCCCTATTCCCCTTTTCCCTATTCATTAAACATTTTATTCTATCAGGTTTACTGTCCTTGGGGGCACAGTTTTCTCTAGATAGATATTCATAGGCAGCAAATCTAACACTTTAGTTACAACTGAATATATATTTTTAGGGTGTTCTTACAGCGCCACACCTACATCCATCTTTTCTGCATATATATATATATATATATATATATATATATATATATATATACAGGTGAAACTCAAAAAATTTGAATATCATGCAAAAGTTAATTTATTTCACTAATGCAACTTAAAAGGTGAAACTAATATATGAGATAGACTCATTACATGCAAAGCAAGATAGTTCAAGTCATGATTTGTCATAATTGTGATGATTATGGCTTACAGCTCATGAAAACCCCAAATCCACAATCTCAGAAAATTAGAATATTACATGCAATCAATAAAACAAGGATTGTACATACCTGTAGAACAATATCGGACCTCTGAAAAGTATAAGCATGCATACTGTATGTACTCAGTACTTGGTTTGGGCCCCTTTTGCAGCAATTACTGCCTCAATGCGGTGATGCATGGAAGCTATGAGCCTGTGGCACTGCTGAGGTGTTATGGAAGACCAGGATGCTTCAATAGCGGCCTTCAGCTCTTCTGCATTGTTCGGTCTCATGTCTCTCATCTTTCTCTTGGCAATGCCCCATAGATTCACAGGTCAGGCGAGTTTGCTGGCTAATCAAGCACAGTAATCCCATGGTCATTGAATCAGGTTTTGGTGCTTTTGGCAGTGTGGGCAGGTGCCAAGTACTGCTGGAAAATGAAGTCAGCATCCCCATAGAGCTCGTCGGCGGAAGGAAGCATGAAGTGCTCCAAAATCTCCTGGTAGATGGCTGCATTGACCCTGGACTTAATGAAGCACAGTGGACCAACACCAGCAGATGACATGGCTCCCTAAATCAACACAGACTGTGGAAACTTCACATCAGTCTGTGTGTGGTGGCTCTTGTGAAAGTCCCCAACACTTTTGAATGGCCTTTTCCTGACAATCCTCTCCAGGCTGCGGTCATCCCTGCTGCTTGTGCACCTTTTTCTTACACACGTTTCCCTTCCACATAACTTTCTATTAATGTGCTTTGATACAGCACTTTGGGAACATCCAACTTCTTTTCCAATTATATTTAATTTAATTATTTTTTAAAAATTAAAAATTATATTTAAAAATTATATTTTTAATTTAATTATATTTTTAATTTAAAAATTATATTTTTAATTTAATTATAATTTGAGGCTTTCCCTCCTTATGGAGGGTGTCAATAATGGTTTTCTGCACAACTGTCAGGTCAGCAGTCTTTCCCATGAATGTGATTCCTACTTACCAGACTGAGAGACCATTTAAAGGCTCAGGAACCCTTTGCAGGTGTTATGTCTTAATTAGCTGATTAGAGTGGGACACTTTGAGTCTAGAATATTGCACCTTTTCACAATATTCTAATTTTCTGAGATTGTGGATTTGGGGTTTTCATGAGCTGTAAGCCATAATCATCACAATTATGACAAATCACGGCTTGAACTATCTTGCTTTGCATGTAATGAGTCTATCTCATATATTAGTTTCACCTTTTATGTTGCATTAGTGAAATAAATTAACTTTTGCACGATATTCTAATTTTTTGAGTTTCACCTGTATATATATATATATATATATATATATATATATATATATAGTATATATATATAGCAGTAAGTCCAGCACTTTCTTAGGTAACTCTTCACTGGGTATAGCTTATATTAGGTTTACCTTTGCAGTGCACGTTTGCCTGGGAGGCCTGCCATACTCCCATATATAATTCCAAAAGTAGACAATGGCAACAGCACTTTTCTTTAAAACACTTCTTCTTTATTTAAGCAACATTAGGATAAAAACATAGCGACGTTTCGAGCCTCTTGGACCCTTCCTCATGCTATAGATTAAGAACAAACATCTCCCTTATATACACCTGTGTATAGGGTGTGGCTTGATTAATTGCAAGATTTTACCTGGGCATAGCTCATGTTGGTATCCAAAACCGGTAAGGTTCTAACTAAACTTTTCAACTTTATTTTTTAACATTTATTTCTCAACACTTACATGTATATTTGTGAAGTTTGGCATATATGCTTTTTACATTATATTTCAAATAGACACATGTCCACAGTTATAATACACAGGCATTTAAAAACAATTATAAAAACAAATGCAGATCATAATCCTTGTTTAATCCATTCGGATACAGAGTTTTCAGATTTTTTATCCACCATACTTCTTTCTTTTTAAGTAGCAACTCTCTATTGCCTCCTCTCCTTGGTTTAGGAATATGGTCTATGACCTGAAACCTTAACTGGTGGATAGATATATCCTATATCTATCATTGAGAAATGTGAACAGACAGTTAAAGAAGAGAGAACAGGGATTAAAAAAGATAAAATTAAAAACCAACTTGTTTTCACCTCAGAATATAATCAGTACAGTGAAGATATCTCCAGGATAATAAGAAAGCACTGGTATTTACTGGAGAGGACTAACCCTAATATTAGGGAATTCCAACAACCCCCCATTAATTCCTATAAAAGCGTTAAAAATATAAGAGATTTTGCAGTGAAAGCAGATATTGGTAGTGATAAAAAAAGACCCAGTTAACTACCTAACAACTGCAAACAAGGGGTCATACCCCTGTCTACATTGTGCTCAATGCAACTCAATGCTAAAGGGTAAAAATGTTGCACAAATTAATGACACCAAACAGAGAGAAATTAATGGCCTCTTCACCTGTGATACTAATTATGTTGTATATATCTTGAAATGACCATGTGGGCGGGGCTATGCAGGGGAGACAATTAACCCCATCAGGGACAGAATAAGTGCACACAAGTCCTCTATAAGATGTAAGGATATGACATTACTCGTCTCATCACATTTTATAACAGCAGGGCATACTGTTAGCCAGTTAAGGTAGACCATATTCCTAAACCAAGGAGAGGAGGCAATAGAGAGTTGCTACTTAAAAAGTATGGTGGATAAAAAATCTGAAAACTCTGTATCCGAATGGATTAAACAAGGATTATGATCTGCATTTGTTTTTATAATTGTTTTTAAATGCCTGTGTATAATAACTGTGGACATGTGTCTATTTGAAATATAATGTAAAAAGCATATATGCCAAACTTCACAAATATACATGTAAGTGTTGAGAAATAAATGTTAAAAAATAAAGTTGAAAAGTTTAGTTAGAACCTTACCGGTTTTGGATACCAACATGAGCTATGCCCAGGTAAAATCTTGCAATTAATCAAGCCACACCCTATACACAGGTGTATATAAGGGAGATGTTTGTTCTTAATCTATAGCATGAGGAAGGGTCCAAGAGGCTCGAAACGTCGCTATGTTTTTATCCTAATGTTGCTTAAATAAAGAAGAAGTGTTTTAGAGAAAAGTGCTGTTGCCATTGTCTACTTTTGGAATTATATATATATATATATATAAAATACACATACACATCTATCTATCTATCTATCTATCTATCTATCTATATATATGTTATATTTTAATTTTTATTAAGAGGCAATAAGCAATTACAAAAGTAAAGATTATTTTCCACCAAGTCATTCATAATACACCAACGTGTTTCGCAGATCACTACAATATGAAAAGAAAAAGAAAGACCAAAATAAATCATAACTTTAAAACAGACCAGATTTTCTGCAGACTCTCACCAAATATTCAGCAAATTCCCAAACAGGAAAATAACATCTATATAGACAGAGTGAGGTCTAGTTGCCTTAGCCTGTTTATCAAACAGCAGAAACATAAAATTATATCTCATTTTTATTTTCTAAAAGGATGAAAGAATCTTTTGGATATTCAATAGTAAAGTAAAAATGATCTTTTCCCATTTCTGTTAGTAGCTTTAGATATTTAGTTCAGAGCGTGTCTCTACTAAGAGCTGTTCCATCTGCATCTGATAATATAGCTTGTTTATAAATTATTTAAAATTAATGGGACATTTCGCTTTCTATTTCCCCAACACCATACTCCTTATTAATAAGATGATAGCATTTAATAATTTATCATTATATCTAAATTCTCTACTATCTGTGAGGAAAATAATATTATGTAGATTTAAATAAATTTCCTGTTTACCTTCATTAGAGAGCCAGAAGCTAATCTTACACCAAAGATATACATTTTTTGGACAAAGCCAAAAATAATGTATCAGGTCAGGATTCATAATACGACATTTGGTTAATTAGGAGTTTTGAGCCATTTGGAGAGGAGCGCAAGGGTAAAATAGACTCTATTCAATATTTTCATATGTTATTCCCTCCAATTAAAAGAAAAAATAGTTAATCTCTGTAAGGTTTTTAGACTCGATTGAATAATAGAGGGATTAACCCTCAAATCATGGACATCTTGCCATTTACGAGTGATAAGAATCAAATTCAGTTGGCCTTCCGCTTGTAACATCAATTTGTATCCTGTGGAAATGGAATGGTTACCTGTTTCATATACTTTAAGATAATGTTCTAGCTGTTTCCAAGTTCAGTCTCATTGAGATTTTTCTACAAAGGGCTAGATTACAAGTGACAAGCTAATTTATTGCGCACCCGTAAATGGGCAGATTTGCCCGTTTAAGGGGGCATGATAAATAACCAACCATTACAAGTGGCTGGTTATAGCTACTGTGAGCTCCCGGTAGCAATTAGCGCTCCAAAAATTAACCACAGATAATTTTTTAAATGTGTCCCAATTGCCCCCAAAATGTAAGGTTTTATTTACACATATTAACACATAAATATATATGTATATATTCATATACATATATATTTACACTTTGCTGCCCATCGCTGCCTGGCATACCCTCTTCACTGCACTAGGTTCTCTGCCGTGTCTGACGGCATGAGATTGAGGCTTCCATTGGAGCCTATAAAAAAGCGCTCTCGTAAACACAAACCTTCCATGCAATGCAAAGTCATGTTCGCATTGCTCTTAACTTGTAATACAAGTGCACATTTGCTACATTTTGCGCTCCACTCGTAATCTGACCCTAAATCTAATATATAATGTCTTAATATTACCTACACGAAAAGCCTCTTTAATAAAATCAAAAGATCTTATCCTGTTAGAAGACAGAGCTATCATTTGAATTATTAAGACTAGACTATTATCTTTCCATTTTTTAAAGCCCTCCAAAGCCATAACTGCTGGAAAATCTGAATTTTCTAAAATGTTTAGATTTTTTTTTAGAGAAGAAAGGATTTATGCCTAAATTCATACATAGCTTCTTCCAAGCTAATATTACATTTCTAAAATATTGCATTTCTAGAACCTGTTCCTGGGATTTAATTACATTGATATGTCATAAGTTAGCCAGTTTAAACGTTTTCACAATATTCTCTTCCAGATCTTTTATGGAATAGTAATTTAGTTCTTTCAACCATTCTATTGCAATTTTAGCTAAACATACCCAGTTACTTATATTTTGAAATTGGAAGGGCAAAGCCCCCAGAAAAATTCAATTGTTTTTGTAAAGAAAATCTGAGTTTTCTCTTTCCTCACAAGAGAGTGGAAATTTAATGAAGTAAGCTTTAATAATTATTAGCGTGAATGATCATTAGCTTGAATAAATCAAGGATGAAGACAAGAAGATGGAGCGCCCCCTGGATGAAGAAGGAGCACTGCTGGGATGAAGATAAGGGCCGTCATCATCATTGGTGAGTACCATATTGGAGTTAAGTGTTAGGTCTTTTTTTGGGGGGGTATTTTTTTAAGATTAAGGATTTTTTTTTATTTTCTTTGTGTAGCAAAAGAGCTAAATGCCCTTTTTAGGGCAATGCCCCGTCAAATGCCCTTTTCAGGGCACTTTATAGAGTTGATCTAATGTTTTCGTTTTTTTGGGGGGGGGTTAATGTTAGGTGTTTTTTTTAATTATTTTTTTCAACAAAATAGCTTGATCATTTAAGACAATGCCCTACAAAAGGCACTTTTAAGAGCTATTTGTAGTTTAGTTTTAGAATAGTTTTTTTTATTTTGGAGTGTTTTTTTTTGGTAATGTTAGTTTTTTTATTTTAATAGTAATGGTAGCTTTTTTATTTTAAAAGGTAAGATTAGTTGTTTTTTTAACTTTCACAAGTTTTTATTTTTTTAAAGGTAGTTTTTTAGTAAATGTTTTTGGTAAATGTTAGTCTATTTTGTGTTAACTTAGGGGGTGTTAGGTTAGAGGTTTTTTTTTGCAGTGGGGGGCTTGGAGTTTAGCAGTTAATAGTGTAGTGCTTTATTTTGCGTGGGGGCTGGCAGTTTAGGGGTTCATAGTTTAGTGCTTTACTTTGCGGTGGGGGCTTGCAATTTAGGGGTTAATAGTGTGGTGCTTTACTTTGAGGTGGGAGCTGGTGGTTTAAGGGTTAATAGGGTAGTGCTTTACTTTGCGGTGGGGGTGTGGCTTTTTAGGGGTTAATAGTGTAAAGAGGTAGTTTGCGATGCGGGGTGGTGGTTTAGAAGTTAATAGCGTTGTTTAATGCAACAGTTTCCTCCAAACAAACTTCTTAAAGGTTGCATAAAAAATTTGAGTGGTAAATGAGATCGCATGTACTTTCAACTTGTAATACATGCGTATATTACCCCTCGAAGCTACCCATAGAATATATGTGGAGCGTAAGTTACTGCTAGTTTGAACAAACAAATTTGCGGTAATTTAAAAAGTTTGCCCTTTGTAATATGGATTTGAGTTTAAAGAACAGAGCTATCTCGCGATCGTGTGTATGCTCCTCATGCTAACGATATCACTTCACTTGTTATCTCGCCCTATATCTTTTAGGGAGATGTTCCTTTGCTTCATCCTATAGAAAAAAGTGGCAACACTTTGTGTATCTAAAGGAAGATCCCTGCTGTGATAATATGGTTTATATTAATATAGTTGAAGGAGAAGTTGATGGTTAATCGGTGGAGACTTTTATTCTTTATCAAACTTAAACAAGGAATCTGATACCTCACATTCTGGGATATTGGCTCTATATGGATTGCATTGTTGTTATTCTATTGAAATTATTCTCTTCTTTCTTTTTTTTCTGATTTAGACTATTATTGTAACATTCCACAAGCCCAAGACTTGACTGTTGTCTTTATATGACTTACTATAGTGGGTAGGTGTTTTATTTCTTAAGGTTTAAAGTGTGAGTTTTTTCTTTTTTTTTTAAGAGTATTTTTTCAACACTTCACAAGCTTTAAGATTTGAAACTTGTCTTTAAATTACTCACTATTGTCTATAGGTATTTTATCTCTTAAGGTCTAAAATTTTTTTTTTTTCCTACTATCCAGTAAAAAAAAAGTAAACATAGCAAGGAAAATGTACAGAGTACTTTGGTAGAGGATAATATCACTCGACTGGATACAATTAAACCTCAAGATATTGTTAGAAAAATTTTGGATTTTATGATTATGCTGACTGGAACAGCCAATAGAATGCGAGCTCAATTCTATTGGCTGATTGAATCAGCCAATAGGATTGAAGCTCAATCCTATTGGCTGATTGCATCAGCTAATAGGATTTTTTCAACTTTAATTCCGATTGGCTGATAGAATTCTATCAGCCAATCAGAATTCAAGGGACGCCAACTTGGATGATGTCCCTTAAAGGAACCTTCATTCTTCAGTAGCCGTCTACAGAAGAGGATGCTCCGTGCCGGATGTCTTGAAGATGGAGCTGCTCCGAGTCAGAAGGATGAAGATAGAAGATTCCGTCTGGGTGAAGACTTCTGCCCGCTTAGAGGACCGCTTCTTGCCGCTTGGATGAAGACATCTCCCGGCTTCGTTGAGGACTTCTGCCCACTTGGATGAAGACTTCTCCCAGCTTGATGAGGATGGATGTCTGGTCTTCAAAAACTGTAAGTGGATCTTCAGGGGTTAGTGTTAGTTTTTTTTAAGGGTTTATTGGGTGGTTTTTATTTTTAAGTTAAAAATTATTGTCTAGGACTCCAGTTAAACAGCACTAGCCTATCCCAGTCACACTTCTAACAAGGCGTAACCCAAATGTTCTCACAAGGTGTTATCAAATTGTTCAAAACAAACAAATGGAAAAAGATGTGGGAGGCACCAAAGGCAGTCTGTTTTAAGATTTGATTCTTTCTAAAAAATATATATATAAAAAAAATATATAAAAAGAGCAGTATTCAACCCAAACTAATAAATTCCCTGTGCAAGAGATTAAAAACTAAAAATTCAATCTTCTGTCATTTCAACGCTTTATTTCACAAAATAAAATTACAAATAATGTTATAAATAATAATTAATTCTTATAACGACACCGGTGTCTTAAAATAAAATACTCGCTGCTTTCCTACATTCAAATTATTTACAGTGTTTTAAAAATTAACCCTAAGTTGATTGCTTCTTTAAAAATGTTTCTAAATAATTGTTTCGCATAAAATACTTTGTACTTAAAATTGTTTCTAAATAATTCCACATATAATACTTAATTTCTTCTAAAATCATATGCATAAGATTCAGTATCAAAGTTCTTAAAAGTCCCAATGATTTAATGCATTAATTTACTCAGCAACGCAATTGCCAGTTTTTTTGGCCCGACTTTTGCTGGATTTGAAGCTGTTATTGCAAATAAGAAAGTTTCCAAGAAGATGGTAGAACAAAAGTTGTACCTGTAGGTTTTAAAGGTATTTACAACTTGGTACCTTATTAGTGTGATCTCCGGTATCTAGCCCCGCTAGCAGTGTTTTAGAAGTAACAGATTTGGTGAATTGATTCAGTTTAAAACCTCCGTCCTCTGCTGCAAACTTCCACTTCATCCACTGATATGTTGTCTCGTCCATTGGTGCGTGCACTTCTTTGGTTACTCCTACCGCTCCACCTGCACACTCACGTTTGTATCAGTGTGCAACACCTCCTGTTGTTTTGGTTTTGCGGTTATGGGAGTCTTGAAAGTGGATAAATAACTTCTTTCTTTTTCTTTATCGATCCAGACCTTTGTACTTCGGTCCTTGCTGCTCCTCCCTTTTTTATGTGAAAAAATTATTTAAAAACATTTTTAAAGAAGCAATCAACTTAGGGTTAATTTTGACTACACTGTGAATGATTTGAATGTAGGAAAGCAGCGAGTATTTTATTTTAAGACACCGGTGTCGTTATAAGAATTAATTATTATTTATAACATTTTTGTAATTTTATTTTGTTTTGTGAAATAAAGCGTTGAAATGATAGAAGATTGAATTTTTAGTTTTTAATCTCTTGCATAGGGGTTTTATTTTTAGCTTAGGGTTTGGGCAAAGAAAAAGAGTAAAATGCCATTTTAAGGACAGTGCCCATCCAAATGCCCTTTTCAGGGCAATGGGAAGCTTAGGTTTTTTAGAGAGGATTTTATTTGGGGAGTTTGGTTGTGTGGGTGGTGGGTTTTACTGTTGAGGGGTTGCTTGTATTTTTTTTTTACAGGTAAAAGAGCTGATTTCTTTGGGGCAATGCCCCGCAAAAGGCCCTTTTAAGGGCTATTGGCAATTTAGTTTAGGCTAGGGTTTTTTTTTTATTTTGGGGGGCTATTAGATTAGATGTAATTAGTTTAAATATTTGATCATTTCTTTTTTATTTTGTGTAATTTAATGTTATTTTTTTTTTTAATATAATTTAGTTAATTGTATTTAATTAATGTAATTGATTTAATTGTAGTGTAATGTTAGGTGTTAGTGTAAGACAAGTTAGTCTACCTAGTTAAAATAAATACAAACTTAGCTGTGAAATAAAAATAAAACCTAAGATAGCTACAATATAACTACAATATAACTATTAGTTATATTGTAGCTAGGTTAGGTTTCATTTTATAGGTAAGTATTTAGTTTTAAATAGGAAT
Organism: Bombina bombina; assembly: GCF_027579735.1. Taxonomy (NCBI): domain Eukaryota; kingdom Metazoa; phylum Chordata; class Amphibia; order Anura; family Bombinatoridae; genus Bombina; species Bombina bombina. The sequence goes on from NC_069504.1 coordinate 724,066,740, forward strand.
TATTTAGGTATTAATTGTAATTTTTATTTAGATTTATTTTAATTATGTTAAAGTTAGTGGTGTTAGGGTTAGGGTTACGTTAGGGTTAGGGTTAGACTTAGGGTTAGGTTTATGGGTTAATAACTTTAGTATAGTGGCGGCGATGTTGGGAGTGGCAGATTAGGGGTTAATAAGTGTAGGTAGCGACGACATTGGGGGCGGCAGATTAGGGGTTTATAAATGTAGGTAGGTGGCGGCAACAATGGAGGTGGCAGATTAGGGGTTAATAAATGTAGGTAGGTGGCGACGACATTTAGGGGGAGCAGATTAGGGGTTAATAAGTGTAATGTAGGTGGCGGCGATGTCGGGGTGGCAGATTAGGAGTTAATAACTGTAGGCAGGCATCAGGGGCAGCAGATTAGAGGTGTTTAGGCTCGGGTTAGGGTGTTAGGTGTAAACATAACTTTTCTTTCCTCATAGGAATCAATGGGGCTGTGTTACGGAGCTTTACGCTCCTTTATTGCAGGTGTTAGGCTTTTTTTAGCCGGCTCTCCCCATTGATGTCTATGGGGAAATCGTGTACGAGCACGTAAAACCAGCTCAAAGCAGCGCTGGTATTTGTGTCTGGTATGGAGCTCAATGCTATTGCCTGCTAACGCCGGGTTTTTGCAAACCGGTAATAGCAGCACTTTAGGGAGGTGAGCAGTTAAAATAACTTGCAAGTTATTACCGAGCCGCTCATAATGCAAAACTCGTAAACTAGGCGATAGTAAAACAATTTAGGAATAGGCTTAATGAAGCAGAAGATCAATTTAATGGAAGTAGAAGCATTTTGTGAGTCAGAAAAAATGAAATTAAAAAGTTACAGGAAAAGGTATGGGATTTAGAAAACTGTTCACGACAGAACAATGTTAGAATCATAGGACTCCCTGAAACATCAGAATTTTATGATCTTATTGACTTCCTAAACTATAAGATCTTCCATCTACAGAAAATATTGTAAGTATTGAAACAGCACACAGGGTCAGACAGATTAGACAGAAAAACAATTGTACAATTTTACCAAGACCAATTATAGCTAAAGTCTTGGATTTCCAAGACAAGGTAAATATTTTAAAACACTATAAAATAAAACAAGGAGGTGATTGTTAATGAGAATAAATGGATTCTGGTATTCCAGGATTTTTCTATGGAGACTCAGGGCTCGATGATTGAAAGCTCTCTGGGCTGGCGTGATTATTAAAGAATGCTCGCCAGTCCTTCTATTTCCCTTGTGAAATGATCTAAAGCCATTTTTTACCCTGAAAACAGGGTGTCTCGCTAAGGGGCGTATACTCCATTTTCATATGAAATGTGCACAACAAAATTCATATTTTAAACATGATACAAAACAAATATTTGAATCATTCACACAAAAATAAGCAGGGAAAAATTGTATTGTTAAGGTGCATAAAAAATCGTAACAAAATTCTTCACCAAAAATCGTATGTTAACAAAAACGTAAAATTAGTATCTAATTTACACAGGAATAAATCAAATGAAATATTCACAGCGTAAATTGTAATTGTAGTACATTGAATGTGCAAAAATCAAACAGAAATTTGAATTTATAAATACAAAATGTAAAGCGTAATTGTTGTGTTTTTGTAAAATGGGCTGAACATGGGCGTTCCATGGGCGTATATGAAAATGTCTCACTAATCCCAGCGTAATTCTATAAAGATTTTCGCACTGCAGATATCACAGTTTTTTCTCACCAACTAAAAGGTGGCGAGCTTTTGTCAAAACAATACGAACACTTATAACCCCAATAGAAAAACAAATGCATACGAACATATAGGCGAATGTAAGATGCTATAAGCAGAAAGCAGCGTAATGTGAGTTATATTGGCTGCAGGATTTTAATTTTAAAGTGCTCCCCCTGCTCTCTGCTAACTTCGCACTAAGGAGCGAAGTTTCCCTATCCAGCGAGCTCCATTACTTTTAATAGGAGCCATCTCGCAACTCGCAGGGACTGCCCCTTTTTTATGATCATTGCACCGGGGCAGCCCGGCGAGTGTCAGCGAGAAAATAAGGTTTGAGCTGGCGAAAAATATATCATCGAGCCCTCAGAATAGGAGAAAAGAGATGCACCCTTTTTGAGTAGAGCTGTTAAATAGAGGCATGCAGGTAAAAAAATTGTATGCAGCAAAGCTGAGGATACAAACAGAGTAAAGTATTAATTCAACTGAAGAAACCAAGAAGTTATGTTATAAGCCTATGAGAACATTTGGTTTATTAATTGTTCTTTTTTATTTTTGTAAGAAGTTGTGAAATTGTACTATTGCATTTTTTTTATTATACGCATTTCCTTGGTCTACCATGCCTATGGGGAGATTATTGATAGGTTAAACTTAATATGTAGATAGCTCTTAATTTGGTTTCATGGATTATAGGGGGAATGTATCTTGAATCATCTAAAAGATTTGAAGGCTGATATTGCTCTCCTTCAGGAGACCAAATTTTAGCACCCAGAAATTTCTAAATTAAAAAGCAAATGGGTGAGAGAAGTAATTTCAGTAGATTGTCTTGGTAGGAAAAGGGGCCTTGTGATTCTGCAAAATAAAAAAAACTATCTTATAATTTTGTTTCGGTAGAGAAAGATTTGGAAGGAAGATATTTAATTGTGCAAAGGGGCTGGTCTTGACCCTATGCAATATTTATGATCCAAATGAGATGGACTTAGATTTCTGGATTTCAAAGTAAAATCATTAATTTTATTAATTCCAATCTAATATTAGCAGGATATTTTTGTCTCACGGATAAACTACATCTTGACAGATCTAAAATCTCTTTCAAAAATAAAGAAAAAATAAAATATTGATGTGAATCAGTAATTCATTTACTTGTGAGTCCAGGACTTATAAGTCATTTTTGAGAAGATATATTTTGAGAATTTTAGAAAAAATATCGCATTTTGGACTAATAGCAGAAATAAAAGAATTTACTATTTTTGGACCAAGCCACAATTAAGCTGTTTTTCCCAGCACTTTATCATAAAAAATCTAATAATTTCTTCTTCCCGAAACATTTGATTAATAATATTAAATATAATTTTTGGCTGAGACAAAAGTTGAAGGATTTTTAAGCTTATAATAGAGGTTACATGGAGAAAATAAATATATCTTGGGAGGTGTTGAAAGCAGTCCTAAAAGGGGAAATCAAGGCTTATATGGTTAGATTTAAGAAGATGATAGAACACAAGTTACAACTTTCAAATCAAGCAAAAAATGTGTATAATAAATATTTGATTAATCCTACAATTGGTGTAAATATATTCACAATAGAATAGAGAAAGAGGCTTTCCTGACACAGTGGACCTTGAAAAAGAATATTAAATCAAGAACAGTTTTTTATTAAATTGAGAGGTATATCAAGCAAATATCTAGCTAACATGTTTAAATCCGTCAGAAAATAGAATATTATTAACACCATACGATCCAAAGATAACTATTTCTTTAACTCCAGGGATATTTTTTTGAGTATTTAATGAATATTTTACCAAAGTATACTCTCTAGATAAGATGAATGAAGAGAATAAGACAGCCTTTTGGGAACGGATTCAACTTAAAAAAAAATCCCCTACATAAAATAGATATTATTAATCTTCCGGTGACAGAATCTGATATTATTTCAGCAATAAAATATTTAGCGCTTAATAAAGAAGCAGGCCCTGAATAGATTTCAAAGGAATTCTACAAAATCTGAGTAATTAGTGAGATTTCTAATATATTAGAAAAACTGTTTAATTTGTACTATGTCAATGGAACAGCACCATCATATAATTATACTAGGTCTTAAACAACATTGTTACTTAAGATAGAGAAGAATACAGAGAGTCTGGACTCACATTGACCTAAATCTTTACTCAACACAGACTACAAAATTTTAGCATCTATTTTAGCTAACAGATTGGAAAAGGTACTGGTGGATGTTATAAATCCAGATTAAACATATTTCATTCATGGCGGAAATTCAGCTACTATTTGGGTTTGCGAATGGCGAACGTGAACTTCCGCAACTGTTCGCGAATGGGCAAACCGGGCAAACCGCCATAGACTTCAAAAGGCAGGCGAACTTTAAAACCCACAGGGACTCTTTCTGGCCACAATAGTGATGAAAAAGTTGTTTCAATGGGACTAACACCTGGACTGTGGCATGCTGGAGGGGGATCCATGGCAAAACTCCCATGGAAAATTACATAGTTGATGCAGAGTCTGGTTTTAAGCCATAAAGGGCATAAAATCACCTAACATTCCTAAATTGTTTGGAATAACACCCTTTAAAACATCAGGTATGATGTTGTATCGATCAGGTAGTGTAAGGGTTACGCCCGCTTCACAGTGACCCATTTACCCATTTCCCAGTTTTGCATAACTAACACATTTATAATAATATACTTTTAACCTCTGTGATTATCTTGTATCTAAACCTCTGCAAACTGCCCCTTTTTTCAGTTCTTTTGACAGACTTGCAGTCTAGCCAATAGGTGCCTGCTCCCAGATAACTTCTCGTGCACGAGCACAGTGTTAGCTATATGAAATACTAACACCCTCTAGTGGTGAAAAACTGTTAAAATGCAATCTGAAAGAGGTGGGCTTCAAGGTCTAAGAAATTAGCATATGAACCTCCTAGGTTAAGCTTTCAACTAAGAATACCAAGAGAACAAAGCAAAATTGGTGATAAAAGTAAATTGGAAAATTGTTTAAAATTACATGCTCTATCTGAATCATGAAAGTTTATTTTGGCCTAGACTGTCCCTTTAACGCACTGCAAACAACCGCAAACAGTCCATTTGCACAACCGCAAACTCCCCATTTGCACAAGGTTGGATACCAAGCTAGCCATGTCCCGTTCCTTGTCCTCACTGATGTCATTGAAGGTCTCTTCCTCCACCCAGCCATGTACAACACCAAGGGTCCCCGAAAGGTGACAACAAGCCCCCTGGGACGCCTGCTGTGTTTGGTCTTCCACCTCCTCAAAGCCACCTTCCTCCTCTGACTCCTCTTCTTCAGACTCCTCTCTCTGCATTGCCTCTCTCTGCATTATTATAAGGTGTGTTAAGTAGTACTATTCCTATCAGTTTAATCCCTGTTACGTCCCCTATCAGGGGACGTGTATATGGCATCGATTTTATGAACCGGGAGATGGAAAAAGATGCTTGGTCGGTCCTCCTACTTCAAAATTGGGGCACTGCGTGTGCAATCTAATGTGCCACCAGATATGAGGGGTGTGTTAAGTAGTTCTATTCTTATCAGTTTAATCCCTGTTACGTCCCCTATCAGGGGACGTGTATATGGCATCGATTTTAGGAACCGGGAGATGGAAAAAGATGCTTGGTCGGTCCTCCTACTTCAAATTTGGGGCACTGCGTGTGCAATCTAATGTGCCACCAGATAGGAGTGGTGTGTTAAGTAGTACTATTCCTATCAGTTTAATCCCTGTTATGTGCCTTTTTTTGGCTTGGTTTTTGAAGCCACAGTGCAGCACCAGAGGCCAAAAAAATTAGGCATGTACACATGCCTGAAAAATTAGATATTGTTGCAGCCGTTGCCCCCCTCCCTGCTATGGCTCCCACCCACCAACGATCGGCACCAATGCTGGCCAATGCAGAGGGGGGCACAGAGGGGATCTCTCTGCATTGGTGGGTAAAAAAAGGTATTGCCATGATGCCTAAATATTGAGGCATCACTGCAATACCTTGAAAGCAACTGGAAGTGATCACAATCGCTTTCACCCCTTAAAACCCCAAAGGACGTGTCAGGCATTCTTGGTCATTAACTGACAGTTTTTGTAGGACGTGCCTGACACGTCCTTGATCGTTAAGGGGTTAAATCTTTTATTGATTACAGTAGATGCTGGGAAAGCTTTTGATTCTATCTCTTGGGATCAATTACTGCATTGCAATATTTTTTTTTCAGGTCCTTTTAAGAACTTTAATTAATATACAATAAAGCCACTATTTCCTACGTGATAAATGGGAATCCTACTGAGATGTTCCAGTTAATGAAAGGTACTAGACAAGGATTTCCACTATCACAATTACAATTTGTCAAACAAGCTGTAGCAATTTTACTTAGACAAGACTAAGATGGACTTAGAATAGGTAAGAAGAGATTACCTAATCTTTAGATGCTGATGGTTTGTTATTATTCATTAGCAATACCTCTTATCTTAGAGTTAATAGATCTATTTGGTTCCTACTCAGGCTATAAAGTTAATCTTTAAAAGTCTAATTTTTTATGGATTCATAAAAACAAAGCTGGTTTAAAAGACGTTCCATTTAAGGTAGTAGATGATTATATTAAATACTTATGTATAAATATTGAGAAGGAATGGTACAATCTGAATTATCCTAAACAATTAGCTAAAATTAGTGCTAACTGGATTCGTGCAAAAAGCCAAACTTCAAATATTGAGATTGCATTAACGTATTCCTCCATAGAAGTCAATAGAGCAAAATAAGTGGAAAAAACCTAACACCCTACTCGCACGCAAACCCGATTGCATATTTAAAGTGCCCTAACGTGACATGAAAATATGAATATTTCACATTCCAATGTTCTTCACATAGCAGCACATTTATTTTATTTGATGCTATTTTGGTATAATATATATCTATAATATTATATATATATATATATATATATATATATATATATATATATATATATATATAAAATTAGAAATAGGTATAGATATATACAGATATATATATGTGTATGCACTCCCACCATCAAACAAAATCCGCCAGGGTGCTATAATGTGGTTAAATGCAAACATAAAAATAAGCACTCACTGGTCTTCTGCCATCCGTGACTAAATTCTTTATTAGTTGTGACGTTTTGGACAGCATTTTATATATATATATTTATATATATATATATATATATATATATATATATATATATATATATATATATATATATATATATATATATATATATATATATATATGAATATCCATTTATAAACACATAGAACATAGATTGGCTGATTGGTTCAGCCAATCGGATTGAACTGGTAGACCTGAACTGTGAATTAGTTTCACTACAGAAATTGAATAGTTAAAAGTTTGAGTTAATTTACATTCTTTTGTATTCTGGTTTTTAGTATTGCAATTAGATAACAATTAGATTGTTTGCATAGGTGAGCAATTAGGAGGGACCCCACCCTATCTTTCTGAGGGTATTTAAAGAGATCTGTTTAGCTCTGCTTCTTAGCAAAGAGATCAAACTAAAAAAGGATCAAATACATAAGGATATTTGAGTTATTTCAGAAAGGTATATAACATTTCTCTTTTAAATTGTTGTTACTTGAATAGTTTGTACTTTCAGATAATATATTTTGTATTTCTATTAACTTTATATTTTGTTTTTTTATAGGTGGTAGACCTGAACTGTGAATTAGTTTCACTACAGAAATTGAATAGTTAAAGGTTTGAGTTAATTTACATTCTTTTGTATTCTGGTTTTTAGTATTGCAATTAGATAACAATTAGATTGTTTGCATAGGTGAGCAATTAGGAGGGACCCACCCTATCTTTCTGAGGGTATTTAAAGAGATCTGTTTAGCTCTGCTTCTTAGCAAAGAGATCAAACTAAAAAAGGATCAAATACATAAGGATATTTGAGTTATTTCAGGAGTTATTCAGGGTTATTCAGGCTTATTCAGTAGTAAATAATACTTATATTTTTCTTATTGTTAAAGTGTTGCATAGTTTAAAATGTCTCAGATACAGTGCAATGGGTGTTTTGCACTTTTTAATCGTTGTACTTTTTGGAGATTTAGGGGCTGTCCTGTTTGTAAGCAGTTTTCCCTGTTAAGGGAGGAAATAGCTAAACTTCAAGCTAAGGTAAGTAACATACCTGTTACCTCTACAAAGCTGCCTCAGAAAGAAGCTCCTCTACCCCAGAGATCAGCAAGGAGAGGCAGATGGATCACTGTAGGCTCTGGAAGAATTAGAACAGTAGACCAGAAGCATTGCCCACAACCTCTGCCATTGCAAAACTCCTATGCTGCTCTTGCCGAATACACTTGTGATGAGGAGATTGCTGTTTCTGAGCCCTCTGAAGCTGTAACAGGTAATTTAAATCTATTGGCAGCTGATTCTCCAGGTAACATAACACAGGAAAGAACTGCAGATGTGTATTTGAGAAAAAGACTGTTAGTGGGTGACTCTATTTTGAGGAATGTGTATTTAGTTGAAAGTAAAGGAGAAACAAGGGAGGTTAGATGTCTTCCAGGAGCTACTGCTCACAGGGATAAGAATCGTATTTTGAGAATTGTTAAGGCAGCAGGAAAGGGAAGTGAGTTAGATGTGATTGTACATTTAGGAACAAATGATCTGGCTAGTAATCATGTTGCTGCTGTTCAGAAAGAGTTTTGTGACCTAGGTAATCATTTAGAGACTGTGGCATCAACTCTATCATTTTCTGCTATTTTACCTGTGTATGACCAGGAAGCAGGAAAGATGGAGCGGATAACAACATTTAATTCTTGGTTAGATAAGTGGTGCAGGGAACGAGGATTTGGTTTTATTGGCCATTATAGCTCTATTTGGAAAGATACTAGGGCCTAGATTTGGAGTTTGGCGGTAGATGGGCTGTTAACGCTACGTGGGCTTTTTTCTGGCCGCACCATAAAATTAACTCTGGTATCGAGAGTCCCAAAAAATGCTGCGTTAGGCTCCAAAAATGGAGCGTAGAGCATTTTTACCGCAAATGCAACTCTCGATACCAGAGTTGCTTATGGACGCGGCCAGCCTCAAAAACGTGCTCGTGCACGATTCTCCCATAGGAAACAATGGGGCTGTTTGAGCTGAAAAAAAACCTAACACCTGCAAAAAAGCAGCGTTCAGCTCCTAACGCAGCCCCATTGTTTCCTATGGGGAAACACTTCCTACGTCTGCACCTAACACTCTAACATGTACCCCGAGTCTAAACACCCCTAACCTTACACTTATTAACCCCTAATTTGACCCCTGCATTATATTATTAACCCCTAATCTTCCGCTCCGTAAACCGCCGCAACTTACATTATCCCTATGTACCCCTAATCTGCTGCCCCTAACACCGCCGACCCCTATATTATATTTATTAACCCCTAACCTGCCCCCCACAACGTCGCCGCCAGCTACTTACAATAATTAACCCCTAATCTGCCGAGCGGACCTGAGCGCTACTATAATAAAGTTATTAACCCCTAATCCGCCTCACTAACCCTATAATAAATAGTATTAACCCCTAATCTGCCCTCCCTAACATCGCCGACACCTAACTTCAATTATTAACCCCTAATCTGACGACCGGAGCTCATCGCTACTATAATAAATGGATTAACCCCTAAAGCTAAGTCTAACCCTAACACTAACACCCCCCTAACTTAAATATAATTTAAATCTAACGAAATTAATTAACTCTTATTAAATAAATTATTCCTATTTAAAGCTAAATACTTACCTGTAAAATACATCCTAATATAGCTACAATATAAATTATAATTATATTGTAGCTATTTTAGGATTAATATTTATTTTACAGGCAACTTGGTAATTATTTTAACCAGGTACAATAGCTATTAAATAGTTAAGAACTATTTAATAGTTACCTAGTTAAAATAATAACAAAATTACCTGCAATTACCTACAATTAACCTAACACTACACTATCAATAAATAAATTAAATACAATTGCTACAAATAACTACAATGAAATAAACTAACTAAAGTACAAAAAATAAAAAAGAACTAAGTTACAAAAAATAAAAAAATATTTACAAACATAAGAAAAATATTACAACAATTTTAAACTAATTACACCTACTCTAAGCCCCCTAATAAAATAACAAAGACCCCCAAAATAAAAAAATGCCCTACCCTATTCTAAATTAATAGAGTTAAAAGCTCTTTTACCTTACCAGCCCTGAACAGGGCCCTTTGCGGGGCATGCCCCAAGAAAATCAGCTCTTTTGCCTGTAAAAAAAAACATACAATACCCCCCCCAACATTACAATAGAATGCGAGCTCAATCTGATTGGCTGATTGGATCAGCCAATCGGATTGAACTTGATTCTGATTGGCTGATTCCATCAGCCAATCAGAATATTCCTACCTTAATTCCGATTGGCTGATAGAATCCTATCAGCCAATCGGAATTCGAGGGACGCCATCTTGGATGACGTCCCTTAAAGGAACCGTCATTCGTCAGGAGACGCCGGAAGAAGAGGATGGATCCGCATCGGCTGCTTCAAGATGGACCCGCTCCGCACCGGATGGAAGAAGATCGAAGATGCCGCTTGGAGAAGATGTTTGCCGGTCCGGATGTCCTCTTCTTGCCGGATAGGAGGAAGACTTTGGAGCCTCTTCTGGACCTCTTCAGCACCGGATGCCAGGACGGATCGGTGATACCTGGATGGTGAAGACAAGGTAGGAAGATCTTCAGGGGCTTAGTGTTAGGTTTATTTAAGGGGGGTTTGGGTTAGATTAGGGGTATGTGGGTGGTGGGTTGTAATGTTGGGGGGGTATTGTATGTTTTTTTTTACAGGCAAAAGAGCTGATTTTCTTGGGGCATGCCCCGCAAAGGGCCCTGTTCAGGGCTGGTAAGGTAAAAGAGCTTTTAACTCTATTAATTTAGAATAGGGTAGGGCATTTTTTTATTTTGGGGGTCTTTGTTATTTTATTAGGGGGCTTAGAGTAGGTGTAATTAGTTTAAAATTGTTGTAATATTTTTCTTATGTTTGTAAATATTTTTTTATTTTTTGTAACTTAGTTGTTTTTTATTTTTTGTACTTTAGTTAGTTTATGTAATTGTAGTTATTTGTAGCAATTGTATTTAATTTATTTATTGATAGTGTAGTGTTAGGTTAATTGTAGGTAATTGTAGGTATTTTATTTAATTAATTTATTGATAGGGTAGTGTTAGGTTTAATTATAACTTAGGTTAGGATTTATTTTACAGGTAATTTTGTTATTATTTTAACTAGGTAACTATTAAATAGTTCTTAACTATTTGATAGCTATTGTACCTGGTTAAAATAATTACCAAGTTGCCTGTAAAATAAATATTAATCCTAAAATAGCTACAATATAATTATAATTTATATTGTAGCTATATTAGGATGTATTTTACAGGTAAGTATTTAGCTTTAAATAGGAATAATTTATTTAATAAGAGTTAATTAATTTCGTTAGATTTAAATTATATTTAAGTTAGGGGGGTGTTAGTGTTAGGGTTAGACTTAGCTTTAGGGGTTAATCCATTTATTATAGTAGCGATGAGCTCCGGTCGTCAGATTAGGGGTTAATAATTGAAGTTAGGTGTCGGCGATGTTAGGGAGGGCAGATTAGGGGTTAATACTATTTATGATAGGGTTAGTGAGGCGGATTAGGGGTTAATAACTTTATTATAGTAGCGCTCAGGTCCGCTCGGCAGATTAGGGGTTAATAAGTGTAGGCAGGTGTCGGCGACGTTGAGGGGGGCAGATTAGGGGTTAATAAATATAATATAGGGGTCGGCGGTGTTAGGGGCAGCAGATTAGGGGTACATAAGGATAACGTAGGTGGCGGCGCTTTGCGGTCGGCAGATTAGGGGTTAATTATTGTAAGTAGCTGGCGGCGACGTTGTGGGGGGAAGGTTAGGGGTTAATAAATATAATACAGGGGTCGGCGGGGTTAGGGGCAGCAGATTAGGGGTACATAAGTATAACGTAGGTGGCGGTCGGCAGATTAGGGGTTAAAAAAATTTAATCGAGTGGCGGCGATGTGGGGGGACCTCGGTTTAGGGGTACATAGGTAGTTTATAGGTGTTAGTGTACTTTAGGGTACAGTAGTTAAGAGCTTTATGAACCGGCGTTAGCCCAGAAAGCTCTTAACTCCTGCTTTTTTCCTGCGGCTGGAGTTTTGTCGTTAGAGCTCTAACGCTCACTTCAGAAACGACTCTAAATACCGGAGTTAGAAAGATCCCATTGAAAAGATAGGATACGCAATTGACGTAAGGGGATCTGCGGTATGGAAAATTCGCGGCTGAAAAGTGAGCGTTAGACCCTTTAATCACTGACTCCAAATACCGGCGGTAGCCTAAAACCAGCGTTAGGAGCCTCTAACGCTGGTTTTCACGGCTAACGCCAAACTCCAAATCTAGGCCTAGGTTATTTAGGAGAGATGGCTTGCATTTGGATGCTAAAGGAACAGAGTATCTGGGAGAGGAGTTCAAATACTTTATTAGAAATCATTTAAACTAATAAAGGGGGGTAGCATTAATATATCCACCTGCCCCCCACAGCATGCCAAAACTGTTAGTCCAAGTAACAATTCTAGAAATTCTAGTAGAAAAATTATTCATGCCATGAGCACAAATGCTCGCAGCTTAGGAAATAAATTACCTGAACTCATTTCAATAATGACTAGGGACAACTTGGATTTAGTAGCTATAACAGAAACATGGTACAATGATTTGCATGACTGGGACATAGTCATACCTGGATACAGGTTATTTAAAAAGAACAGAGTAGGAAAGAAAGGTGGAGGAGTTGCTTTGTATGTAAATGAAAATATAAAGGTTACTGAAATTGTAGGAACAAATGATGAGGTGGAAAGTATTTGGGTGACTTTGGAAATTGGAGATAAAAATGTTTTTAGAATAGGGGTTGTATATAGGCCTCCATTGCAGGATGAAAAACTGGACAATCTGTTATTAGATGAAATAACCAAAATGACCATGAAGGGTAAGGTTATAGTACTGGGGGACTTTAATTTGCCAGATATAGACTGGAAGATTCCTTCTGCTAGATCGGCTAGAAGCAGGTATATTCTTGAATCTCTGCTAGGGGAATCACTTGAACAATTAGTCAAGGAACCAACTCGTAAGGAAGCTATATTAGATCTAATACTTACAAACAGTGATACAGTTTCAGATGTGTCTGTAGGTGAGAACTTAGGATCCAGTGATCATCAATCTGTTTGGTTTAGTATTCATGTTCAGGAACTGTCCACCCAGACTAAAACAAAAGTTTTAGACTTTAGGACGGCAGATTTTTCATTAATGGGAGAATACCTAAAAAACTATTTAAAGGGGAAAACTCTTATTACAGGGGTTCAAGAACAGTGGGAATTTGTGAAAGGTGCCATTTTAGATGCAACCGCACACTGTATTAGACATGTCTGTAAAAGTAAAAGAAAGCGGAAACCAATTTGGTTTTCCAAAGAAGTAGCACATGCTGTAAAGACAAAAAAGATAGCTTATAAAAATTACAGACACACACAAGCAGATGATGATATGAAAATATGGAGACTCCAACAAAAAAAGACTAAGCAGTTAATTAGGAAGGTTAAAGCTCATGCAGAAGAGAAGATAGCACAGTCAGTAAAACATGGGGACAAAACATTCTTTAGATATATCAGTGAAAGAAGAAAAAATAAGGTAGGAATAGTAAAATTGAAATCAGTTGATGGTAGAATAATAGAAGGAGATAAGCAGATTGCAGACTGTCTCAATGATTACTTCTGTTCTGTTTTCACTAAAGATTGTGAAGATACAATGTCTACATTAAGGGATGCTACGCAAAATAGAAACAAGCTTAACAGTAATCTTTTTACAGAGGATGAGGTTTTGTTAGCATTATCAAAAATAAATGTTACAAAGGCAGTGGGTCCTGATAATATTCATCCAAGGGTTTTAAAAGAACTTCGATCAGTGCTAACTGTCCCATTAACTGATCTGTTTAATCAGTCACTATTAACAGGAGCTGTCCCAGATGATTGGAGAATAGCAAATGTAATACCCCTTCATAAAAAGGGCAGTAGAGAAGAATCTGGCAACTACAGGCCAGTTAGTTTAACTTCAGTAGTAGGGAAATTAATGGAAAGCCTCTTAAAAGAAAGAATTATGACTTACATAAAGACAAACAATTTAGAGGACCAAAATCAGCATGGTTTTACTTCAGGGAGATCATGTCAGACTAATCTAATTGACTTCTTTGATTATGTAACAAAAGTATTAGACAAGGGAGGAGCAGTTGATGTAGCATATCTAGATTTCAGCAAAGCATTTGACACCGTCCCACACAATAAACTTATTCACAAACTATATCTCCTTGGTCTAGATTCAAAAATTGTGAACTGGGTGGAATGCTGGCTTAAGGACAGAAAACAAAGTGTCTTAGTAAATGGAGTTCATTCAGCAGAGGGGGCTGTTACTAGTGGTGTTCCTCAGGGGTCAGTTCTGGGGCCTGTTTTTTTTAACATATTTATCTGCGATATCAGCAAAGGGCTACAGGGGAAAGTATGTCTCTTTGCAGATGATACAAAAATTTTGCAACAGAGTGGATGTTCCAGGGGGGGTAGACAAAATGAGAAGTGATATACAACAATTGGAGGATTGGACAAATGACTGGGATCTAAAGTTTAACACAGCAAAGTGTAAAATAATGCATTTAGGGAAGAAAAATCCAAATGTTAATTACAGACTCAATGACACTTTACTGACTGTTACAGACGAGGAACAGGACTTGGGAATTATTATTTCAGATGATTTAAAACTTAGTAAACAATGTAGTAATGCAGCGAGTAAGGCTAGCAGAATGCTTGGATGTATTGGTAGAGGTATTTGCAGCAGAAATAGTAAGGTTCTTATGCCACTTTATAGATCATTAGTTAGGCCTCATCTTGAGTATTGTGTGCAGTTCTGGAGACCATATCTTCAGAAGGATATTAACAAACTTGAATCTGTGCAAAGGAGGGCTACCAAAATGGTACATGGTCTAAAAAATAAAACTTACCAGGATAGGCTCAATGACCTAAATATGTATAGCTTAGAGGAGAGAAGGGAAAGAGGTGATATGATAGCAACTTTCAAGTACATTAAAGGGTTTAGTAAAACTGAGGCTGTGGGTATTTTACATAAAATGGAAAATTCAAGAACAAGGGGTCATGAGCTCAAGCTAAAGGGTAGTAGATTCAGGAGTAATTTGAGGAAGCACTTCTTTACAGAAAGAGTGATTGATTTATGGAATAAACTTCCTCAAGAGGTAGTAGCAACAAACACTGTGGGGGACTTTAAAAATGCATGGGACAAGCATAGGGCTATCCTACGAACTAGATAAGTTTATACTGTTAGGTAAGGTCGGGCAGACTTGCTGGGCCTATGGCTCTTATCTGCCGTCAATATCTATGTTTCTATGTTTCTATGTTTCTATGTTTCTAACTTGAATCTGATTGGCTGATTCAATCAACCAATCAGATTTTTCTACCTTAATTCCGATTGGCTGATAGAATCCTATCAGCCAATCGGAATTCGACGGACGCCATCTTGGATGACGTCATTTAAAGGTACCTCATTCCTCGTTCAGTCTTCGTGCCGGATGGATGCTCCACGGCGGAGGAGCGAAGAAAGAAGATTGAAGATGCCGCTTTGCTTGAAGACATCACCGGATGGAAGAAGAGTTCTCTGCAGCTTGATTGAAGACATCGCCCGGATCGGATGAAGAGTTCTGCTCGGCTGGGTGAATACAAGGTAGGGAGATCTTCAGGGGGGTAGTGTTAGGTTTATTTAAGGGGGTTTGGGTGGGTTTAGAATAGGGGTATGTGGGTGGTGGGTTGTAATGTTGGGAGGTGGAATTGTGTTTATCTTTACAGGCAAAAGAGCAGTTTTCTTTGGGGCATGCCCCGCAAAAAGCCCTTTTAAGTGCTGATAAGGTAAAAGAGCTTTGAACTTTTTAAATTTAGAATACGGCAGGGAAATTTTTTTATTTTGGGGGGCTTTATTATTTTATTAGGGGGCTTAGAATAGGTGTAATTAGCTTAAAAATCTTGTAATATTTTTTATTATTTTTTGTAAATTAGTGTTTGTTTGTTTTTGTAATTTATTTTAGATTATTTTATTGTATTTTAGTTTAGATATTTGTAGTTTATTTAATTTATTGATAGTGTGGGTGTATTTGTAACTTAGTTTAGGATTTATTTTACTGGTAAATTGGTAATTATTTTAACTAGGTAGCTATTAAATAGTTATTAACTATTTAATAGCTATTGTAACTAGTTAAAATAAATACCAATATATTTTATAGGTAAGTATTTAGATTTAAATAGGAATATTTTCATTAATAATATTTATATTATATTTATTTTAATAAGAGTTTAGTTAGGGATGTTAGAGTTAGATAGAGTTATTATACTTAATATTTAGATAATATAATAACGATATTTACTATATTAACCCTAATATAATTAGGGTTAATATAGTTAATATAGCTTGCGGCGGTGTAGGGGGATTAAATTAGGGGTTAATACATTTATTATAGGTAGGGCCGGTGTAGGGGGATTAGATTAGGGGGTAATACATTTATTATAGGTAGGGCCGGTGTAGGGGGATTTAGATTAGATGCAAAAGAGCTGTTTACTTTGTGACAAAGCCCCACCAAAAGCCCTTTTAAGGGCTGGTAAAAGAGCTGAATTCTTTGGGGCATGCCCCGCAAAAAGCCCTTTTAAGGGCTGGCAATAGAGCAGTTTACTTTGGGGTAATGCCACGCAAAAAGCCCTTTTCAGGGCTATTTGTAGGGTTAGACTTGGGTTTAGTGGTAGGGATAGTTTAGTATTTTAGGGGTTAAATAATTTAATATAGGTGGCGGCGTGGTAGGGGGATTAGATTAGGGGTTAATTAATTTAATATAGGTGGCGGTGGGGTAGGGGGATTAAATTAGGGGTTAATAATTTTAAAATAGATGGCGGCGGGGTAGGAGCTCACATTAGGGGGTAGGTAAGGTAGATGGCGGCGGTGTAAGGGGCTCACTTTAGTGGGTAGGTAAGGTAGATGTTGGCGGTGTAAGGGGCTCACTTTAGTGGGTAGGTAAGGTAGATGTTGGCGGTGTAAGGGGCTCAATTTAGGGGGTAGTTTAATATTGTTGGCGACGGTGTAGGGGGATCACATTAGGGGGTAGTTAATGTAAATGGCAGCGGGGTCCAGGAGCGGCGGTTTAGGGGTTAAATACTTTATTAGGGATTGCGGCGGGGGATCGCGGTTGACAGGTAGATAGACATTGCGCATGCGTTAGGTGTTAAGTTTATTTTGTAGCTAGTTTAGGGAGTTACGAGGCTCCAACAGTCCTTAGGCTGTATATTGGATACCAAACTGCGCTGGTTTGGTATACCTGCCTATGTCCCAAAAAACTACGGGCGACGGCAGAAATATACGAGCGTAACTTCTAGGTTACGCTCGTATATAGGATACCAAACCAGCGCAAATTTCAGCGTCGCCGGCATTGAATACTATTATTGATAGCTAGTCATTGAATGCAACGATTGACGCCTGCGCTTTAGGCATAACATTTTTTGTGTCACGCAGGCGCAAATCGATTGTATGGGGAATGGTGCGCATGCGCAATTGGTCCGGAAATCGGGAACGCGCATTTGAAGTAATAAAGGCATTATCCGGAAATACATGGAGGGCGGAGCTAGGAACGGCCGGGAATGTAAATATAAAGTGTATTTATAACTATAATATATATAAAAAAAATAAAAAAAAAGTTGCGATCATACTATATATTAGATGAGGAATAGAATACAGGCTGCAAAATCCAAAAACTTTACTTTCACTTTAATTCTGAATCTGTGGAAAAATAAAACTGAACCCCAAATTACAGAATTTACTTAAAATATGCGTAAACAGACGGTTACTGAGCAATTCAATTTTTATACTGTTTCAGAGGAAAAAGTGCTTTTTTGATAACAGCTAAAGGTCATTAAATCCCTTTATGCAAAAAATAGAGATACAGTCAATAGGTTTTGAAATCACAAATGAAACTTCCCTTTTGATTCGCTGTCAGCACTGGTATTTCCGATCCCCAGTGTATTTGTGCAATCCTATTTTAAAGCACGGTTATAAAGACACCTGTGCTGTTTGTGACAATCAGAGACAGAGATTACTATACGCCATTTGTAGATGTTGGGGTAGGGGGATTAAATTAGGGGTTAATAATTTTAAAATAGATGGCGGCGGGGTAGGAGCTCACATTAGGGGGTAGGTAAGGTAGATGGCGGCGGTGTAAGGGGCTCACTTTAGTGGGTAGGTAAGGTAGATGTTGGCGGTGTAAGGGGCTCACAAATTTGCTTTGTTCCCTTGGTGGTATTTTTGAAGAGCTAAACCTAGGTAGGCTCAAACTGATTTCTAAACCATTGAAAATCGCCTCTTAGCTCAGAGCATTTTGAAAGGTTTTCACAGTTAGAGAGTATTAGTTTATGTGTGTCATATACTGTAGATGACATTGTATTCACTCCCATGGAGTTATTTAGGATTCTGCACTGATTGGCTAAACTGCATGTCTGTCAAGGGCACTGTAATAAGGGGGCAGTCTGCAGAGGCTTAGATACAAGGTAATCCCAGAGGTAAAACGTCTATTATTATAACTGTGTTGGTTATGCAAAACTGGGGAATGGGTAATACAAGGATTATCTTTCTTTTTAAACAATAAAAATTCTGGTGTAGACTGTCCCTTTCAGTTAACTGCAGTGAAACCTAGGTTTAAAAATGGCAGCACCTATAACTTTAAGGATTTGAAAAAATGTATATAGTCTTAGATTACAAGTGGAGTGTAATTTTTTATAGCTAGAACCCGCATTACAAGTCGTGTGTGAAAAAAAATATTGCAACGTGCTTGTGCAAATTCATGGTAACTACGGATCACTAATTCGCGCTCGTATTACAAGTCTGTGGTAAACCTGTTTACTCGAACAATAATAATAGTAATGCTAGAAATATTAACCCAAGTGAATATCTCTGGTAAAGTTATTTAGACTGCTCATACAGGACTTCCTAAACCACAAAAATGGACTCTTAAGTTTTTTTTCACACAATTTAATACTTTGTACAAAGGACATTGCTTTTATGCATAGAAAAAAACACTTTAATATAATTTTAGAAGTGTTTACATTGACTTGTTATGCTACCTGCAGCTTTTAAAATCTATGGGAAACTGTTCCTTTAGGGATATTTTGTATATATGAAATAGCTGTCTCTGGTAATTGAAACCACAACCTAATTAAGGGCTAGATTACAAGTGGAGTGTTAACTTATTGTGCACCCGCAAGTATCTGGTTATTGCTACTGCGAGCTCCAAATGCCCCCAAAATACAGTGTAGTGTATTTTATTTAAAAAAAAAAAGATAACAGCATCTTTAATTTTTAGTACAATACCTGCACCAGGCAGTATTATGTGGGTAAAGATGGCGGGAGTGGACTGTGTGTTCCCAGTAAATATATATGTATATGCTTATATACATATACATTTATGTGTTAATATGTGTATATACACACATTTACACATAAATATATATGTATATAATCAAATACATATATATTTATATTTGCTGTCATCGCTGCGCTACTTACCCCTTTCACTGCGCTTAGGTTCTGATTCCATCCCTAACGGCATCAGAAGGAGACAGCCTATGGAAGTGCACTCTCTTGAGCGCAATGCTTCCCAGCAATGTAAATGCGAGCTTGCGTTCAAATTGCTGACAACTTGTAATACTAGCGCACATTAGCTTTTTCATGAAAGCGATATTTAGCATTCCTCTTGTAATCTGGCCCTAAATTGGCTGAGTTTGCAGGGAGAGCAGATCTCATTATCTTATCTGTATGTTAAACAAAATCCTCCTTATCTATTCCCTCACTGTATACACAATGAAACCATTACTTTGAGAGAAGAATGGAAAAATTAACATGTTATTGACATGATTACTGCTATTGCAACAAATGAACTGCTTCTTTTCTCAAAATTGTAATATCTTTCTGTACCCACTAGGATTTCAGAAACATTTGTTAGAGTGAGATATTACAGTTTTACAAGAAAGAAGCGGCTCATTAGTCCCTGTGGTACAGTGTGAGAAAAACGTACAATCTCACTTTTGTGAATGGGAAAATTTGCAGCCATTTTTTACAATAAACTTCCTTAGAAACATGTTTAATGAACAATCTTATAGTATAATGCTATAAATTACACATCATACACACGTATTATATGCCCATAATGCCCCCATCTTAAATATGGCTAATTTGTTTACAAGTTTTGCTATTCTTTTGGAACTGAAAAGGTTAATTTATCACATTTAATCACATTTGTCCTTTGACCCTGTGCAATGGTATTGATGTAAACACTTGTATTGTAAGGAATATCCATGCTGCATTGTCATTGTATTAGTGATTTGCATTTGTTTACGGTGTTGCTGGTAGTTTTCTGGTAATTTCATAATGGAAACCACAGTTTACTTTCAGCTGCGATAACTTGCACTTGAGTGAAAATAATGCTTGAGTGAGAAAACTTTATTTTGAACTTGTAATTTGAGAGCACAGATGCTTGGAATGTACTCACTGAGTGCAATTTAGTCTAGAAATCCGGCACAGAATAATGCACCACTTGTTATCTAGGCCTTGTATTTTAATGTCCATTTAATAGTTCTTTAAATATAAACACACATACAATGTTAAAAAAAAACAATATCTGTAACATGGGTTGGCATAAAACAATATTTACATTTCAAATTCACTGACATTCATTCTTCAATCTTTATTTGGATATGCTTTTGTAAACAAATGGGACAGTAAACACTTTGATACTGTAATATAATTTTTTTATTTTGTGTACATTATCATTTAAATTTACATTTGACAATTAAGAGTTTTCCCATTCTGAGAACTGGTAGTGAACAAGGGATCAAGCAACATTCAGGCCCTTTAATTCGTAATCTAATTGTAAAACGTCAATTTTCTTTGTCTTAACCTTAATTCTGTGCATTTTGTGTTTCATTTATGTAATTGTCACGTTAACAACACAAAGATAATTATTTTGTGTTGTTTTCAAGAAGCAAAGATGTTGAGCTTCAAGGGTATTAGCAACGAAAGCATTTAAGGATTGTGTTCACTAGAAAAATATACTGACAATGTAATTCGACATTTTGAAATTATCTGCCCAAAACAAGTGCAAGATTTGTATCTGCTCCATAGTTATTTGCATGCAACAGTGCAATATTTAAGGGCTAGATTACAAGTGGCGCGTTACTTGATATTACAAGTCCACAGTATATCAGATTTACCAGAGGATGGATAACGGGACTGACATTGCTCTAGTGCCACCTATAATTTTAATCGATATTGCGACTTTGTATAGTATCGCTCATATTACAAGTTAAAAGTTATAGTTTGCGCTTGAGCCAAAGCTGAAACTGCACTAGAATATTTAGCATGACTTAAGACCTTAAATAAAGTAGTATACATATATATATATATATATATATATATATATATATATATATATACACTTAAAAAAAAATATATATATATAATGTTAATATTGATTTAAAAAAAAAGTATAAAAGTGTTAAAAAGGGATATGGTATATGGCAAAGTGTTTGTCTGGAAAAGGCTCCAATGTGTGTGTGTGTGTATATATATATATATATATATATATATATATATATATATATATATATATATATATGTGTGTGTGTGTGTTTGTGAATGTGTGTATGTATACATGTCTATATATGTGTACATACAGTATGTGTATCCATGCATACTTATGTGTTTATATGTGTAAATATGTGTGTGCACGCATATATACATACATAAATACATATATACACATATAAATATACACTTCTGAGCCCTTCCCAGTCAAATACTGCATGCAATATTATTTTATTAACCATTTTAGGGCTAGATAAAAAGTGCGGCGGCATTTAGCACTCCCGCTCGAGTGTAATCTTTGCTAGAAGTAATCTTTTTGCATGCGTATTATAGTGTGTGTATTAGATGATGAAAGTAAAAAGTTTGCGCACGTTATCGCTACCACTTTAACTTATTATCCCCATAGACTCCAATGGAGAGCATAGAAGGAAAACCTAACATTTACTGCTCGCACAATAACCCAATAGGAGCTGTTAATATTTCACATTCCAATGTTTTTCACATATAGAAAAGTATTATTTTTATTATAAATACATATTTCTGTATAAGTCTGTTTATACCTGTATTTCTACTCCTCTAGAAATATAGGTATAGATATTTATTTAAAATTAGTATTATATATAATAATATAAGTATAAAGTGCCTGAAATGTTACTGAATTACCGCAAGTCAGAAAGGATGCATCAGTTCCAAAATAAATTAAAAAGTATGCTTTACACAGCGTATAAGGGTGATGTCACAGCACAACGGGAATCTAACAGGGGAAGAGGTGAAAGTAATCCTCCTCCTCCCACGACCACGCCGGCAAGGATAGGATGCTTTACAGACGTGTTGTTGATGGAGGACATGCAGAGCTTTTTAAGTCCTACGCATCGCCACAGCCCTTTAGGGTCAACCCTCAGAGAACGACTCGACCGACAGGTAGCAGACTACCTCGCCTTAGCTGCAGATCTCGACACTCTGAGGAGCGATGAACCCTTTGACTACTGGGTGTGCAGGCTTGACCTGTGGCCTGAGCTATCCCAATTTGCGATAGAACTTCTGGCCTGCCCCGCTTCAAGTGTCCTGTCAGAAAGGACCTTCAGTGCAGCAGGAGGTATTGTCACTGAGAAGAGAAGTCGCCTAGGTCAAAAAAGTCTAGATTACCTCACCTTTATTAAGATGAATGAGGGATGGATCCCAAAGGGACTGACAGTGGGCGAAACATTCGACTAAAAAAGGCCTGATGAGATGAGCTGCCTTGGGCTAAAAATGGTCCACACGCTGCTGTATTTGATCTCTGAATGCCGGATGACTTGCGTGACTTATCCGCCACCAACTAGGCTTCAAGCCGCAATGTTTTAGGGCACTTTCTGCCTGGGAAACAAACATCCATTTTTCTGGCCGCTGCTATAGCAGCGGTTGCAACAATACCTAATTTTTCAGGCATGTGTACATGCCAATTTTTTCTGGCCTCTGGTGCTGCACTGTGGCTTCAAAAACCAAACCAAAAAAAAGGCACATAACACGGATTAAACTGGTAGGAATAGTACTACTTAACACACCACTCCTATCTGGTGGCACATTAGATTGCACGCGCAGTGCCCCAAATTTGAAGTAGGAGGTCCGACCAAGCATCTTTTTCCATCTCCCGGTTCCTAAAATCGATGCCATATACACGTCCCCTGATAGGGGACGTAACAGGGATTAAACTGATAAGAATAGAACTACTTAACACATCACTCCTATCTGGTGGCACATTAGATTGCATGCGCAGTGCCCCAAATTTGAAGTAGGAGGACCGACCAAGCATCTTTTTCCATCTCCCGGTTCCTAAAATCGATGCCATATACACGTCCCCTGATAGGGGATGTAACAGGGATTAAACTGATAGGAATAGTACTACTTAACACACCTTATAATAACGCAGAGAGAGGCAACGCAGAGAGAGGAGTCTGAAGAAGAGGAGTCAGAGGAGGAAGGTGGCTTTGAGGAGGTGGAAGACCAAACACAGCAGGCGTCCCAGGGGGCTTGTTGTCACCTTTCGGGAACCCTTGGTGTTGTACGTGGCTGGGTGGAGGAAGAGACCTTCCATGACATCAGTGAGGACAAGGAACGGGACATGGCTAGCTTGGTATCCAACCTTGTGCAAATGGGGAGTTTGCGGTTGTGCAAATGGACTGTTTGCGGTTGTTTGCGGCACGTTAAACGGGGAGTTTGGTCTGTCACTGTGAAGCGGGCGTAACCCTTACACTACCTGATCGATACAACATCATACCTGATGTTTTAAAGCACGTTATTCCAAACAATTTAGGAATGTTAGGTGATTTATGCCCTTTATGGATTAAAACCAGACTCTGCATCAACTATGTAATTTTCCATGGGAGTTTTGCCATGGATTCCCCTCCGGCATGCCACAGTCCAGGTGTTAGTCCCCTTGAAACAACTTTTCCATCACTATTGTGGCCAGAAAGAGTCCCTGTGGGTTTTAAAATTTGCCTGCCTATTGAAGTCTATGGCGGTTCGCCCGGTTAGCCCGTTCGCGAACAGTTTTGGAAGTTCGCGTTTGCCGTTCGCGAACCCAAATTTTTATGTTCGCGACATCACTAATGTACTGTATATGCTTATATGCATGTATATTTATGTGTTAACATGTGTATATACAGATATAAACACAAATATATATGTACTGTATATGCTTATATTCATGTATATTTATGTGTTAATATGTGTATATACACATATACCCACAAATATATATGTATTGTATATGCTTATATACATGTATATTTATGTGTTAACATGTGTATAGACACATATAAACACAAATATATACGTACTGTATATGCTTATATACATGTATATTTATGTGTTAATATGTGTATATACATATATATTTATGTGTTAATATGTGTAAATACATGTACATTTATGTGTTAATATGTGTATATACATATATATTTATGTGTTAATATGTGTAAATACATGTATATTTATGTGTTAATATGTGTAAATACATATATATTTATGTGTTAATATGTGTAAATACATATATATTTATGTGTTAATATGAGTATATACATATATATTTATGTGTTAATATGTGTAAATACATATATATTTATGTGTTAATATGAGTATATACATATATATTTATGTGTTAATATGTGTAAATACATGTATATTTATGTGTTAATATGTGTAAATACATGTATATTTAAGTGTTAATATGTGTATATACATATATATTTATGTGTTAACATGAGTATATACATATATATTTATGTGTTAATATGTGTAAATACATATATATTTATGTGTTAATATGAGTATATACATATATATTTATGTGTTAATATGTGTAAATATATATATATATATATATATATATATTTATGTGTTAATATGTGTAAATACATGTATATTTATGTGTTAATATGTGTATATACACATATAAACACAAATATATATGTATAAATTCATATACATATATATTTAAACTTTGCTTCGCTAGGTTCTGTGCCCTGTCTATCGACAATAGAACAAGACTCCCATTAGAGCCTATGGAAACGTGCTCTTGTAAGTGCAAAGCTTCCATGCAACTTGTAATACCAGCGCAAATTTGTTTGCAAAAGCGCAATTTTGTGCTCCAATCGTAGTCTGGCCGTACGTGTGCTACAAGATGGCGGCACTCAGTATAAAGATGCAGAGCTTTACCAACTGGTTTCTGTAATGGGTTAAAATAAGAGAACGGCTTTAAAGAGAGTTACAGGAACATGAGGAAAAACAAAAGCATGATGAGTAGTAATCATGCTACTGTTGTTGTACCCAGCGGTTTCATGTCCTTTTAAAGAGACATTTAACACTAACTAAATTATATTCAGAATGATGTATTGAAAGGAAAGACATATAATAATATGCACATTTTTTAAACTATTAGTTGTTTAATTATTGAAAAAATAAGTGTAAAGTTTTAGTCGCTATAAAGACTCAGTCCTATTAGGGACAGTTATAAAGGGACACTAGTGTTTGCAACCAGTGACTGCATTGAATATAGCAGTGTTAAGTCTAGAGTATGCACTTCTATTTAGAACACATACTGGAACTCCCACAATTTTTAGAATTCAATTACAGGAAAAGAGGACAAACTAAATAATTAAAGTATACTGTGAAGTTCTTTTACTATATATAATTAAACCTTTTTTTTAATACAGTCTTAAAGTGTTTAATGTCCATTTACTTCCCTATAAGATAGCAGATCATTTTAAGCCAACCTTTTGAATTTATTACGTGTATTTTATACACACATGATTAAAGGATAAAACCCAAACCATTGTGTCTTGGTAAACATTTTGTCATATACAATTTTTATGGGAAGTTCTGCTGCAATTCTCTTTTTTTGCACTCAAGTAGGAGGAACTTGAAGAGAGGAAAGGAAACACACCCTTCCTTCCCATACCATAACTATGAGTAGTGGGAGACAACTAGATATACAGTTTAATCACTAATATGTATCTAAAAATATAGATACAACAGCTGCCTTCCAAATCAATTTTCATTCCTACTTTAATTTGAAGTGCCTGCAGCATCAGAATTCTGTGCACTAGGGGTATTCCAGGTCAAGGGTCAAGGGTGTACAATAGTTTTGAACAGCTCTTTCTACAGTAGCTCTGCACAAAAAGGGCCTTTTGTGGGGCATTGCCCCAAAGAAATCAGCTCTTTTACCTGTAAAAAAAAAAATACAAACAACCCCCCAACAGTAAAACCCACCACCCACACAACCAAACCCCCAAATAAAATCCTATCTAAAAAAACTAAGCTCCCCATTGCCCTGAAAAGGGCATTTGGATGGGCATTGCTCTTAAATGGGCATTTAGCTCTTTTTCAGCCCAAACCATAAGCTAAAAATAAAACCCACCGAATAAACCTTTAAAAAAACCTAACACTAACCCTTGAAGATCCACTTACAGTTTTTGAAGACCGGACATCCACCCTGAACGAAGCCGGGATAAGTCTTCATCCAAGCGGCAAGAAGTCCTCAACGAAGCTGGGAGAAGTCTTCATCCAAGCGGCAAGAAGTGGTCCTCCAGACGGGCAGAAGTCTTCATTCAGAAGGCATCTTCTATCTTCATTCTTTCGAGGTGGAGCAGCTCCATCTTCAAGACATCCGGCACAGAGCATCCTCTTCTGTCGATGGCTCTTCAAGAGTGAAGGTTCCTTTAAGGGATGTCAGCCAAGATGGCGTCCCTTGAATTCCGATTGGCTGATAGAAAAGGTGAAAAAATCCTATTGGCTGATGCAATCAGCCAGTAGGATTGTGCTTCAATCCTATTGGCTGATCCAATCAGCCAATAGGATTGAGTTTGCATTCTATTGGCTGTTCCATTCAGCCAATATAATGTGAGCTCAATCCTATTGGCTGATTGCATCAGCCAATAGGATTGAAGCTCAATCATATTGGATGATTGCATCAGCCAATATGATTTTTTCTCCTTTAATTCCAATTGGCTGATAGAATTTTATCAGCCAATCGGAATTCAAGGGACGCCATCTTGGATGAAGTCCCTTAAAGGAACCTTCATTCTTGAAGAGTCGTCGACAGAAGAGGATGCTCCGCGCCGGATGTCTTGAAGATGGAGCCGCTCCGCATCGGAAGGATGAAGATAGAAGATGCCGTCTGGAAGAAGATTTCTGCCCGTCTGGAGGACCACTTCTTGCCGCTTGGATGAAGACTTCTCCCGGCTTCGTTGAGGACTTCTTGCCACTTGGATGAAGACTTCTCCCATCTTCATTGAGGATGGATGTCCGGTCTTTAAAAACTGTAAGTGGGGTTAGTGTTAGGTTTTTTTAAGGGTTTATTAGGTGGGTTTTATTTTTAGCTTAGGGTTTGGGCTGAAAAAGAGCTAAATGCCCTTTTAAGGGCAATGCCCATCCAAATTCCCTTTTCAGGGCAATGAGGAGCTTAGGTTTTTTTTAGATAGGATTTGATTTGGGGGATTTAGTTGTGTGGGTGGTGGGTTTTACTGTTGGGGGGTTGTTTGTATTTTTTTTTACAGGTAAAAGAGTTGATTTTTTGGGGGCAACACCCTGCAAAAGGCCCTTTTAAGGGCTATTGGCAGTTTAGTTTAGGCTAGGGTTTTTTATTTTGGGGGGCTTTTTTATTTTGATAGGGCTATTAGATTAGTCAGAACCTCCAGGAAGCGCTCAGACACTGCAGCCAATACGGCACTAGTTACCAGGAACCCTGCAGTGGCCTTCACGTAGTGAGTCACACCCTTCTGATGCATCGTGATGACGTCAAGCTTTCACCCGACTTTTGCGAGGACAGGAGCGTTCCACCTGCACTCCAAATTCAAACAGCAAACATGGTAGTCAGCGCATCCAGGTAGGCAAAAAAAGCAATAAAACTTGAGATTTGATCCAACTCCTTTATTGTAATGTTTCGAATCACATTACAAATGTGTATTGGCAAAAGAAATGATACGGCTGGCAGTTCAGGTCAGGAAAAAAACATGAAAAAGGTCAGACGCGTTTCCTAGTGCATAAAGCACATTAACTCCATTAGCTCCTCAGTGACCATAGTGTGTACCCATGATTCCAGGCATTATATTCCCAGGAGAACTCCTCCTATTTAATTGCCTAACCTCTAGTGAGTTAGCAACACATTAAATGTATTGGAAAATGGGTGCACACTAGGGGGATATGTATAGAAAAACACGCAAAAAGCTAAAGTCCTAAAATAGTAATAATATTATGAAAAAAATATATATATTAATGATGTACTAGCAATAAACACTTATATATTTGTTAACTAAGGACTAGTAGCATGCGTGCACATGTGAACAATAAACAATTTAAACATGAAAACATACTAGTTAATATAAATGCAGATTGTCTTGAAGATTTAAAGGGACAGCAATTGAAAAAAATAAAAAATAAAAAATAATGAATAACCAAATCTGGCTTACTATTGATCCACATATAATTTAACATCCCACTCTGAATTGAGACCAATTGGCATTCGAGTATCCAAATGGAATATCCAAAAAAAACTCTTTTTTACTGAGATTTATCCCTCTGTTACCCCCCCCCCCCCCCCCTGGGGTGTCTGGGGATCATTTGGATAGCCTGGAATGTCAAGAGGGAACTATCAGAGTTATAACATTTTTTGAAATGCAGAGATATTGGGGTAGTAGACTCAGGGTCCTCTATAGAGCGTAGGTGTTCAAGAAAGCGGTCTTTCAAGGCTCGTGTAGTTTGACCTACGTACTGCCTCAAACATCCCTTGCATGTCAAAAGATAAATGACATAACAAGAGTTACAAGTCATATGTTCCCAAATCTGAAAATTCCTGTGGTTGGCAGAGGACGCAAAACTCGTTCCAAAAGAAGCATAGGAACAAGATCTGCACCTCCTGCTACCACATTTGAAAAACCCTGGCTTGATTGAAAGCCAATTCTTTGTGTGTGGTACCCTTGGCAACATAGAAGGAGATAGGAGATTCCCTAAGGTAGATGCTTTACACGACACAAAACATGTGCCTTCCTTGAGAATGTCTTTGAGACTCTCATCAGTATCCAAAATAGGGAGTGCCTTTAGTGCTATTAGATTAGGTGTAATTAGTTTAAATATTTGATCATTTCTTTTTTATTTTGTGTAATTTAGTGTTTATTTTTTTTGTAATTTAGTTAATTGTATTTATTTAATATAATGTATTTAATTTTAGTGTAAGGTTAGGTTTTAGTGTAACTCAGGTTAGGTTTTATTTTACAGGTAACTTTGTATTTATTTTAACTAGGTAGTTAGTAAATAGTTAATAACTATTTACTAACTAGTTTACCTAGTTAAAATAAATACAAACACCTAGATTACGAGTTTTGCGTTAGAAGCTGTGCGGTGCTAACGAGCAGTTTATGCTCACCGCTCACTTACAGACAGCGCTGGTATTACGGGTTTTTAGAAAACCGGCGTTAACCGCAAAAAAGTGAGCGAAGAGCAAATATTAGCTCCCCGTCTCACCTCAATACCAGCGCTGCTTACGTTAGCAGTGAGCTGGTAAAACGTGATCGTGCACGATTTCCCAATAGGAATCAATGGGGGAGAGCCGGCTGAAAAAAAACATAACACCTGCAATAAAGGAGCGTAAAGCTCCTAACGCAGCCCCATTGATTCCTATGGGGAAATAAAAGTTATGTCTACACCTAACACCCTAACATGAACCCGAGTCTAAACACCCCTAATCTTACATTTATTAACCCCTAATCTGCCACCCCCCGACATCGCCGACACCTGCATTATATTATTAACCCCTAATCTGCCTCTGCGGACACCGCCGCCACCTACATTATAGTTATGAACCCCTAATCTGCTGCCCCCAGATTAGGGGTTAATAAATGTAGGTAGGTGTAGGAGATGTTAGGGATGGCAGATTAGGGGTTAATACTATTTAATTAGTGTTTGAGATGCGGGAGTGCGGCGGTTTAGGGGTTAATATATTTATTATAGTGGCGGCGATGTCCCGTTCGGCAGATTAGGGGTTAAAATATTTATTTTAGTGTTTGCAATGTGGGGGGGCCTCGGTTTAGGGGTTAATAGGTAGTTTATGGGTGTTAGTGTACTTTTTAGCACTTTAGTTAAGAGTTTTCTGCTACGGCGTTGTAGTGTAAAACTCTTAACTACTGACTTTAAAATGCGGTACCAGTGTTGACAGGAGAGGGTCTACCGGTTGCTTTTGGTCACACTTGTAATACCGGCACTATGCAAGTTCCATTTAAAATATAGGAAACGCAATTGATGTAAGTGGATTTGCGGTATTTCCGAGTCTGGCCAAAAAAGTGAGCAGTACACCTGTACCTGCAAGACTTGTAATACCAGCGGGCGTTAAAAAGCAGCGTTAGAACCTCTTAACGCTGCTTTTTAATGCCCAACTCGTAATTTAGCCGAAACTTAGCTGTAAAATAAAAATAAAACGTAAGATAGCTACAATGTAACTATTAGTTATATTGTAGCTAGCTTAGGTTTTATTTTATAGGTAAGTATTTAGTTTTAAATAGAAATTATTTAGGTATTAATTGTAATTTTTATTTAGATTTATTTCAATTATGTTAAAGTTAGTGGGTGTTAGGGTTAGGGTTAGGTTTAGGGATTAATAACTTTAGTATAGTGGCGGTGATTTTGGGGGCAGCAGATTAGGGGTTAATAACAGTAATGAAGGTTGCGGCGATGTTAGGGACAGCAGATTAGGGGTTAATAATATTTAACTAGTGTTTACGATTCGGAAGTGTGGCGGTTTAGGGGTTAATATGTTTATTATAGTGGTGGCAGTGTCGGGAGCAGCAGATTAGGGGTTAATAATTTTATTTCAGTGTTTGCGATGCAGAAGGGTCTCGGTTTAGGGGTTAATAGGTAAATTATGGGTGTTAGTGTACTTTTTAACACATTAGTTATGAGTTTTATGTTACGGCTTTATAACATAAAAGCCATAACTACTGACTTTCAGTTTATGGTACGGATCTTGATGGTATCGGCTGTACCGCTCACTTTTTGTCCGGACAGGCAAACTCGTAATACCGGTGCTATGGAAGTCCCATTGAAAAAGGACTTTTTGAAAGCTGCGGTAGCTACGTTGCATTACGGCCAAAAAGGTGTGCGGTACACATATACCTGCAAGACTCATAATACCAGCGGTAGTGAAAAAGAGCCATAACGCTGCTTTTTCACTCATAACGCAAAACTCGTAATCTAGCTCCGACAGTTAGCCCAATGAAATATAATACTACTTACTGCAACACTTGTCATTTTGAAATCTGAGCCATAGGGCTTACACAGATATTCCATTCAACAATCTCTGCCTATTGAATGGAGTACGCCGTTTTGAAACAATTGCTAGCTCTTCTCGATTGTCTCTGATAAAGTGAAAGTACAAGCGTAATGCATGTGCCTTATCTTTTAATTTTTTCAGCTATCCCTTTGGCCAGACGTCACAGTCAAGCTTGACAAGCTGTTCAAACAATTAAGCAAGTTCCAACACTAGCACATTTATAATTAGTTATTCTGAATAATGATCCTTCATGTATGCTAATAAACAAACTCATGTTGTTCACTTATTTATTCATATTTTTTTGACAATTGTCTATTAATGTTAGTGTGAGAACAAAAAATACATTTAAAAAATGCTAAATGTTACATTTAAGCAAATTTAATTATTATAATAATATTTAATATGTATAACACATTTTTAGAATTTGTCACTTTCTTTATAAGAATATTTTTCAAAACAAACTTTATATATACATATATCCCAGTTTAATTTGAATAAAACTTTGGTGTTAACATATTAACATAAGGTTTTTAAAATGTTTTCATCCTTTTTAGAATAATTTTACTTAATATATATATAATTTATAAATTATTAAAATATATATTTTTTTTAAATTTGTATTACTAGTTGTACAGGGCAGTCTGTCCCTTTATGCTAAGAAGGGATAGCTAGAAATACATTTGCATTACTGTCCGCAAATCTTTCATAAACCAATTCTCATAACGTGACACAAATGTTTTCTATAAATAAGTTGCATACCTGAATGCCACAGCTTCTATATTAAAGGGCCACTAAACCCAAAATCTTTCTTTCATGATTCAGATAGAGAATAGAAATTTAAACAACATTACAATTTACTTCCATTATATATTTTGCTTCATTTTTTAGATATCCTTAGTTGAAGAAAAAGCAATGCACATGGTGAGCCAATCACACGAGGCTTCTATGTGCAGCAACCAATCAGCAGCTACTGAGCATATCTAGATATGCTTTTCAGCAAAGAATATCAAGAGAATAAAACAAATTAGATAATATAAGTAAGTATCATGTCCCTTTAACTAAGTGGAATATACATCCTATGGACTTCAGTATAAGCGTATAAAAAAAAATGGATATGCCAATATGTGGGTGAGCAAACTTTAAACTCCTATGTGAATACCGAATGTCATCATCTTTTTTTGAATCTCTTGATGAAGTTTTATTGGTTTTTGTTGTTGTTTTTTTATTTAATATTCATTTTAACACAAGATCATTTTATTGTTTCAGAAACAAGGTAATAAAACAACAACTGTTTTGTTCTGCAGGTCAGCACTTAGATACATACTGGTAGATCTCAATTTACACTTGGGTATAGCTAATTCAGAGTGTATGTTGCCTTAATGAGATAAGATGTTATACATAGTTGAACTTCTGAGCTTAGATTGTATTATCAGTATTGTGTTTTTTTTTTACATTTTACTGCTGCCCTATTTATCTGTGATTCTATAATCAAATCGGTGATTAGGTCACCTAATTATTTCTCAGGGATGGAGTCATCTTGTATAAAATACGTTGGTTTCATTTAGTTGATTTATTTGCCGTGTAGTTCTCTATTCATTTAGCATTGTTTCTTGTTTTGCATGACTACATTTTTTTTATTAAAAAAGCTCAAATTTACTTCTTTTTATTTTTCTTAATATTCTTCCACAGGTATACAAGTGTAAACAAGATTTTTATTTCAATCTATTCTATTTCATATTTTGTTAGTTTTTTTTTTTTTCCTCCTAATTTAGTTTCGCAATATCTTCAACCTTGCATGCAGTTTAACTGATGATCCATCCAGGCATGTTAGTGATTTATTTAACAAAATGTGAAAAAGCTGTAAAGAAATAAACTGATTTCTTACGAGGTTTAACTACATTTATATCCATGTACAGACCTTCATCCTTTTCATTCAAAATTGCTTTTCTACGGCTATAAGAATTTTTCATTCCTGGTTCACTATTGTAAATTATATTGCATATATAGTCTGGAACATCTCTCATATGTGTATCATCTGATGGCTCAGCTTACAGGCACAAAATGAACAACTTTAAGTTTATTTTTTGGTAAAAGATTACTTTCTAATGAGCATATCAAATATTCTTTTATCAGTGAGGAATCTTGGCTTAAATGTGTGTAGAGGGAGTACCATATTTACTTTGGAGAAGGTGAGGGCTCAGAAAAAGTCTTTTATGACAGTAACATTTTAATGTAAATGTTGATGTCCTGTGTAATTGTAGGTCTAATATACTGTCAAACCATTCATCCTGGAGAGAATTGCCCATTTTAAAGGGACAGTCTAGTCAAAAATAAACGTTCATGATTCATATCGGGCATGTCATTTTAAACAACTTTCAAATTTACTTTTATCATCAATTTTGCTTTGTTCTCTTGGTATTCATAGTTGAAATGTAAATCTAGCTAGGCTCATATGCTAATTTCTTAGCCATTGAAGGCCACCTCTTATCTGAATGCATTTTTGAGAGTTTTTCACAGCTAGAGGGCATTAGTTCATGTGTACTATATAGATAACATTGTGCTCACACCCGTGGAGTTACCTAGGATTCAGCACTGATTGGCTAAAATGCAAGTCTATCAAAAGAACTGAAATAAGGGGTAGTCTGCAGAGGCTTAGATACAAGGCAATCACATAGATAAAAAGTGTATTAATATAGCATTGTTGGTTATGCAAAACTGGGGAATGGGTAATAAAGGGATTATCTATCTTTTTAAACAATAACAATTCTGGTGTTGACTGTCCCTTTAATTATATAGAGCTTAGCAACCTCTTTCCTTGATTTTTCCTATCGTCCTTTACTACAGCTACTATTCTAGTATATCAAAGGACCTTTGTATCATTGTGGATGAGTAAAATGAAACCACATTGGTGTTAAGCACCAAGGAGGAGAATCTAATGAAGAAGGTTGGAGTGGACAGTGTGATTGTGCCTGTTTACAAGTCTAGTCTAGTCAGACTTCTGATAAGGGCATATTTCAAGTCCATTAATAAATATTTTTCTAGGTAACAGTCTTGACACACATTAAATTTCCAGTGTCCCAACATACTGATAACAATGCCCTGCTCAAGGGTGATCAAAATCCACTCACACAAAAATGTTGTGGCAGCTGTATAAAAACATCTCTAACGTAAAAGTGACAGATATTATTCAAAAGAAGCTGCTTGGCCATAGTAGCAATAGTATCCTATCTATTGATAGGGGTATCATAAAGGAAGCTCATGTAATTGTGTGAATTTTGGTGAGGGGATTTAGATATTCAGTTTGGCTTTTTAAATTGTTTAGAATAGACCTGAATATTAGCAAAATTTATTTTAAACGTTCTAAGTAAAAAGAAGAAACAAGACAAAGCCAAATGTATTTGTTGAAAGACTAGAAACTTAATTGGACTTATTGGTCATTTAGATTATACATGCAATTGGTCAAGCAATACTTCATAAGCAGAAATGTTATCACAGTCTATAACATGTCACACTCCCCATCTATATACTTGTTTGATACAAGCCAGTTCCTTGCCACAGGTCTTTGCCAATTTATCATTTATTGTTTTTTCTTGTGGGTTTGGTATAAAATAAATAAATAGTAGAGCCCTTAGATACCCTTGCTAGACAAACATAAATGTTGTATGTTCTTTTGAAATTGAAAGATAGGTTCTTTTAATTGTTCAAATCTTATAATGTAAGATTTTTGTTTATATCAATTGTCTATATTAGCTATTACTAATAAAAATAATAGTAACAAATCCGAATCCAATAGTCATCCAAATCGAATGCCTGCATGGATGAAGTTTGGGCATACCAAACGTCTGAAAAAATCTGAAACAAAGTTTTTCACCCATGTCTAATGTTTACTGGTTTTGTGTCTCTTTATTTGTATTATTATTTTATTATTTTTATTATTTAATTACTATTTTGGGTTATTTATAAGTTTATGTAGCACTTCACAAATGTTTAATTATATTCATAATGGTACAATACAATAAAAGACTAACAATGAAACATTATAAAAGGATCAGGATGTCATACCTAATTAAAGTTAATATAATAAAAATAATTACTATAATCACAAATGTAAACAAAGGAGTTCAGACCTATATCACATCACAAACACATTATTTTTTACATTTCATTTTAATGGAAATTCTCATTTTTAAGAATGTCATATTTTAAAATCATAAGATAGAAGCAAACAAATACAGTTAAAAAAAAAAAAGATGTTGATTAAACTCATTAGATAATATGGTTTGGTCACTCAACAGTCCCGTATACCACATAAGTGTCTCAGTTTGGGAATGATGATTTTTTTTTTAAATAGGTATATTTAAGCCTTATTGCTCTTGCATTGCAATGGACCACTGTCTAAAAGGTCGCCCTTCATGCATGTCAAGTTTTCTGGTTATGTGCAGTCATATTATTTGTGGGAAAGATTTGCTCCCACTGACACTTTTGGAATTAATAATAAGGAGAACACACTTCAGCCATTTGTAGCTGAAAGATTATTATTATTTATTTATAAAGTGCCAACAGATTCCGCAGCGCTGCCCATGGATACAAAGATAAAAGTACAATGGAGAAACAAACAATAGGGTAGGGAATTGGGTGGATTGGGAGAAGCCTAAGGAGTTAGTTAATGAGTGAGAGAAGTTTAGAGGGAGCAGGGGCAGATGGATTGTCAATGGGGATGTTGAAGTCACCCAGAATTAAAGTAGGTGTATTTGTAGAGAGAAAGTAAGGAAGCCAGGCAGAAAAGTTGTCAAGGAATTGGGAGGTTGGTCCAGGGGGGCGATAGATAATTGCCACTCTGAGAGAGAGAGAGAGAGAGGGGAGAGCAGGCAAATGCAGTGGACTTCAAATGAAGAAATGGAGAGAAATGGAAATGGAGATAGGTACTGATAGGAGCAGGAGGGGGAGAGTAAGATTCCAGCACCACCACCATGTCTCTCACCTGGCCTAAGTGTGTGGCTAAAGTGGAGACCACCATGTGTGAGAGCAGCAATGGAACCCGTGCCAGAGGAAGATAGCCAGGTTTCAGTAATTGCTAAAAGGTTGAAAGCATTGGAAACAAACAGGTCGTGAACAGATCTAAGTTTGTTACAGACAAAGCGAGCATTCTAGAGGGCACAAGAAAAGGGAGGGTATAGGAGCTGTGGGTTAATGGAGATTGTTTAATATTGCATGACCTAGAGTTTTTGCAGTGGGAGACTGAGCGAGAGTGTAAAAGTGTGGTGATTGCTGCAGGGCCAGGGTTAGGAGAGATGTCACCAGCAGCAAGCAGTAGTAGCAGTGAGAATGACAGAAGGTGAGAGTGAAACTTGTAGGAGCGTGTATGATTAGACCCAGGAGAGTAAGATGGGGAGGTGTTTCTAAGGAAACAGAGTAGTTCATGAGAGGACAGCATAGTGGATGAGAGAAGGGAGGGTGAGATATGGATAGTGTGGGGGTTGTTGTTATTGTTATAGGGACATGCAGTGAGTTTTAGGAGCAGACAGAAAGTGAAGAAAAGAGATGGAGATCATTGTGCAGGTGTAGAGTTAGTAAGTTTTACCTGTTAATGGGACTGCAGTTTCCACCTCCAGTGAGTAAAAACCACTTGTAACAAAGAGCCACGGCTCAAGGGAGCCTGTGGACTGCTTTTTATAGCAGTGAGTGCAATGAACTGATTCAGCAGCTGGTTACAAGCAGTCTAGATAGCTAGACAGGAGTTACACACACTTGCAAATTAGAGGGGGGGAATGGCAGGATGTACTAGATTTGTACAGATAATCTGATAAGATGATTACAGATAGACAAAATGGAGACATAAGAGGAGATGCTTACCAGAGAATTCTAGGACAAATTAAGGGAGCCTGTGGACTGCTTTTTATAGCAGTGAGTATAATGAACTGATTCAGAGGAGCTGGTCACAAGCAGTCTAGATATTTTACCTCACAATCTCCTCAGCTCAGCAGAGTAAGTTCTGTGTAAAAAGTTATACTCAGCTGCTCCCAGCTGCAGGTAAAAAAAAAATGAAGAAATGAACAGCAGCCAATCAGCATCAGCAGTGCTGAGGTCATAAACTCTATCAGGCCCATTTATCAAGTTCCGTATGGAGCTTGAAGGGCCGTGTTTCTGGCGAGTCTTCAGACTCGCCAGAAACACAACTTATGAAGCAGCGGTCTAAAGACCGCTGCTCCATAACCCTGTCCGCCTGCTCTGAACAGGCGGACAGGAATCGCCAGACATCAACCCGATCGAATACGATCGGGTTGATTGACAGCTCCCTGCTGGCGGCCGATTGGCCGCGAGTCAGCAGGGGGCGGCGTTGCACCAGCAGCTCTTGTGAGCTGCTGGTGCAATGTTAAATGCGGAGAGCGTATTGCTCTCCGCATTTAGCGAGGTCTTGTGGACCTGATCCGCAGTGTCGGATCAGGTCCGCAAGCCCTTTGATAAATGGGCCTGAATTACTGTGATCTCATGAGATTTGACTTAACTCTCATGAGATTTCATTGTAAACTTCCCTAAACTGAATAGGGAAATAACATGAGAGTGCACAAGGCTCATTCCTTCAGCTGTCCCGGGACAGACGTACTAATATGCTGCTTAGAAATCCTTTATAATGGGATGTGGCTACTGAGAAAGTTTTGAGGTAAAATATCTTTCTTTTTTACATAGAGATGTTAAGGTGATATTTTCTAGTCAGCTTTTTACAGCTATGCTTTCAGTGTTTTTACAGCTATGCTTTAAGTGTTTAAACATTTGGGTATTATGGCCCTTTAATGTATTTTCAATTACTTGTTATACGAGCTGCAGAGTAAAGAATGTATGAGAAATTGCATTTTCAGGTTTATTTGTATATATGCTTTTAAACCACAGCCTATTACAGTGGGTTAAGTTTCAGGTAATATCATATCTCATTATGTTATCACTTTATGTACACACACTTGCTTCATTATTTAATATTTTTCTGGAAAACCAAATACTTAAAGAGAACAATGAAAAATTATAATGGTATTACTTAACTATTCTGCACCCTGCTGGGAGTGTAATTTCTTCTTCTGGATGTGTTTACTTAGGCTATTCAATAGCCTAGTCTCCAGTATACAAACTTTTACTATAGGTGCACATACCACAGGCTAAATCAGCTATTTCAAATGCCAATATAAGGGTAAAAGAGCTACTTGTAAAGAATTTAATACACTCCAGCAGGTAAAATGGATCATTGGGAACAAGTTAAAGGGGAGAAAAAAATTGGGTGAACTGTCCACTTAAAAAATTAAAAAAAGTCATAAAAGTATAGTGTTATAGTGTCAGAGGTGATTCAGAGTGTAAGAAGCAGCGGTATGATAACTACATTACATTACTTTCTATGTCAAGCATCACTCAAATTGCAGGGACAACCCCCTTTAACCCCTTTTCTTAAAGGGACATTAAACACTTTGAGATAGTTATATAAAATGATAAATGGTATATATATAAATATATCCTTTCATTATTTATTTTATCCCCTATTCCTATAATTCCATTCTGAAATTGTAAGCTATTCAGTTTCTGTTAGAAATGTCAGTGCAGAACACTGTTATATCCCACACAGCCATTGGCTGCACACTCTAGTGACCTATTTATAACTGTCCCTAATTGGCCACAGCAAAAAAGGTAACCTAAGTTACAACATGGCAGTTTACATTGTTTTATAGACACTAAAACTTTACACTTATTTTGTCAATATTTAAAAAACTAATGAAACTTTAAAAAAAAGTCCATCCACATGTTATACTCAGACTAATCTTTTCTTTGAATTCATCATTCTATCTAGCATTTTTTTAAGTGTTTAAAGGGACAGTCAAGTCCAAAAAAAACTTTCATGTTTCAAATAGGGCATGCAATTTTTTTTTTTTCAAATATTTATTTATATCCAACAAGGACCCATAACAATCAGATAATAATAAAAGAACCATAGCCATTAAATAAAAACAAGAGCAAAGCTTTTTCCAAACCATAGCTTGGGTATAACAAATGTACATATAGTATACAAAATATTGCACATTCAATACTATGTTCTAGGTACACACCAACTCTTTGAATGTACCTTATGTAAATAAAAAGAATAACCCAGGTAATAACACTATGCTTCTTAATACTCTATACCTTGTTGAGTTTTTATTTTTACATAGACATTGCTAAAATAAACAACACAATACCCCAAAACATAAAGTAATAAAAAAAAAAAAAAAAAAAAAAAAAAAAAGGGAAAAAAGAACCCTTCACCACCTCCCTAGCAGAACTAGTTCAGAATTACGTAAGGGATGTATCAAATATTCAATTTCCGTAGGAGAAAAAACTTTTATGAATGCTGACCATTTGAGAAAGAATTTAACAACATCGACATCGTTATCAACACTAATATTATATTGTTCAAGAATGCATTGTTTTTTTAAACAGTTTTTAATTTCTGATATACTAGGGACCGTGCGCGTTTTCCATTTTTTAAAAATAAGATATCTAACAGCCAATATAGTTATATTAATAAACTTCACATTGAGTTGTCTATCTTCTGGGTCAAAAAAGAGAAAAATTATATGTCTGCCTAACAGGTTTAATGAGGAGAGCTTTAGTATCTTGCAAAGCCAAAATTGGACTTTGGACCATACGTTTTTAATTTTAGGGCAGGTCCATAACATGTGCAGAAGATTTGCAGATGGAA
Organism: Bombina bombina; assembly: GCF_027579735.1. Lineage (NCBI taxonomy): Eukaryota > Metazoa > Chordata > Amphibia > Anura > Bombinatoridae > Bombina > Bombina bombina. The sequence continues at coordinate 724,106,728 of NC_069504.1, forward strand.
ACGAACATTTAGGACATGTGGTGAAATTCGTACTACCACATCTAGCTCCTTTTTCTGGTGTAAAATATGTCATATGTAACAACTTCAAGTGAGATTCTCTCCATGTGGCAGAAAGGGTTGTCTGAGTAACCTTTTGAATTGAAAGAGAAGGTATTTTAGATTCTACTTCCTGAGATAACAATGTGGCCCAGTTAATAGCAATTTTATCGAGATTAATTGTGCCCCTGTCGGAAACCATAATCAAATAGCATGGGGATATTGACATGAGTCCATTTTTTGCCAGGATAAACCAGTTCTCTATATATCCCAGTGACCAGTTCCAACCATACTCATTCACTAACTTCATAACATAGTGTCTAGCCTGAAGATAGGCAAAAAAGTTTCTCTGGGAGATACTGAATTCCACCCTAAGAGCATCAAATGATTTCACACATCTTTTTTCTATGTCAAGCATCTGGAGAACATTAACAAGCCCTTGGGTCCTCCACTTTAAAAAGATTGGAGATGGTGTTCCTAACTGAAATTGTGGGTTCCCCAGAAAACTTAGGAATCTCGACACCCGGTGTTCTATTCCTAACAAAGTACATATCTTTTTCCAAGCTAGGATTATATTATATATAGATCTACAACGTTTAACTTGGGGTGGGATGTGAATAGTGTCGAGATGAATCAGCGCAATAGGTGAAAAAGGATACAAAATACTACTCTCTAAGTCATTATTTGTAACATAATTGTGAGCAAAAAGCCAATCTGCCAGAATACGGACCAAAAATGCATAATTATACACTCGTAAATCAGGTAAAGCCAGGCCTCCGGATCCTATTGGAAGGGAGAGTTTTGCAAGTGATATTCTGGGTTTCCTACCCTGCCATAGGAAAGACCGGAGCTGTGAATTGAATAAACTTAAATCGATCTTCCTTAAAAATCAGAGGAGTATTTTGAAGGACATATAGTATTTTTGGCAATAAGATCATCTTATAGGCTGCTATGCATCCGGACAAGGACAAAGGTAAAGTCTGCCAGTTCTTAAAAACTGATTTAACCTTATTCAATACAGGAGGAATGTTCAGGGAGTACCAAGAATCAGGATTACTTGAAACATTTATACCCAAATATCTAAATGAGTCATTCACTATAGAGAAGGGTACATTTATAGGAGAACTGTCTGTGTGCCTTATCCAGAGAAGTTCAGATTTCTTTATATTTACCTTATATCCTGAGAAGGAACCAAACTGTTGTATAGTTGATAAGAGAATAGGTAAGTTTCTACGTAAATTAGAAAGATAAGTGAGAATATCATCAGCGTATAATGCTATTTTCAACTCCCGCCCAGCCACCCCAATCCCCTCCAATCTCTGTCTTATCATTATAGAAAAGGGTTCTATAGCAATATTAAAAAGGAGCGGGGAGAGGGGACACCCCTGCCTAGTCCCCCTGTGCAGAATTATTTCTGCGGACAGCTGGCCATTTACTATCATTCTTGTGGAGGCTGTGCGATATAGTTTTTCAATAAACTTAACAAAATTACCTTTTAGCCCAAATTGTTCTAATGAAAATAAAAGATGATCATGATAAACTGAGTCAAAAGCCTTTTCGGCGTCTATAGCCAAAATTGCCAAGTCTGAAATACCTCCCTCCTCTGGACGATCAGCATCCATATCATTCGAAAAGTAATCCAAGGTGAGCAGGAGTTCCCTTATTTTGGCCGCAGAGTTCCTATTCTTCATAAAACCAGCCTGATCTGGGCTAATAATCAAAGGAAGAAGAGATTGGAGTCTCTGGGCGAGAATCGTAGTCAACAATTTATAGTCGGTGTTCATCAAAGCTATGGGTCTATATGATTCCACCATTCTTGCATCTTTGCCCTTTTTTTAAATTAAAGACGTGTATGAAGCTGTAAAATTAGATGAGGGTTCATTTCCCTCTATATATATATATATATATTTAAATAAAGAAGTTAAATCAGGTATTACAGTGGAGGGTATCATTTTGTAAAACTCATTAGGTATTCCGTCCGGGCCGGGCGCTTTGTTATATGCCAAATTTTTAATTGCCTTTGCAACTTCTATTTCCGTAATGGGGGATTCAAGTTCCTCAATTAAACTAGGTGTTAATGATGGAAAAGAGATTTCTCCCCAAAATTTCTGACGTTCTGTGAAGTCAGACATCCTGGGGGAGTATATTCCCTTATAATAATCATAAAAAATTTGAACAAGATCCTGAGAGGAACTAAACATCTGTCCCTCTTTTTCTAGGGAGTCCATTAGCTGAGAACCTAAGTCCTGCCTTACCAGTCTAGCCAAAAGTTTTCCAGTCTTGTTCCCATATTTGTAAAGTTTCGCAGAAAACCGGACATCCTGCTGAGTAGATTTATAAAGTAGAAATGAATCTCTCTCTTCTAATGCAGTAATATATTTAACCCATTTCTGAGACGTCTTTTCTAGTAGGTATGAGTTATAAGCATTTGTAACTGCACGAAGGAGTTCATTTTCACGTTTTTTAAATTTCTTGGTACGCCTAATGGTGTATGCCAGGATTTCCCCCCTCAGCACTGCTTTAGCAGTTTCCCAGAACAGAGAAGGACGAGCTCTAGCCTCCGCATTGAACAAGGCAAAGTCCAGAAACTTAGTTTCGAGGAAGCCTCTAAATCCAGAATCAGCAGACAAATATTTAGGAAAAAAACCCTGAGTATTTGTATGTGAAAGGCCAGTCGTGTAAATCTCGAAGCATATTGGAGCATGATCAGATACCACAATAGGCAAAATTTGAGCTGATACTTTGTGTTTACAAAGTCTTTCATCAACCAAAAATAAATCAATTCGTGACAATGACTTATGTGCCTTTGAGAGACATGTAAAATCACGTGTATCCGGGTTCAATATCTTCCAAATATCCTTGACTCTTAAATTAGAAAAAATCCTGGAGAACAACTTTGCCTCAAGATTATCTCTTTTAGTTTTTTTAACTAATGGCTGCTGTCTCATTCTATCAATTGGGTATTGAGGAGCCATATTAAAGTCACCAGCTAATATTAAAAAACCCTCTGCACATGTCATAAGCCTGGCCTGAAGTGTATCCCAAAATGAGAGATTAAAAACATTTGGAGCATATACATTACATAAAGTATACAAAACATTAGCAACCTTAATTTTCAGTATGATATATCTCCCCTCCTCATCTGATTCACTCTGTATTATCTCATATTTGAGTTTTTTACCCAGAAGAATAGCAACTCCGCCTTTTCGGCTAGAACTAGATGAAAAAAAGACCTCCTTAACCCAAGAAGATTTTAGTTTAAGAATTTTTTGAGTCTTTAAATGGGTTTCTTGTAGAAAAGCAATAGCAGTACCTATTTTCTTCAAATAAGAAATTATCGTTTTTCTCTTAATAGGAGAAGTTAGCCCTCCTATATTCCATGAGGTAAATTTAATCCCAGTCATTATAGTAGGTATCTATGTTCAGGAAGGGAAGATGGTGAGGGAAAAAAAACAAAAAAAAAAAAACACCCAGACAAACAAAAAAAAGAAAACCCCAAAACATACGACTAATCCACCTGAGCCGTCTGTTGCCCATTTGCTGAAAAGGGCCCATCTTAGAAGAAGAAAAATATCAGATCTATTCTGATTTTTACCAAGGAGGAAAAACTAAATAGTTTGTCACCTCAACTGCTCAGGAGTGCAGTTTTTGGTGAAAAAAGATTCTGCCGTAAGGGCAGAATCAAAAAAATGCAAAGTGTTGTTGCACACAAGTCGCAACCTGGCAGGATGTAAAATTGTTGCTCGCAGCCCCTGCTGTATAAACTTAGTACATACCGGAGCCAACTGCCTTCTTTTTGAGGCAGTTTCAGCTGCATAATCCTGAAATAATAGGATTTTTGTACCTTCCAGTAATATGGGTTGATTTTTACGAAAGGCTTGTAAAAATGTAATCTTGTCCTGGTAATTCAGGAATTTAGCTATGATTGGCCTTGGCCTCATATTTTCTTTAGATAAAGGTGATGGTCCTAGCCTGTGTACCCTTTCTATAACTGGCTGAGTTTGAGGTATATTCAACAATGCTGGTAATGTTTGTGTTATTAGTTTATTTAAATCCTCAAACTGCTTCCCCTCAGGTACCCCTATTACTTTTAGGTTATTGCGCCTAGCGCGATTTTCCAAGTCTTCTACTTTATTTTGCAATTTAGCAAGGGCTGAGGAAGTGGCTTCTAATTTACTGTTTTGAGCTAGAGTGAGATCTTCTAAGTCAGAGACTCTTTGTTCAACTTCAGAGAATCTTTCCGAGAATTGTTTGACTTCTGTAGCTAGCTGCGCAATATCTTGTTTGATTTCTAATCTAAGTAAATCAAACTTGGGTGCAAGAGCAGCAGAGATATTTAAGACTAGAGACTGTGTATCAGTAGAATCAAGTGAATTTGACGATTCTTGGGTTACCAATTGTGGCTCGCCCACAGGCTCTGTATTAAGTCTATGTTTTTTATCCCTCTGTCTAGCCGACATGACTGAAGGTGATGTGCGAGACTGTGTATATAGAAATTTATCCATAAAATAATGGGAGTGAATTGTGGGGGAGAGCAAAAAGAAGAAAGAGGCAAGCTAATCTACTGAAGAAGGAAGGGAGGTGTGAAGGATATGTGAGAAAGAAAAGTGCACACTTTTTTTTTTTGTATTGTTTAAGTTTATCTTCCCCTCTAAAAGGAGAGAGAAAAAAGAAAAAATAACCGTGAACTGAGTGAGTCAGGTTCAGTCATGCTGGTGACAAGATAAGAAAAATCATAAGACAGAAAAGGGCTCCTACTTTGAAGCCAGCAACTTTCTAACCTTTAAGAAGGTCCTCAATAGTAATTAATCTACCGTTTTAAATTTTCAGCTAAGAACAGAAAAAACAGTGTTTAACAACTCAAGCCTCCTAGTCCGAGGCCACCAGATCAATATTTTATAATTTTAGAAAGAAATCAGCTTTTAAGGTACTTTTAAACTAGTTGATACTCAGATTGTTTTCCCTGTGTGTGTCTAACACACAAGATTACTTGCAGGCTATTAACACACCTCTAAACTATGTATAATTCATTTCTATGAAACCAATACTCATGGTATATTTTAACACAACTTGATGTAACTTTGAAACTTAAGCAAAGCTATATAGAGTAATCCAATATTATAATACATTTGCTGTGGGTCTGAGAGAGAAACAAAAGAAACCCCCAGTCAATTAGTAACAGTCTAAATGGTTCAGGAAATATGATAATACAATGTTTCACATCTTGCTGCTACGCATTAACAACATACAGTTTTAAGGAGAAATATATACCAGTTAGAAACTAGGGGATTCTAGTTTTTAAATTATCATAAATGCCAACTAGAGAGAACAAACCTAGCAAGTTTAGGTGTTATAGAGCGCTTGCAGGCAAATAACCGTTATTTATATCAGGGTCAGGCCAACTATCGTAGCTTATAGGTTATGTACATTAATAACAATTGGAAAACCCCAACAAAGGGAAAAAAGAACAAATAATAAGGGTCCAGTACTGAGCCAAGTCATTCCAGAGTAGAGGCAGCTAATAGAGAAAACATAACTGCGAGTTTTATCCCAAGAGTTCTACGTTACCCAGAGTATATAGACTAAGTTTTGAGCAGGGGACATCCAGCGATCATCAGCCTCAGCCCCCCCTCACGCAGCATCGGTGGGAAGGGGAGCGTCTTCCAAGTCGAGGAAACAGCGGGTGCCGGGAAACAAATCAGCAGGCTGTGACACAAAGATACCAATATCCTCGCCTCTTGCGTTTTTCCAAAAAAGCAGGTCAGCTATTCTCAAGGATTTGACTCATATGCTGCTACAATCACACCACCAGCCAACAACAATATCGTTCCTGAGTCTCGTCACCTTGGCTAGAGACAGAAGAAAGTGGGCAGAGGCGGGAGGGAAGGCAGCCACAACTACCGCTCCAACAGCTCCACGTTATCCTCCCCGGAACGAACACTGCACCAGGGATCGACCCGTCTCCTCCAACAGTGGCCCCCCCTCACGCAGCACCGGTGGGAGGGGGAATGCCACTTCAGCACAGGAGAGCAAAAAACAGCGGGCTACACCGTCCGCGCCCACTACTCCAGCCGCAATGCCGGTGTGAGGTACAGGTAACTCCAGCTCCAACTCCTGGGTATTCAATTAGGCTGTACACAGGAGACAGGTAAGTTCTCAGAGTCCACACGACTTGGAATAAGTGCAGCGCCTCTCACCTCCGTCCTCCGTTTCAAGTTATTCAGCAGTAATCAGGAATTTGACTTGCCTGTTGATTTAGCTGAGCACTTTTTCTTGGGTTACCCCGGCTTGATAGGGAGACTGTGTGGCAACAACCGTTTTTTTTTTTTTTTTTTAAAAAGGGTGTTAATTTTGATATAGCAATAAGTCCTTTTTCAGGGCTGCTACCTGCAGCTATTTAGTGCAATGTCAAGGCACTATAGAGTTTCCAGCAGCGATGATATTCAGCAATACAAGCCACCCTAAACTAGAGGGATTTAGGCGTGGTTCCACACCAACAGCTTGTAGGTAGGAGAGATCAGAGCAGGTGCAGCACCTGATCACACACATGTGCTCCTCCTCCGGAAACTCTCCTAGGGCATGTAATTTTAAACAACTTTTCAATTTACTTTTATCACCAATTTGTTTTGTTCCCTTAGTATTCTTAGTTTAAAGCTAAACCTAGGAGGTTCATATGCTAATTTCTTAGACCTTGAAGGCCGCCTCGAATCTGAATGCATTTTGACAGTTTTTTACCACTAGAGGGCATTTGTTCATCTGTTTTATATAGATAAAATTGAACTAATGCACGTTAAATTATCTAGGAGTGAGCACTGATTGGCTAAAATGCAAGTCTGTCAAAAGAATTGAAATAAGGGTGCAGTCTGCAGAGGCTTAGATACAAGGTAATCACAGAGGTAAAAAGTTTATTAATATAACAATGTTGGTTATGCAAATTTGGGGAATGGGTAATAAAGGAATTGTCTATCTTTTAAAAAAATACAAATTCTGGTGCTGACTGTCCCTTTCATGCCCTTTCAGCAGACGCTGCAAGTGTTGGCATGGCTTTTTCGCATTCTATCCAGCCAATTGTAGGTAATCAGGCCCTTAGTTTTGACTTGTTCGTTGTTTGTATGATTTGCATACAGTGATGTCTACCATATATGTGTTGCAAGACTTGAAATGTATTCAAATAATTTACAATGCAAATATCTGGCTTTATTATTTGTTTTCTACAGCTTTGTTGCTTTGGTGCTACAATGGTCCCTTTGAATTTTTGTTAATTTTATGGGTTATCTGTTTTTTTTTTATTTCCTTGATGATTACTTTTGTTGTTAGCTTATATGTTTATTACTAATGTTCATTTTACCATTACTAATCTATCCAATATAATTCTTTTAATCACACTTTTGTGATGATAGCTAGAGGTTATTATCAAAGGGGTTACCATAGCAACCAAAATGTACTTTTACGAATAATAAAAAATTTTTGTTTCTAAGTCCTCAAATCTAGTTCAGTTAGGATATTTTCACATATTTATAATATATGCCAACCCAAATATAAAAGCCTACTATATAAACAGGAAAAACAGCTTTGATTAGTTTTTTTTTTTTTTTTTGAGAACTTTATCCAAGCCACAATATATACATAGTCATGAAGTGTGGGAGAAGCAACGAGTTGATAATTGTGTAAGGGCAGTAAACACATTGAACATAATCTAAAATTAAAGTTGAGATGATGAACATTAAGGTCCAGCACAAAGATCAACAAAGCAGGATTTTGTAACACACGTTCTATAAACATATAAAAAATAAGAAACAAACGGCTAGATTACGAGTTGTGCGTTAGGGTAAAAAAGCAGCGTCAAGAGGCCCTAACGCTGCTTTTTCCTTACCGCTGCTATTACGAGTCTTGAAGGTTTAGGGTGACCCCACACTTCTTTGGCCTTACCGCAAAACGACTTACGTAAACTTCGTAAAGTCCTTTTTTTATGGGACTTCCATAGCGCTGATATTACGAGTCTGTCCAGGGAGGCCAAAAATTGAGCGGTACACCCTACCCTGTCAAGAGTCATAACGCATTTAAAAGTCAGTAGTTATGAATTTTATGGTACAACGCCGTAACATAAAACTCATAACTAAAGTACTAAAAAGTACACTAACCCCTAGACCGAGGCCCTCCTGCATCGCAAACACTATAATAAAAATTTTAACCCCTAATCTGCCGCTCCGGACACCGCCACCACCTACATTCATTATATTTATGAACCCCTAATCTGCTGCCCCCAACATCGCCGCCACCTACATTATATTTATGAACCCCTAGTCTGCTGCCCCCAACATCGCCGACACCTACATACTATTTATTAACCCCTAATCTGCCGCCCCCAACATCGCCGACACCTACATACTATTTATTAACCCCTAATCTGCCGCCCCAACGTCGCTGTCACTATATTAAAGTTATAAACCCCTAAAGCTAAGTCTAACCCTAACACCCCCTAACATAAATATAATTACAATAAATCTAAATAAATATTACTATCATTAACTAAATTATTCCCATTTAAAACTAAATACTTACCTGTAAAATAAACCCATACGGCTAGATTTAGAGTTTTGTCGGTAAGGACCCGCGTAGCTAACGCCGGCTTTTTTCTGGCCGCACCATAAAAATAACTCTGGTATTGAGAGTCCACATAAAGGCTGCGTTAGGCTCCAAAAAAGGAGCGTAGAGCTTTTTTAACGCAGCTTCAACTCTCGATATCAGAGTTGCTTACGCAAGCGGCCAGCCTCAAAAAAGTGCTCGTGCACGATTCCCCCATAGGAAACAATGGGGCTGTTTGAGCTGAAAAAAAACCTAACACCTGCAAAAAAGCCGCGTTCAGCTCCTAACGCAGCCCCATTGTTTGCTATGCGTAAACACTTCCTACGTCTGCACCTAACACCCTAACATGTACCCCGAGTCTAAACACCCCTAACCTTACACTTATTAACCCCTATTCTGCCGCCCCCGCTATCGCTGACCCCTGCATATTATTATTAACCCCTAATCTACCGCTCCGGACACCGTCGCTACTTACATTATCCCTATGTACCCCTAATCTGCTGCCCTAACATCGCCGACCCCTATATTATATTTATTAACCCCTAATCTGCCCCCCACAACGTCGCCTCCACCTGCCTACACTTATTAACCCCTAATCTGCCGACCGGACCGCACCGCTATTATAATAAAGTTATTAACCCCTAATCCGCCTCACTAACCCTATAATAAATAGTATTAACCCCTAATCTGCCCTCCCTAACATCGCCGACACCTAACTTCAATTATTAACCCCTAATCTGCCGACCGGAGCTCACCGCTATTCTAATAAATGTATTAACCCCTAAAGCTAAGTCTAACCCTAACACTAACACCCCCTAAGTTAAATATAATTTACATCTAACGAAATTAATTAACTCTTATTAAATAAATTATTCCTATTTAAAGCTAAATACTTACCCGTAAAATAAATCCTAATATAGCTACAATATAAATTATAATTACATTGTAGCTATTTTAGGATTAATATTTATTTTACAGGCAACTTTGTAATTATTTTAACCAGGTACAATAGCTATTAAATAGTTAAGAACTATTTAATAGTTACCTAGTTAAAATAATTACAAAATTACCTGTCAAATAAATCCTAACCTAAGTTACAATAAAACCTAACACTATACTATCATTAAATTAATTAAATAAAATACCTACAATTACCTACAATTAAACCTAACACTACACTATCAATACATTAATTAAATACAATATCTACAAATAACTACAATGAAATAAACTAACTAAAGTACAAAAAATAAAAAAGAACTAAGTTACAAAAAATAAAAAAATATCTACAAACATAAGAAAAATATTACAACAATTTTAAACTAATTACACCTACTCTAAGCCCCCTAATAAAACAACAAAGCCCCCCAAAATAAAAAATGCCCTACCCTATTCTAAATTACTAAAGCTAAAAGCTCTTTTACCTTACCAGCCCTGAACAGGGCCCTTTGCGGGGCATGCCCCAAGAAGTTCAGCTCTTTTGCCTGTAAAAAAAACATACAATACCCCCCCCCAACATTACAACCCACCACCCACATACCCCTAATCTAACCCAAACCCCCCTTAAATAAACCTAACACCCTGAAGATCTTCCTACCTTATCTTCACCATACCAGGTTCACCGATCGGTCCTGAAGAGCTCCTCCGATGTCCTGATCCAAGCCCAAGCGGGGGGCTGAAGATGTCCATGATCCGGTAGAAGTCTTCATCCAAGCGGGGCAGAAGAGGTCTTCCATCCGATTGAAGTCTTCATCCAGGCGGCATCTTCTATCGACATCCATCTGGAACGGAGCGGCAGCATCCTGAAGACCTCCGACGCGGAACATCCATCCTGGTGACGACGATCACTAGAGCGGTACTTTATGATGTTTTCTACTATTGGTCGCTAGATAGATACTTTAGAACAGTGGTTCTCAACCCAAATGAACTCAAGGCCTGGTAAATATTAGCCGGACGTATCCAGGGCCCTGTAGTGTGTGAATATATATATATATATATATATATATATGTATATATATATATATATATATATAATGCATTGGTGTAAGTGTGGGAAGAAATTATATACATTCATTGGTGTTAGTGGGCTGGTATCACTTAACAGCGGTACCCAGGTCCAGTCCTATCTGCTCCTTATCTCACGCTGTCCTCCCACTGAACTGCCACTATATGTGCACACGTACATGTGCACTGGCACTCTGACAGGCCTGTCCGGTATTTCTTATGTGTGGAGCGGCAGGCCTGTCACAGCTCACAGTGGGGCATTTCAGGTCACCAGGAGGGCTGTCAAGGCCCGGTACTGGGCTGTGGCCCGGCTGTTGAGAAACCAGGCTTTAGAAGGTTTTCGTTTAATGTTTAAATTGTGACTACTACACTAATACTAATCTAATGGATGTCTCCTCATATTTCCGTTATTGGATATAATCCCCGGGTAACATGAATATAATATTATTATACAAATACAATTGCTATATGATGATATATTTATGTATATCAATAACTGTAACTAATCTTACGTACCCAACTATGGTATTAATTTCTAATTCGTGATCCCGTATACAATTAATAAGGAAGTACAAAAACATATATATACACACACATACCACAAGTGTCCGCATACATACATGTTTGCACATAAGAGATGAAAAATTGATAAAACCCCATAGATACTATATGTGTATTAATCCATCATTTTATAGTAGTAAACCCCATATATATTAAATCCGTCATTTTTATAGCAGTAAACGATCTACTTTCTATAAATGGATGAGGTGACAGATAAGTAGTGTATCTCAGAAGAAGAGAGTCCCTTAATAGAAATGTGTGTAAGATAACTATCAATTGTGGTTGTAAGTCCTAGATGACCACCCAAATGTGATGGGGAGTGGATGATATGTTGTTCTATGATAATTAATGTTACTGAGTGTGACATGTGACTAATCCTAAAGTGCTAATGGGTGGTTTATTTGTGTGTGTTCACTATGTGAAAGTATATGTGAGTGTAATACCTAAGGTATAAAATATGTAGCGTGTAAGATATCATCTTAGCTGTAACTATAAACCTCACAAAGTTGTCAAGGTTTAGAGATGTTGAATGTTATCCTCATGGAGGATAAAGTGAAGAAAAAGTATGAGATAAAATTGTAAAACAGTGACAATTGATTGTGAGGATAGGGGAAGTGAATAGTTTCCTAATGTGAAAAATTGATATATTATGATTGTGCATAAACATATAACATACTATGTGAAAGAGAGAGAGAAACATTAGAAAGCTGCTAGATCCACATTCAAATTTAACCCCAATGGGTGCATAGTTTTCAATTTGTGGATCCAGTATGTTTCTCTCCTTCTTAGTCTAATGAATCTATTGTGAAAAAGTGACATAGGAATTTCTCCTATGGGAATAATAGTGTAACAATCGGGGTTCCCTTTATGTTTCTTGTGACAATGCTTGATTACACTATGGGATTTTTTGTTATAAATAATGCTTCGATAATGTTCTGACCAACGATGGCTGAGGCGTCTAATGGTGCGGCCAATATACTGTACCTCACATATGCAAGATATTAAATATATTATATAATGTGAGGCACAGGTTAGTCTACTTTTGATCTTATAAGATTTTTATCAATATACGATTGAAAGAACGTTTCCCATGGCCAATATGGTCACACATTTTGCAATTGGTGACATTACATTTAAATGCTCCTCTATTGATAACAGGAGAAATTTTTCTATTATTGGTTCTGGTGGATTTGTGAAATCCAGTTTTTTTACTTTTAATAATTTTGCTAGGCGCCAGAATGTTTTTCAGACTCGGTGCCTTCTTATAGACTATAAGTGGGCTATCTCCTATCAATTCACACAAGATAGGGTCTCTTTTTAATATTCTCCAATGTTTATTGAGGATCTCTCTTATGGAATTATGACTACAATTATATTGAGTAATGAATCTAATTTCAGATGATTTGAAAGTATCCTGTTTAACTTTTTTATTTATTTTATGTTTCAGAAAATAGTTATCCCTGTTGTCATTGCGAGCGCGTTGGTAACTAGATTCAATGAGATCCATAGGATAATGTTTCTCATTGAATCTTTCCTTAAGTATCTGGCTTTGATCGTCATAGTCTGAGATAAGGCTACAATTACGCCTAATTCTCCTGAATTGTCCATATGTCACGTTTCTTTTCCACGGATAATGATGATTACTTGAAAAATCTAGATAGCTGTTGCTATCAACAGTTTTAAAGTGCATGGAACTGACTATATTACCTTGTCCATTGAATCATATATTTAAATACAAAAATACAATGTTTTCAGAATGAATGCAACTAGTAAATTTCAAACCTCTGTCGTTAGTACTGAGGTGATCAACGAATTGCAGTGCTTCTTCCTTGGTACCATTCCAAAAAAATATTAAATCATCTATAAATCTGCCATAGAACACCAAGTTCGCCCCATATCTTGATTGGTAAATATATTGATGTTCAAAGCTACCCATGTACAGGTTAGCAAAACTTGGGGCGAACCTGGTGCCCATGGCAGTACCCTTGATCTGTAAAAAATAATTGTCTAGAAATAAAAGATAATTATGTTGCAAAACAAATAAAATAAGTTGTAGAATGAATTGCTTCTGAAGGGGGGGGGGGGATATACCAGTCTTCTTCTAGGAAATGCTCTACAGCATTAACTCCCTGGTTGTGGGGAATATTTGAATAAAGCGCTTCCACATCACAAGTAATCCAGAGATAATTTTCAGTAACTTGAAAATTTCTTAATTTATCTAGCAAATCTGATGAATCCCTGATATACGAATCTAAGTTTATCACATACCTTTGAAGGAAATAGTCTATATATGCAGAAAAATTCTCTGTTAGACTGCCTATGCCCGCTATTATCGGTCTGCCCGGGGGATTTTTCGTATCCTTATGGATTTTGGGCAGATGATAATAGAAGGCATAGGCAGGTTCTTTTGGAATTAAGAATTCTTTTTCTTTTTTAGATACCAATCCTTTTTTAAAACCAACGTTAATAAGACCTGTTAATGTTTTTAAATATTTAGGGGTAGGATCTTCCTTTAGGAGAGAATAATATGATTTATCTTGTAAGATTCTTGTTGCTTCCCTTATATAATCATTATAATTCTGCAGGACTATACCCCCCCCCCTTGTCGGCTTGGCTAATCACCAGCTCAGAATTGTTTTTCAATGTTTCCAAAGCTTTAATCTCATTAGGAAAAAATTTTTTGTTACCTATAGCTTTGTGGAGGAGTTCCAATTCCTCTAGAACCAACTCTTTAAAGATTTCAATATAGGTGTTATTAGAAACCTGTGGATTAAAATTAGACTTGTTTCTAAAGTTAGTTTGAATATATCCTTCACTTAATTGTTCCAAAAGGCTATCAGGTTCGTATATGGGAATGCCAGATGCTATTCTACTTTCCATAGAATCTGTCAAAATAGGCCGGGAATCTCAGCAAAGTATTTCTGCATTGTAAGCTTCTGTGTATATTTATTTAAATCAACAAAAAGGTCAAAGATATTATGAGAATTGGATGGGCTAAAGGATAATCCTTTGCTTAACACTCTTATTTCATCATCCGTTAAATTGTGAGAAGACAAATTATATATCCCTTTCTTTAATTTTTGTAGTCTTGCTTTTTTTGCGGTGGACCCACTCCATCTGCACCCCCGTCTGTATATGGTCTTTTCCCTTTTTGGGGCTGGGTGTGTGTAGTGAGAGGTTCCAGGTAACTGGCTATTTTTCTTTGTGACCAAGACTGTTGTCTCGGTCGCTGTTCTAAAAAAGCCGGATTGCTAATAACATTCATGGGATTATTACTATTGTAATTCAGATTGTCATTAACACCATGAACTACTGGATTTCGCATATTTGCTACCAGTGGGGCAGTGGGCTCATCTAGGGCTTCAAATCTGTTGGAGGTAGATACATTAACAGATGTTACATGGTCAAAATGTTCTCTTCTTGAATCTATATCTGCTATCAGTATCATAATTGGACTTTATGCCAAATTATTATGCCAAACTGGTCTGTTAGAATTTGGGCCAGATGTAGGGCCAGGTGTAGGGTAGTGTGTGGAATTTCTAGAATTATGAAAAGAAGCATTTTGACTATAATGAGGATTAAAAGGGGTGGTGTTGACATTAGAATTATAATGTGTTCGGTTGTATTGTGTTGTCTGATAGTTTCTATTGTGATTAAACCCGCTATTTCTGTGGCTATTACTTCTATCAACTATAGTCCACTCATCTGCACTCTGTCCTCTATTGGTACTTTGATTTTCATTAGTAAACTGCCTATTTTGTGTATTAAGTGTTGCAGTGTCCCTTTCAACATTATCCCTAAAGGGTTTATTTGCAGAACTATTATTAGATCGATTATTTGATCTAGTTTTGTTCTTATATCTACTGTGGTTGTATGTGTGAATTTCCCCTCTATTATAGTCCCCCTCATCACGCTCACTTCTTGTCTTTTAACAACGGGTTTCTGAAAACTCATAATACCAGCGCTGCAGGTAAGTGCGCATAGCCTCTAACGCAAAACTTGTAATCTAGGTGAAAGCTAACAAATAAGACACCAAAGGGCACTGTATTAAAGTGCCATAAAACATGTTGAGATCTGTGCATATCCCAAAAGGGCTATATAATTAAAAATAGTTTGCATAAAAAAAAATGTTTAAAAATTGCTGGCAAGTATTTTAAAATAGTTTTCAAAAATAAGAAAAAATACTTAAATAGCCATGCTGTCTAGAGCAGTTTACTCCACCCCCATTATCAGTGTTTAGACACAGGCATGGTATTTCAACTGAGTTCACAGCTTTTATGCATGCGCCAGCAGATAATCCCTATGCACTTTTGCATGCTACCAAAACAACAATAGATATAGATACAGCCAAGAAATATGTGGGGGAGTTGGAGCTTTACAATTCAGAAACTTAAAACAAAGGGTTAATGGTGAGGCACTGACGCATACATTTGCAGGTAAAGTAAAGTACATATTATTATATTTTGTCTCTATCCCAACTTGTTTTATGTCCCTTTAAGTATAGGAAAATTCCAAAGTGGTTCCCAAGTATTAAACTTCACAAGCATGTTTTATGTGCCATATATGAGTAAGTGCCGCACTGCACGAAACGCGTAAGGCCACATCCCTTTTCCCCTCCGTGTTATGCTGTGTTTGTTTTTTTCAGTGGATTAAACTCTGCTTTTTATTAGGATCTGTGTGTGCTGCCTTTTTTATTTTATTAAACTATTGGGTCCATTTATCAAATGTCGGGCAGACATGATTTACTATAGTGAATCATGTCCGCCCGACATCACTAAATGCTGACAGCATACGCTGTCGGCATTTAACATAGCACAAAGATTTCTTGTGAAATGCTTGTGCAATTACACCCCCTGCAAATTTGCACTCAATTGGCCGCTATCAGGGGGGGTCAATCATTCCATTGTATCTGATCAGGATAAATGCAGTCCTAAAAGGTTGCGGACAAGTTAAGGAGCAGCAGTCTTATGACTGCTGCTTCTTAACTTATTTTTCTGGAGAGCCGGAGACATTGCACGGAGAAAGCAGCATCCGCTGCTTATTAAATCTCCCCCTATGTGACATAGTAGATGAGGTTGAAAAAAGACAGAAGTCCATCAAGTTCAACCTATACAAATCTAAAATACTTACAAAAAGCTCCAGTTAAGCTTAAATAATCCCACTAAAAGGTGATCCATTTAATACTAGCAGTCATATCTATGAATTTTGTTTATAGACAGAAATGTATCCAAACAATTTATAAATGTATCTAGGGTATTGGCATTTACTACCTCCTTTGGTAATGAGTTCCACAATTTTATTGCTCTTACAGTGAAAAAATGTTTCCGTTGCAGGAGATTAAATCTCCTTCCTCCAACCTTAAATTGTGACCTCTTGTCACAAACAATGTGTTAACATTGATTTAAAGGTATATGGTATATAACAAGATGTGTGACTGGAAGGGCTCAACGTTTTGTGTGCATATATATATATATATTTTTTTTTTTATTTTTTTTTTTTTATAAAAAAGAAGAAGAATGCAGGTGAACCTTTAAACCAGCACACGCTCATTAATCAAGTGTAAAAAGCAGATAGCCTTGACTCAAAAACCAGATGCAAAAGCTGTATTCAATAAAACACCAATACCCTTTATTAACTATAAATAAAAAACATATATGGTTTCAGCACCAAACCAAAATATTAATATTATGACATATATACCTTCCTCACATAGGAGGACAATAGACCTGTATGTAGTAACCTGTAATCAAAAAATGTAGTCCTGCAAAGGCAGCTGCCTGTATTGTTAACAATAGCGGTATGGTTAGCATTGGCAGTTCATAGCAAAGCAAACGTTGTTAGATGCAAAGTAAGTAGCCTTGTTAATGCACATAGAAACAGCTGTCCACAGCATAATGTGGTAAGAAGATCCCTTGTATGCCGCAGTTAATACTGACAGAGTAAGATGTTAGTTTGTAGGTTCTAAATAAACAACCAGGTCGGTATATAAAGGACGATAGTGGCTGTAAGGTAAATATGGTCATAGAAAACTGTCCATTAAGAGTTGTTATGGAGAGCAACGGATGTACTGTATTGTCAGAAGTTGATAAGTAACTTTACTCACGAAAGCCTTTCCTTTAACCATCAGCGGGAGTGACATCTCACTACCATCGCTTCTTTGGATCCTGCAGGTTTTACCTGTGAAGACTTCCCCGTTAGATCAGCTCTCTCGACTCTAAGGTTCGCTTGTTGCCAAAATACCTTGCCATAGCCATTCAACGCGTCCTATAAACACTTTCACGTTCACGGAGCTCCTGTGGGCATGGCCAAACAGCTACACGTGTTTCACCCAAACTTTTGTTCTGATTGGGCTTCCTTAGGCATGTGATGCCGTTGTATGTCAGACTTGCCTTTTATTACACATTATCCCATTTGAAATGATTAACTAGTTTAGTGCTTTAACAAATTTAAATACAGTCTTCTTGATTGCTTAGTAATTAATAGCATTTCTAAATAATTATGGGTACACATTCATTACTAAATTCCGGCAGCAATGGTATCTTAAGCAGATCATTATTACAAATTAATACTTCAAGAGTTATTGTAAGTAAATTATACATTCTATTGCGACTATTTACATGAACGTACAGTCATATTGAAATAAACGTCTACAATCAACAACATCTTTATCCACAGAGAGACTTCTCTATACGTAAAAATATATATATTAGTTGGCCAAATAACAATTTATAATAGAAATGTGGCACAATGGGGGATTATTTTATATATATACATTCAATCTAAAAATGGAGCATAATTTAACTCTTCATTCAGGCCTCCTGAGAAGGGGGCGTTTTTTAGAGAAGAAAAAACTGGACAAAAACAAAGAAGAGGTGGTAGGAAACATAGAAAAGGAAGACAAAACAAAGAAAAGAAATGCATATATAAATGCATAGGCATTGTGCAGTCAACAGAACAGCAAAACTTAATTAAGAATCATACTGACTTCAAGGTGGTGAATATGTCTAAAAAATGATTAAATGAAACTCATTTAGAAGTTCTTTCAAAGGGCTTGACTTTTTGCCCTACTAATGATTCGGACAAATTTACCACCATGAAAGACCTTAACCTCTTTGCCCGCAAGATTATTTTGAAAAAAGTGTATATGCATAAACCATCTAGTGATGATATAGATATGCAAGAGAGACAAACTTTACAAAGTCTTATTGAGCTATTTCAGGAAAGTGATTCTATGGAGAATATAATTGAAAATCCACATATTGGCTTAAGCCCCTTTAAAGCAAAATCAAGGTATATGCCAGCTTTATCTACTGTATCAAATGTATCTAACTTTGTGAAAGTAGTTGAAAAAGATTTGAAATCTTTAAATATTGTAACAGGCATTAGTAACATGAACACAAAACAACAACAGGGTTTGAGGGAACCTGCAAATGACCATTCCATCATGATAAAACCATCAGACAAGGGTGGAAATGTGGTGGTACTTAACACCATGGATTATGCGGCGGAATGTCATAGACGAGTGTCATGTGAATTACAATATTAAAAATCTACCAGGTAATCCAACCTTACAATATAAAGATGACCTTGAAGTCATTTTGTGCAAGAAGGTTTTCAAAATGAGTTAATTAATAATACATAATTTGAGTTTCTGAATGTGAAACATCCAACAATACCAACGTTTTACACAATTCCAAAATTGCATTAAAACAAAAATCCACCGCCTGGACGCCCTATTGTATCAGGTCAGGGGGGTCTCTTAGAAAATGTTGCTAAGTATGTTGATTGGAATCTTAGACCTTTTTTGATAACTATGGCCTCATATATAAAAGACACCACTGATGTTCTAGGCAAATTAGATAGTCTGGTCCTCTCTGATGAAACTTTATTTGTCACTATTGACGTGGAGGCTTTGTATTCTTCAATACCTCATGATATGGGTGTTGAAACCTCACGCTTTTATCTTCATCAGAGAGGTATCAGGTACACGGACCACACAGTATTTGTTACAAAACTGTTAAAATTTGTTCTAGAAAAAAACTATTTTAAATTTGATTCAAAATTCTATAGACAGATTTTAGGGACAGCTATGGGGACAAGTTGTGCCCCCACCTATGCCTACCTATATTTGGGGAAATGGGAATTGGAAACAATTCTGGATATGCCTGAGTGTTTTGAGAACAAGGTTGGTCCTATGGACAAGATCATAGGCGATGTTCTAATGCTTTGGGAAGGCTCAATTGATCAACTTCATGATTTTATGAAATATTTAAATACCAATACAAAAAATCTGAAGTTTACATATGAAGTCAGTTCTTCAGAAATTTCATTTCTTGACTTAAAATTATTGAAAGTTGGCAACACAATAAATACTGAAAGTTACAGGAAACCAACAGCAGCAAATACTTTATTAGAGGCAACAAGCCATTATCCTATAACACAAATAAAAGGTATTCCCATAGGTATATCTTAGACACAATCAGCCAATAGAATGCAAGCTCAATCCTATTGCCTGATTGGATTCTATCAGCCAATCGGAATCTAAGGGATGCCATCTTGGATGACGTCACTTAAAGGAACTGTCATTCGTCGGGTAGTCGTCGGATGAAAAGGATGCTCCTCGTCGAATGTCTTGAAGATGGACTCGCTCCACGTTGGATGGATGAAGATAGAAGATGCCGTCTGGATGAAGACTTCTGCCCGTCTGGAGGACCACTTCTCCCGGCTTGGATGAAGACTTCTCCCAGCTTTGTTGAGGACTTCGGACCGGTTGGATGAAGACTTCTGCCGCTTCCTTGAGGATGGATGTCCGGTCTTCAGAACTGTAAGTCGATCTTCAGGTGGTTAGTGTTAGGTTTTTTTAAGGGTGTATTGGGTGAGTTTTATTTTTAGGTTAGGGTTTGGGCCTGCAAAAGAGCTAACTGCCCTTTTAAGGGCAATGCCCATTCAAATGCCCTTTTCAGGGCAATGGGGAGCTTAGGTTTTTTTAGATAGTATTTTATTTGGGTTGTTTATGTGGGTGGTGGGTTTTACTGTTGGGGGTTGTTTGTATTTTTTTTTACAGGTAAAATAACTGATTTCTTTGGGGCATTGCCCCACAAAAGGGCTATTAGATTAGGGGTAATTAGTTTAAATATCTTGTAATTTGTTTATTATTTTCTGTAACTTAGTTTTTGTTTATTTTTGTACTTTAGCTAATTTTATTTAGTTTAGGTAATTGTATTTAATGTAGTCAATTTATTTAATTATAGTGTAGTGTTAGGTGTTATTGTAACTTAGGTTAGGTTTTATTTTACAGGTAGTTTTGTATTTATTTTAGCTAGGTAGTTATTAAAGAGTTAATAACTATTTAATGACTATTGTACCTAGTTAAAATAAATACAAAGTTGCCTGTAAAATAAAAGTAAACCCTAAGCTAGCTACAATATAACTATTAGTTATATTGTAGCTAGCTTAGGGTTATTTTATAGGTAAGTATTTAGTTTTAAATAGGAATAATGTAGTTAATTATAGTAATTTTATTTAGATTTATTTAAATTATATTTAAGTTAGGGGGTGTTAGGGTTAGGGTTAGACTTAGGTTTAAGGGTTAATACATTTAGTATAGTGGCAGGGACGTTGGGGTGGCAGATTAGGGATTAATAAGTGTAGGTAGGTGGCGGTGATGTTAGGGATGGCAGATTAGGAGTTAATAATATTTAACTAATGTTTGCGAGGTGGGATTGCGGCGGTTTAGGGGTTAATATGTTTATTATAGTGGCGGCGATGTTGGGGCAGCAGATTAGGGGTTAATAAGTGTAGGTAGGTGGCGGCGACATTGGGGGCAGCAGATTAGGGGTTAATAAATATAATGCAGGTGTCGGCGATGTTGGGGGCAGCAGATTAGGGGTTAATAAGTATAATGTAGGTGGCAGCGGTGTCCAAAGCGGCAGATTAGGGGTTAATAAGTATAATGTAGGTGGCGGCGATGTCGGGGGCGGCAGATTAGGGTTAATAAGTATAAGATTTGGGGTGTTTAGACTCAGGGTTCATGTTAGGGTGTTAGGTGTAGACATAAATTTTAGTTCCCCATAGGAATCAATGGGGCTGCGCTAAGGAGCTTTACGCTGCTTTTTTGCAGGTGTTAGACTTTTTTTCAGCTGGCTCTCCCCATTGATTCCTATGGGAAAATCGTGCATGAGCACGTATGACCAGCTCACCGCTGACTTAAGCAGCGCTTGTATTTGAGTGCGGTAATGAGCAAAATTTTGCTCAACGCTCACTTCTTGCCTTTTATTGCAGGGTTTGTAAAAATCCGTAATACCAGCACTGCAGGTAAGTGAGCGTTGAGACAAAACTGCTCGTTAGCACCGCATAGCCTCTAAAGCAAAACTTGTAATCTAGGTGAAAGTTAGGTATTAAGAGAAGTTACTGCCATTTAATATACCTTCATATGCATTAGAGTTTTTATGGAAGTTCAATAATGTGTTAGAAAGATTTGTTTAGCAACAACGGGGAACAGTCCAGTAAAAATTAAACTTTCATGGTTCAGATAGGGCATGCAATTTTAAACAACTTTCCGATGTACTCTTATCATCAAATTTGCTTTCTTCTCTTGGTATTTTTTCTTGAAAGCTAAACCTAGGTAGACTCATATGCTAATTTCTAAGCCATTGAAGGTCAATTCTTATCTCATTGCATTTTGCATTTTCACAGCTAGACAGCGCTAGTACATGTGTGCCATATAGATAATATTGTACTCACTTCTGTGGAGTCAGCACTGATTGGCTAAAACGCAAGTCTGTTGAAAGTACTGAGGTAAGGGGCAGTCTGCAGAGGCTTAGAAACAAGGTAATCACAGAGGTAAAAAGTATATAAATATAACAGTGTTGGTTATGCAAAACTGGGGAATGGGTAATAAAGGAATTATGTATCTTTTTAAACAATAACAATTCTGGAGTAGACTGTCCCTTTAAGTAACCAGAAAAGTTCTTGTACTGCTCTAAAAACAGTATAGTGATATTAATTTAAATAAAGAGAAAAAGGGGTTAACTGAAGAATTACCACCAATTATATTAGTTTGAAATCTGTTTTTCTATTTTTCTTTTACAAACATGAAGAGTATGGGGCCAACTTATTAAAGTGTGGACAGACATGATGCAATGTAGCGCATCATGTCCGCCGCACATCAATAAATCTTGTGAACTGCTTGTGCAATGCCACCCCCTGCAGATTTGCGGCCAATCAGCTGCTAGCAGGGGTTGTCAATCAGCCCGATCGTATACGATCTGGCAGATTGATGTCCGCAGCCTCAGAGTATGCAGACAAGTTATGGAGCTGCTTTATAACTGCTGTTTCCGGCAAGCTTGATAATTCGGCCCCTATATATGATAATCCAGATATCCTCATTCCTATATATATATATTAACACTGTCCAGATCTGTGTTAATTAGTATATATAACTACATGATCCTTTGTTAAGGTTAAATTGTTTTTTGTTAATGTTAAGGCATTTTCTTTAATGTAAAGCGTTTTTGTTTATGGTTACTATGGCAAACACTGTGTAGGAACATAAAAGATGGTTCCTATGACTGGAATAGCAAGAGCACAGTCGGACCCGGAACAGGTATAACGTCACTTCGGGTGTTACAATTTGGAATATGTAACCACAACTGATAATGTAAGCTTATGTTTGTTGGTGTTTTCTGTTTATTTTTGTAGATCAAAATGTTGTACCCTTGATAAAGGTCTGTCTTCAAGACCGAAACGTTGGGATTGTTGAAGCATTAATACCAGATTGTACCGGCAATAAATATATTGTTGAAAATTGTGTGCCTAGGATGTGTTTATTATACTTATAAGGACCGAGCACCTAGTGGATCATAAGGGAGTGCAGTGGCAAGCGTGTTTTCAATTTTCCAATTTGCACCCCAATACTGTTGTCAGTTGTGGTGTCATTGATTTTGGCATGGAAGATTTTCTTGTTAAGGCAGGAGCTACCACAGAACATGCAGAGACTCTCTTACTGATGAGGTAGCTGAACAGATATTATTCACAGAATCTTTCAGTAAACAGTTGGTTCCAATCGTCCCACTGATGTGTATAATGAACTGGTACAGTTAAAGAAAAGAGAGATTGCATTGGATCTTCATGGTATTACTTTATCAGAATACCACAGGATCAAGAGAATTCCTAGAGGCTTTAGGGTTAAGACCATACCAACTATATGGAGAAACAACCCAGAATTCTGCAGGAGATGAAGGTGTGCAGTGTTAAACAAATGCTCTCTTGATTTAATGTTGATTGTAGTTAAGGAGGTGGGTAGGGAACTTACTGTTATTAGAGAAAAAATAAAATCTTTTGAAATGAGTAGTTTAAGCGTTTTAAAGGAAGATAAATCTACTGATTGGCTAGAGAAACTGTCTACTCAGATAGAAGTATTCAGAGAGGAATTAAAAATATTTAAAAAGAAAAAGTTTGCTAAAGTCAATAGAGACTACACGAAGCATAGAGATATACGAGAGTATAGAGATGGTTTTCAGGTCAGCCTGATAATAGTCATAGGTGAAGACGAGGGGGAGGTGCTAACTATAGAAATGCTAGGGGTTTTAATTCTAGCAGCAGCAGAAGCAAAATCTAGGCAACACACAGAAAGGACAGCTTTTTCGCAATGACACTGGAGAAGGTGCCGCAGGTACGTCAGAAGATGTGGGAGGTACAGTAAATACAAGACTGAGAAGTGCCACCCGAAGAGGGCACAAAAGTTAGTTTATATTATAATTTAGTTACCAATTGACACAAGCAGAGGAATCTTAACTTTCTAAGGGTCTGCACTTTGTCCCAGCATATAATTCGAATGAATTAGAGGTAGATCTGGAATTGTATAAGATGCATAGGCTGTTGAGTATAAGAGAGAAACTTAAAAATTTGCCAGGAACAAAGAAATCTGTGTTTAAGTTTAGGAGTACTACTAATTTTAATAGCACTAATCCTAGTATTATGACCTTTACAAGGATGGTTAGACAATACATGAGGTATGTCAAAGGTAAATGCTTTTTTAATTTATTTAGGGATGAGGCCAAGGCTCTAAGAACACTGCAGAATAACAATAAAATCATAATTAGGGGGGCGGACAAAGGAGGTGGCATAGTGTTTTTAGATTATGTGGACTACAGGAAGTTAAGATTTTTCGCAGTGACACTGGAAAAGGTACCGCAGGTAAGTCAGAAGGGGTGGGAGGTACAGTAAATACAAGACTGAGAAGTACCACCCGAAGGGAGCACAAACAGTAATTTATATTTATAATTTAAGCAATTTCCAATATATATATATATATAAATATTTACATACACACACATATATATATATATATATATATATATATATATATATATATATATATATATATATATTATATAGATATATACAGGGAGTGCAGAATTATTAGGCAAGTTGTATTTTTGAGGATTAATTTTATTATTGAACAACAACCATGTTCTCAATGAACCCAAAAAACTCATTAATATCAAAGTTGAATAGTTTTGGAAGTAGTTTTTAGTTTGTTTTTAGTTATAGCTATTTTAGGGGGATATCTGTGTGTGCAGGTGACTATTACTGTGCATAATTATTAGGCAACTTAACAAAAAACAAATATATACCCATTTCAATTATTTATTTTTACTAGTGAAACCAATATAACATCTCAACATTCACAAATATACATTTCTGACATTCAAAAACAAAACAAAAACAAATCAGTGACCAATATAGCCACCTTTCTTTGCAAGGACACTCAAAAGCCTGCCATCCATGGATTCTGTCAGTGTTTTGATCTGTTCACCATCAACATTGCGTGCAGCAGCAACCACAGCCTCCCAAACACTGTTCAGAGAGGTGTACTGTTTTCCCTCCTTGTAAATCTCACATTTGATGATGGACCACAGGTTCTCAATGGGGTTCAGATCAGGTGAACAAGGAGGCCATGTCATTAGATTTTCTTCTTTTATACCCTTTCTTGCCAGCCACGCTGTGGAGTACTTGGACGCGTGTGATGGAGCATTGTCCTGCATGAAAATCATGTTTTTCTTGAAGGATGCAGACTTCTTCCTGTACCACTGCTTGAAGAAGGTGTCTTCCAGAAACCGGCAGTAGGACTGGGAGTTGAGCTTGACTCCATCCTCAACCCGAAAAGGCCCCACAAGCTCATTTTTGATGATACCAGCCCAAACCAGTACTCCACCTACACCTTGCTGGCGTCTGAGTCGGACTGGAGCTCTCTGCCCTTTACCAATCCAGCCACGGGCCCATCCATCTGGCCCATCAAGACTCACTCTCATTTCATCAGTCCATAAAACCTTAGAAAAATCAGTCTTGAGATATTTCTTGGCCCAGTCTTGATGTTTCAGCTTGTGTGTCTTGTTCAGTGGTGGTCGTCTTTCAGCCTTTCTTACCTTGGCCATGTCTCTGAGTATTGTACACCTTGTGCTTTTGGGCACTCCAGTGATGTTGCAGCTCTGAAATATGGCCAAACTCGTGGCAAGTGGCATCTTGGCAGCTGCACGCTTGACTTTTCTCAGTTCATGGGCAGTTATTTTGCTCCTTGGTTTTTCCACACGCTTCTTGCAACCCTGTTGACTATTTTGAATGAAACGCTTGATTGTTCGATGATCACGCTTCAGAAGCTTTGCAATTTTAAGAGTGCTGCATCCCTCTGCAAGATATCTCACTATTTTTGACCTTTCTGAGCCTGTCAAGTCCTTCTTTTGACCCATTTTGCCAAAGGAAAGGAAGTTGCCTAATAATTATGCACACCTGATATAGGGTGTTGATGTCATTAGACCACACCCCTTCTCATTACAGAGATGCACATCACCTAATATGCTTAATTGGTAGTAGGCTTTCGAGCCTATACAGCTTGGAGTAAGACAACATGCATAAAGAGGATGATGTGGTCAAAATACTCATTTGCCTAATAATTCTGCACTCCCTGTATATATATTTACACACACACACACACATATATATATATATATACACATATATATAATTATATATATATATATATATATATGAAAAAGAATAAAGGTGGCACACGGTTAAAAGGTTAAACCTTTATTATGTTTAACCTTTTAACCGTGTGCCACCTTTATTCTTTTTTCCTATATTTCCACAATTGGGCCTTTAAGGGTGGTCCTATTAGGTGTTGCACCGGATCCAGTTTACATTAAGAGTGTTCCTATTTTGGACTGTGCAGTGCGGATCCCAACTGTTTTCTTCACACATATATATATATATATATATATATATACACACACATATATATTTATATAAATATATATATATATATATATATTTACATATATATTGCTGGTGATCGAGAAGTCATGCAGAGCACTTGCTGAGCTGGAGAGTGAACGATCAGCATTTGAGGAAGAACACAGGGCATCACTATTGGTGGACAAATTGGAAGATTGGCTCACTAAAGGCTCGCTTCCATTGAGCCGTAATTCCGTTTGTGTAGCTCTCAGCCTAATGGCTGCTTTGAATTTGAAGAATTAAATCAGCCAATAGTAATGCAAAGGATGCCATATTTAATCGTGTACCTTAAATTCACTATTCAGTGTACAGCGGCAATCATACGAAGAGAATCCTCCACGCTCCATGGTTTCATGGTCGCCGGTCTTCAGTTCCGTGGTCCAGAATGAAGATAGAAGAGGTCACCGCTTGAAAGAAGACTTGCTGGACTTCAGGAACCATGAGTACCTATCTGGGAGTTAGAGTTAGGCCTCTTTCTAAAAAAAAAAAATTTTTAGATTAGGGATTTGGGCGCTGTGAAAGAGCTGAATGCACTTTTAAGGGCAATGCCCATACAAATGCCCGTTTAGGGGCAATGGGTAGTTAAGGATTTTTTAATGTTAGGTTTTTTTATTTTGGGGGGTTTGGTGGGTGGGGGGTTTTACTGTTAGAGGGGGGACTTAGTATTTTTTTAAGGAAAAGAGCTGTTTAACTTAGGGCAATGCCCTACAAAAGGCCCTTTTAAGGGCTATTGGTAGTTTAGTCTTAGTGTAGGGGGTGATTTTATTATTGGGGGGGGGCTTTTATTTTCATAGGGATTAGGTTTATTTTTTTTATTTTTGATAATCTTGTTTCTTATTTTATGTAATGTTAGACTTTTTTATTTTCTGTCATTTTAGCTTAATTTAAACTTAGTTTTTTTATTTTTAAAGTAATGTTAGGTTTTTTTATTTTAATTGTAATTTATGATTATTTTAACTTATTTAATGGGGTTAATTTAGGGGGTGTTAGGCTAGGGGGCTTAGTGATTAGTTAATTGTGATGTGGGTTATTAGCGGTTTAGGGGTTAATAGATTTATTAGGTTAATTGTGATGTGGGTTATTGGCGGATTGGGGTAAATAGTTTAAATAGCTAGATTGCGTTGTGGGGGATAGCAGATTAGTGGTTAATAGATTTAATAGATACTTTGCGATGTGGGGGCATTGCTGATTAGGGGTTAATAGATGTAATAGATACTTTGCGATGTGGGGGTATTGCGGATTAGGGGTTAATAGATTTAATAGATGCATTGCGGATTAGGGGTTTATAGTTTAAATAGCTAGATTGCATTGTGAGGGATGGCGGATTAGGGGTTAATAGATTTAATAGATAGTTTGCGATGTGGGGGCATTGCGGATTAGGGGTTAATAGATTTAAAAGATCGTCTAAGCTGTGGGGGAATTGAGGATTATGGGTTAATACATTAGTTATTGTGGTGGGGGGGTTGTGGTTGAGAGGTAGATATTACGCATGCGTTACGTGTTTGATTTAATTTTAACAGTGAGCGACGGGTAAAATATACGGAGCCGCACTTGTATGCAGTGCCGTATATGAGATCAAGTGTAGTGTAAGGTCAGGTTATTATAGTAACCTATTAATGTTTTAGAAATCGGGCATTGGGTGGAAGCCTTAACAACGCTAACTTACACCTACACGAAAAGAGCAACCGCTCACAAAGCGGTAACTTTTTCAATGGAAACCTGGTACTAAAAATGGAGCCGTAAGTTACTTTTAGCTGTCGGCCGCTTCGGTAGCTTACGGCTCCATTTTTAACAACTCAATGGTTGCGAGCTTTAAGTTGGGGGAGCAAATACAGAAATCTAGGGAGGATCTGACAGCATACAAGAGGCAGAAAAGGAGACAAGTTGTAGAAGACTATAATCTTAACCTGATATATCCACGGCAGTTCGGGATGCCGATGCAAGGAAGGCGAAGGAG
The DNA here is from genome assembly GCF_027579735.1 of Bombina bombina. NCBI lineage: Eukaryota > Metazoa > Chordata > Amphibia > Anura > Bombinatoridae > Bombina > Bombina bombina. Next base: position 724,135,166 of record NC_069504.1, read on the forward strand.
GTGGGACAGACAAGCAGTGAGACACCCGGAAGGCTCCACCCTAGATTCAACGTCATCATCAGGAAGTGATGCGGAAGGTGGCCACAGAGGAGAATCTTTTTTAGGGGAAGGAGATGCTCCAGATTCTCATGGAGGAATCGATCAAGGGAGCGCCAAAAGAACAGGTCATTTTTAGTCTGTTAAGACACAAGCTCATACGGAACGAAATAGAGGTTTTGAATAAAGGCATTAACTTTGTCCCACGCTCAAAAGGGAAAATGTTTAACATCAGGGTGGACTTATACACATTTGGTATGTTACTCAGGCTTAAGGATTACTTTTGGGACTAAGCACAGGACAATGGGGCTGCAGGATTTCCCTCCCCCAAAAAGTAGTTTTGATCCGGCTATAAAGAATGCAGCAGTTGAAACATTCCTAAAATTGGTAGAAAAAGATCTGAGGGAGTTAATAGCTGTACCGAATAAAGTTAAAATGAATTTTACTAAAGAGGATTGGATAACCCTGGAAGGTTTAAAAAAGAATAAGGAAATCATCATCAAGCCGGCCGATAAGGGTGGAAGCATAGTCCTGATGGATTATTGTAATTACCAAAGAGAGGTACAGAGACAGTTGAGCGATGAGGAGAGCTATATGATGCTCACATGTAGATCAGGTAGTGAAACAGATAAGGGGGGGGGGCAATAGAAAAAAATTACTCCAGAGGGAGGCTAGCTGGATTGATGAGCTAGATACAGTGCAACCTAAAGGACTGAATACAAACCTATCCCTATCATGTTTTCTGTGAAAAATATGTGTTTAGTGAACCTTTTGTAGGATGTGTTTTTAGGTAAAATGTACTTCATGACATGTATTGTGACTTCTGGGTGCTCTTAGCATTGATAACAGTACCCTTTCTTTTTTCTCCAGCAAGCCTAATAAGAAAATATAGAAGCAAAGAATTCAGTATATAGAAATGTCCACAAGGTGGCGGTATAAGGCTGAATATGGAATAAAATAGGTATGTGACGTTAGCTGGAGGAGCCTGGTGGGAAAATTTGAAGCTCAGGGTATTTAAAGTGCTTTGTGTATGTATTATGCACCTTGCTAAAGGACCAGTTTGGGGCCGAAACATTGATCATGTACGGATGTACTATGATATGATGGAACATGAATAAATAACAGCAGGCTAAATTACAAGTTTTGTGTTATGATGCTGTACTGCTATAACGCTGAAAAATTGGCCATTGCGCGTGGAATGGCCGGTAAAGCATATTACAAGTCGCTGCGGTATGGCTATGCCGCAAGCATTTTAGCCTTAATGCAATCCTCCATTCCACACTCAAAAAATTACGCCACCCTCCCGCATTGCAAATTTTATATTAAATTTATTAACCCCTAATCTACCGCCCACCCACATAACCCTATTAACCTCTAAACTGCTGACCCCCCACATCGCCAACACTAAATAAATCTAGTAACCTCTAATCCGCCGGCCCCCCACATCACCAACACTATAATAAAGTATTAACCCCTAAACCTAATACCCGCCTTACTTCAAATTAAAAGTTACAATATAACTATCTTAAAATAAATAAAAACTTTCCTGTGAAATTAAAAAAAATAAGATTAAACTATAAATTAACCTAACATAACTATTCTAATAAAAAAAAAACTACTAATTAAAAATCCTAAATTACATGATTAAAAAAAAACTACGACTACGAAAAAATAAAAAACCTATATTACAAATTTAAATAAATCTAATACTACGTAAACATTTTAAAAATCTAACATTACAAAAAATAATAAACACTAAAAATAAAAAAAATATAAAATTTAAGATTACAAAAAACAATAAACGAAATTATAAAAAAAACAAATTACACCTAATCTAATAGCCCTATAAAAATAAAACAGACCCCCAAAATAAAAACAACCCCCTAACCTAACAATAAACTACCAATAGCCCTTAAAAGGGCATTTTGTAGGGCACTGTTCAAATCATCCTATTGGCTGATTTGAAAATGTCAGCCAATAGGAATGCAAGGTACCTCAATTTTAACAGGTACCTTGCATTCAAGCTTCAGTGTACGGCGGTGATCGTATGAAGAATAGACTCCTCGCTGGATGTCATTGCCGGTACTGGACAGCTCTGCAGCTCTACAGCTCCACGCCACCGGGATGAAGACAGAAGATGGTCCCGCGATGGAGGAAGATGTCCCTGTCTGGATGAGGATGGATGACCAGACTTCAGGAACCGCGAGTAGATATTCTGGGGTTAGTGTTATTTTTATTTTTTTTTCATTTTTTGGCGTATTTTTTTTTTTTTAGATTAGGGCTTTGGGCAGTAGAAGAGCTGAATGCCCTTTAAAGGGCAATGCCCATACAATGGGTATGTTAGGATTTTTTTAGATTTAGTTTTTTATTTTGGGGGGTTGTACTTTTGGGGGGACTTTGTAATTTTTTGTAGGTAAAAGAGCTGTTTAACTTAGGGCAATGCCCTACAAAATGCCCTTTTAAGGGCTATTGGTAGTTTATTGTTAGGTTAGGGGGTGTGTTTTTATTTTTATAGGGCTATTAGATTAGGTTGCGTTATTTACGCACCCGGTATAGCGCAAAACTCGTAATATTGGTGAGATATTGCAGATATGAATTGTTCATATTATTGATATTATTGATTATTTGATTGATATTATTGATTGTCTTGTTGATATTATATATATATATATATATATATATATATATATATATATATATATATATATATAAATGTATATATAAAAGAGACAACAGTATTCATAATAAATCATTGCTTAAAAAACAGAGCTATCATCATCCTTTTCTTTGTAGCACTTTGTTTCTTTGATAAATTCATGTAACACCATAAAAACATTATTAGTTAAAAAAAAGATTATTTATGCAATATATTATCTCTTTCGATAGACACAATAAATTAGCAAAATTAAAATGTTTTATTTTGTTTTGTAAATGCAAACAATAAAAGTATCCAATCTAATCCTTATAATGCCAAAAAAAAACTAATAAATATAAGAAATCTCATATTACTCCCCTCTGATATAATAAACCACATGAAAAAAAGTTATGAAACAAATGACAAATATTACCCCATAAATAAATATATTGTCATAAAATAATCAGCAGACATGAAGCTAACAGAAGGAGATAATTAAGTGTACTCATACATTCTTATTAAAAAAATATATTAGTCTCAAAATCAGAATTAATTTCATAAACGTTTTAGCACAGTTTTGTTTCTTTCTAACTCAATTTCTTAAAGTGGTAATTTTATATATATATATATATATATATATATATATATATATATATATATATATATATATATATATATATATATATATGTGTGTAAAATAAAGGAGAAAAAAAATAATTTATGTAAGAACTTACCTGATAAATTAATTTTTTTCAGATTGGCAAGAGTCCATGAGCTAGTGACGTATGGGATATACAATCCTACCAGGAGGGGCAAAGTTTCCCAAACCTCAAAATGCCTATAAATACACCCCTCACCACACCCACAATTCAGTTTAATGAATAGCCAAGTAGTGGGGTGATAAAGAAAGGAGTAAAAAGCATCAACAAAGGAATTTGGAATAATTGTGCTTTATACAGAAAATCATAACCACCATAAAAAGGGTGGGCCTCATGGACTCTTGCCAATATGAAAGAAATTAATTTATCAGGTAAGTTCTTACATAAATTATGTTTTCTTTCATGTAATTGGCAAGAGTCCATGAACAAGTGACGTATGGGATATCAAATACCCAAGATGTGGAACTCCACGCAAGAGTCACTAGAAAGGGAGGAATAAAAAATAAACAACAGCCAAATGCTGAAAAAATAATCCACAACCCAAATATAAGTTATTCTCATAAAGAAAAGAAAAACTTAAAATAGCAGCAGAAGAATCAAACTGAAACAGCTGCCTGAAGAATGTTTCTACCAAAAACTGCTTCAGAAGAAGCAAATACATCAAAACGGTAGAATTTAGTAAATGTATGCAAAGAGGACCAAGTCGCTGCTTTGCAAATCTGATCAACTGAAGCTTCATTCTTAAAAGCCCACGAAGTGGAGACTGATCTAGTAAAATGAGCTGTAATTCTCTGAGGTGGGGCTTGACCCGACTCTAAATAAGCTTGATGAATCAAAAGCTTTAACCAAGAGGCCAAGGAAATAGCAGAGGTCTTCTGACCTTTCCTAGGACCAGAGAATATAACAAATAGACTAGAAGTCTTCCTGAAATCTTTAGTAGCTTCAACATAATATTTCAAAGCTCTTACCACATCCAAAAAATGTAAGGATCTTTCCAAAGGATTCTTAGGATTAGGACACAAGGAAGGGACAACAATTTCTCTACTAATGTTCTTGGAATTCACAACCTTAGGTAAAAATTCAAATAAAGTCTGCAAAACCGCCTTATCCTGATGAAAAATCAGAAAAGGAGATTCACAAGAAAGAGCAGATAGCTCAGAAACTCTTCTAGCAGAAGAGATGGCCAAAAGGAACAACACTTTCCAAGAAAGTAGTTTAATGTCCAAAGAATGCATAGGCTCAAACAGAGGATCCTGTAACGCCTTCAAAACCAAATTAAGACTCCAAGGAGGAGAAATTGATTTTATGACGGGCTTAATATGAACTAAAGCCTGTACAAAACAGTGAATATCAGGAAGTTTAGCAATCTTTCTGTGAAATAAAACTGAAAGAGCAGAGATTTGTCCCTTCAGGGAACTTGCAGACAAACCCCTATCCAAACCATCCTGGAGAAACTGTAAAATTCTAGGAATTCTAAAAGAATGCCAAGAGAATTTATGAGAACACTGTGAAATGTAAATCTTCCAAACTCGATAATAAATCTTCCTAGAGACAGATTTACAAGCTTGTAACATAGTATTAATTACTGAGTCAGAGAAACCTCTATGACTTAATACTAAGCGTTCAATTTCCATACCTTCAAATTTAATGATTTGAGATCCTGATGGAAAAACGGACCTTGAGACAGTAGGCCTTAACGGAAGTAGCCAAGGTTGGCAACTGGACAACCGAACAAGATCCGCATACCAAAACCTGTGGGGCCATGCTAGAGCCACCAGCAACACAAACGATTGTTCCATGATGATCTTGGAGATCACTCTCGGAAGAAGAACTAGAGGCGGGAAGATATAAGCAGGTTGATAACACAAAGGAAGTGTCAGCACATCCACTGCTTCTGCCTGAGAATCCCTGGACCTGGACAGGTATCTGGGAAGTTTCCTGTTTAGATGAGAAGACATCAGATCTATTTCTGGAAGACCCCACATCTGAACAATCTGAGAAAACACATCTGGATAGAGAGACCACTCCTCTGGATGTAAAGTCTGACGGCTGAGATAATCCGCCTCCCAATTGTTTACACCTGGGATATGAACCACAGAAATTAGACAAGAGCTGGATTCCGCCCAATCAAGTATCCAAGATACTTCTTTCATAGCTAGGGGACTGTGAGTCCCACCTTGATGACTGACATATGCCACCATTGTGATATTGTCTGTTTGAAAACAAATAAATGGTTCTCTCTTCAACAGAGGCCAAAACCGAAGAGCTCTGAGAATTGCACAGAGTTCTAAAATATTGATTGGTAATCTCGCCTCCTGAGATTTCCAAACTCCTTGTGCTGTCAGAGATCCCCAGACAGCTCCCCAACCTGAAAGACTCGCATCTATTGTGATCACAGTCCAGGTTGGCCAAACAAAAAGAGGCCCCTTGAACTAAACGCTGGTGATTTAAACACCATGTCAGAGAGTGTCGAACATTGGGATTTAAGGATATTAATTGTGATATCTTTGTATAATCCTGGCACCATTGATTCAGCATGCAAAGCTGGAGAGGTCTCATGTGAAAACGAGCAAAAGGAATTGCGTCCGATGCTGCAGTCATGAGGCCTAAAACTTCCATGCACATAGCCACTGAAGGGAATGACTGAGACTGAAGGTGCCGACATGTGGCAACCAATTTCAAACGTCTCTTGTCTGTTAGAGACAGAGTCAAGGAATCAAAAAACTTTTTGGTAAATTGATCCTCCAACCATGTGTTCGAAGAAATAACACAAGTTGATTTGTGTGAGATTCTGCAGAACGTAAAGACTGAGCTAGTACCAAGATATCGTCCAAATAAGGAAACACTGCAATACCCTGTTCTCTGATTACAGAGAGTAGGGCACCCAGAACCTTTGAAAAGATTCTTGGAGCTGTTGCTAAGCCAAATGGAAGAGCAACAAATCTCAGGAACTGATAATGTTCTGGATGAATCGGAATATGAAGGTAAGCATCCTGCAAGTCTATTGTAGACATATAATGTCCTTGCTGAACAAAAGGCAGAATAGTCCTTGTAGTCACCATTTTGAAAGATGGTACTCTTACATAACGATTCAAAATTTTCAGATCCAGAACTGGTCTGAATGAATTTTCTTTCTTTGGGACAATGCATGGATTTGAATAAAACCCCAGGCATTGTTCCTGAAAAGGAAACGGCATGATTACCCCTGAAACCTCCAGATCTGAAACACACTTCAGAAAAGCCTGAGCTTTTACTGGATTCACTGGGATGCGTGAGAGAAAAAATCTTCTCACAGGAGGTCTTACTCTGAATCCTATTCGGTACCCCTGAGAGACAATGCTCTGAATCCATTGATTTTGGACAGAATTTATCCAAACATTCTTGAAAAACCTTAATCTGCCCCCTACCAGCTGAACTGGAATGAGGGCCGCACCTTCATACAATGACAGCCTCATAACCGTAAGAACAAGAATATCATTATGTAGTAAACATTGTCATATGTAAAAAATATAAAAGTCAAAAATGAAAAAGAGACATAATGTATGACAACAAATAGGCTTCTCAAACCTCCATTTTGTGGGAGACTTTAAAAATGCATGGGACAAGTATAAGGCTATCATACAAAATAAGTTTATACAGTTAGGCAATATCGGGCAGACTTGCTGGTCCTATTGCTCTTATCTGCCATCAATATTTATGTATGTTTCAATGTATGTTTCTATTTTCTAAATATAATAGCTTAATTGGTTGGCTAGTTGGATGGCCACTTATGGGCCATTAAGTCACAAGTAATTGAAAAAACATATGGTAGCCAAATTGGCAGCCGCTTTTGGGCTTGGGAATAGCCAATAACAAACAGCGGGTTAGCACAGCTTAAGATATAGGTTATTGGACTAAGGTGTATAGTGAGGGGGAAGGGAAAAATCAACGGACAATAGCCGTTCAGAGTGAAGTGGGGATAGGGTGTGGGGGCGGAGCCTTCTGAGCTGGTGGAGCGCTGTGGGACAGGAACTAAGCTAAGGGCATATTGTATATAAATTGGAGTAAGTTCTAGGAGGGATGACTTTCTATTTGTATGACATAGAGGGGAGAAACATAGACTAATCCAGGTGTCAAAGGCAGTATAATACTTGTTCTCCAGATGTGATGAGTATAAAGAACTAAGTATCAAATAGTATTACAGCAACAGCCTGATAGTAGTAGAATGCTGAGATTAATACTCTTTTTATGACATGCAATAACTACACTATGGCACTATCAGAGGTAACTAGGAGTGGGCCATGTTAGGTAAATGTTCAATAACGTGTACATATTATATTTTTTCCCTTTAGGCAATTGTCTACTTCAGCAAGAGATGTCTTGAGCATTTATATGTGAACGCACACCCCAAAATCAAAACATCTGGATCTACATGGACAGATGGGATGCTTGTTAGCAATAGTATAAACATTAACAGACTAAGTCTCATTAAATCTATTGCGCCATAGCAATGTGTAATATGAGCAAAGTTGTGGCATATATTGTAATAGAATACTCTTATTAGTAGAAAGTATCTGATATATAGAAAAGAAAAAGGTCATTGCAGCTAATAATGCTAGAGATGAAGCAGATTAATTAAACTGCTATACATCTATGTATATAGCAGTAAACAGAATGTAATAGTAGCAACAACCTGAAAGATGTTAATTAGTACATGGGGTGTAGGCCACCTGTGTTAAATATTAAGTAGCCGTAGTAAATATACGATAATTATGCGGTAAAAACCATGGAACATTTTAACACAAGATATGAATGCATATGTTATGAACTCATCTCCAGGTTACTTAAACTAGCTTAATTCTATACCACTGAAGCTTAAGCATTGCAAATGTTCATTAAAATTTATGTGGAACCATGTAAGAACATTAATATAAACCACTGGAGCTACACATATGCTAAGAAGTATGTGAATTGCAGGAGGATTGTTTCGAGTTGTAAAATGACTGCATCTGCTTGGGAGGCAACATATCACCATGAAGCTCATAAAAGGTGGCAGACAGTGCCCCGGGACCGGTTTGGGGCATAAAATTCCAAAAGGCAATCACTCTTTATATTACATAGGATTGGGTTATATGCGTCATAATCATGGTAATGCAAAACCCAAATATAATGACAAGTCATAAAAAACCTTGAACTTTGGTATTTAGAGTGAACTCCTCTCCTTACTTAAGCTCTATCCTGGGCAGTATAATATGTGAAAAGAGTGTAATGTTAAGTAAGATTAGTAACAAACAAACATGGTACTTCTGTAAAGGGGCAACCTCTTAGATTGGAGGGAGATAGAGACAGGAGAATGCTGGGTGCCAATGTTATGAGCGGACTTATTAGAGGGGTTAAAATATGAGAGGCTCAGATTAGTCTCACAAAGCTAGGGGGCTTCCTAAAGTAGTATTAGTTTAGGAATATTATCAAACTGGTTACTGATCGAATCCCGCATAAACTATTAAAGGGATAGCTGTAAACTAGCTCAACTCTGTACCATGTTCCACTAAATTGCAGATATTTGGACTGAAAAACATTAAACATACAACATGTGCAATATCTAAAATATGATATAGAAAAACTTGCTGAAAACACTATTATAGCTTAAGTGTAGTTTGCATATTATGAAAATACTAAAATACGCAAATATGAAAAAAAAAGCTGAAATCAAAGCGTGATAGCACATTCCAATGCCCACCCTTTTTTAGAGGGCATACTTTTAGAACTTTATTATTTATGAGTCCTGACTATCAGTAATCTACAGCTACATACAGTAAGTACTAACTTATATTACATATAGTTAGTTTGCCCAAGTGGAGGCAGTAGCAATTAAGCCAGGTATAAGGGGAGAAAAAAAAAAAAAAGAAAAGAAAACACAGTCTCACATAAAGTCCTTATCTCCATAGGAGTGTTGCAGTATCAATGTGTTAGTTACAACTACAGAGAGGATTCCCTTCAGTCTGATCTGTCCCATCTCTGATTTAAAAAAAAAACTTCCTCAATTAACCTATTCCAGAGCGGCACCACGACTGATGCCACAAGTCTAACAGAGTCAAAGAATCTAGAGTTCCTGAACTTACACCGGTCGGGAGATCGAGTGACAAACATAGTCTCTCTGTGATGTAGATAAACATACTATGGATAAAACTTGATGTAGTGCCTACATATCTGGCTAGTTCTAGAGGCAGCCCTTCATATTCGGTGAGAGAACCTTCTTCACCTCCAGGGGGACCGGCCTCTTCCCAGCCCAAAGGAGTCAATGGCAGCGTCGCTCTGAACAACTCTAATAGGGGCAAACTGGGCTGCCCAATACTACCAATGGGTCCGCACTTCAGCTCGTGATAAGGCCCGTGCAGTATTTCGGGTATGATCATTGTAGGTCCTAGAGCTAAAGCTTTCGACAACGTCAGGGTGGTTGCTGCAGCCTGCTCACTCTCAGTTGTAAACGGTAGCGGTTCTGGCGGGCTTTTAAAAGAAAGGCACAACTCCCTCAGTTCGCTGAAATTGTTGTCCATGTGCTGCTCAAAAAGCTTCAGTTGGGCTCTTAAAGTATTATGAAGTGTCTCCATAGTTTTGCATCAGGGAAATTATAGCAGTCTTTAGTAAATAGTAGTTCCCCCATGATTCAGGTGCTTCTACAGTTTTATTTATTGCATTGAAGCTTATTCATGCATAAGAATGCAGGTCGTGGGTCTGTTGCACAATTCAATAAGGTGCTGCTTTGATGGGGGAGTCGTGACTCACCCTCTATCCTACAGGGTGTCAGGTTCCCATGGTTTTGTAGAGTTTGATAACTCTTGTCTGAGAAATAGCTTATTTGCAGCGGTTCAGGATTGAGCTGCTTGGCCTGCGGTGTTCATTCCATTATGGCGACTGATCCTTACGGGCAGTATCTCTCGATGTGATGGAACTGAGGTTTTTGTTATATTTTATCTTTTCGTTTTCTCTTTCAAAGCAATCTGTGGCCATAAACGGCTATGTGGATGATTTTAGGGCTACACTTAAGCTCCATTGATAACCATTTTAGGCTCACCAGTTTGCTCTTTCACAGAGCTCTGTTAGAAAGCCTCCATACTCAAAGGCGCTTGGCTCCGCCCTGAAGGATTAGGTTTTTGTTCCGATGAAAGGAACGAAAACAATTAGAAGCCTTAGATTTACCCTTAGGTTTTTTATCCTGAGGCAAAAAAAAAACTCCTTTCCCCCCAGTAACAGTTGAAATAATAGAATCCAACTGAGAACCAAATAAATGATTACCTTGGAAAGAAAGAGATAGCAATCTAGACTTAGATGTCATATCAGCATTCCAAGATTTAAGCCACAAAGCTCTTCTAGCTAAAATAGCTAAAGACATGGATCTAACATTTATTTTGCTAATATAAAAAATGGCATCACACATAAAATGATTAGCATGTTGCAGTAAGCGAACAATGTTAGATATGTCAGAATCCAATTCTTGTTGCGCAAAATTCTCCAACCAAAAAGTTGAAGCAGCTGCAACATCAGCCAAAGTAATTGCAGGCCTAAGAAGATGACCTGAATATAAATAGGCTTTCCTTAGATAAGATTCAAGCTTCCTATCTAAAGGATCTTTAAAGGAAGTACTATCTTCCATAGCAATAGTGGTTCATTTAGCAAGAGTAGAAATAGCCCCATCAACTTTGGGGATCTTTTCCCAAAACTCTATTGCAATTGCTGGTAAAGGATACGATTTTTTAAACCTTGCAGAAGGATTAAAAGGAGTACCTGGCTTATTCCATTCCTTAGAAATCATGTCAGAAATAGCATCAGGAATAGGAAAAACCTCTGGAGTAACCACAGTAGGTTTAAAAACAGCATTTAAACGTTTACTGGTTTTAATATCAAGAGGACTAGCTTCCTCAATATCCAAAGTAATTAACACTTCTTTTAACAAAGAACGCATATACTCTATTTTAAATAAATAAGTAGATTTGTCAATGTCTGAGGAAGGATCATCTGAATCAGATAGATCCTCATCAGAGGAGGATAATTCATTATGCTGTCAGTCATTTGAAATTTCATCAACTTTATGAGAAGTTTTAAAAGACCTCTTACGCTTATTAGAAGGTGGAAATGCGGACAAAGCCTTCTGAATAGAATCAGTAACAAATTTTTTAAAATTCATAGGTATATCATGTACATTAGAAGTTGAAGGAACTGCAACCGGCAATGTACTATTACAGATGGACACTCTATCTGCATGTAAGGATTTATCATGACAACTAATACAAATGACATTAGGAGATATAATCTCCACAATTTTACAACAAATGCACTTAGCTTTGGTAGAACCGATGTCAGGCAGCAAAGTTCCAGCAGATACTTCTGAGGCAGGATCAGATTGAGACATCTTGCAAAATGTAAAAGCAAAATTATCAATTTCCTTATATGACAGTTTCAGGAATGGGAAAAAATGCAAATAGCATAGCCCTCTGACATAGAAAAAGGCAAGAGGCAAAAGCAATGGGGCAATAAATAATGAAAAAAAGTTTGGCGCCAAGTATGATGCACAACGTAACTGAAATTTTTTTTGCCGCCAACCATGTCCAGAAATGACACACTCACGTCACTAAAGACGCAACCCTGTGTAAACCCCTGCATCAAGTACGACGCCAAAAAATTCTCGTGCCAAGAATGATGCAATAAAGTGCAGCATTTAGCGCACCCGTGAGCCTAAGACAGCCCGTAATTTGAACAAGTAGTCAATTGAAAAAAAGACTAAACCCCAGGTAAGAAAAATATTTCTCAATATTAACTTCCCAAATATGAAACTGACAATCTGCAAAAGGAAATACATGAACCTGACTCATGGCAAATATAAGTACAATACATATATTTAGAACTTTATATAAATGCATAAAGTGCCAAACCATAGCTGAGGTGTCTAAAGAAATAAAAACATACTTACCAAAAGACACCCATCCACATATAGCAGATAGCCAAACCAGTACTGTAACAGTTATCATTAGAGGTAATGGTATATGAGAGTATATTGTCGATCTGAAAAGGGAGGTATGAGATGAATCTCTACGACCGATAACAGAGAACCTATGAAAAAGACCCCCGTTAGGAACATCATTGCATTCAATAGGTAATACTCTCTATGTCCCTCTGACATTCGCTGTACTCTGAGAGGAATCGGGCTTCAAAATGCTGAGAAGCGCATGTCAACGTAGAAATCTTAGCACAAACTCACTTCACCACCTCCATAGGAGGCAAAGTTTGTAAAACTGAATTGTGGGTGTGGTGAGGGGTTTATTTATAGGCATTTTGAGGTTTGGGAAACTTTGCCCCTCCTGGTAGGATTGTATATCCCATATGTCACTAGATCATGGACTCTTGACAATTACATGAAAGAAAGCACCAGCGCTAGATCTTGAGTGATGGTATTTGTATGTGCTTATCAAATGGATGTATCTGAGTTCAGTATAGTTCGATATTTATATGAAATGGATATATATAGGTGTGTCGTAGAAAGAGAGTTCAATGACGGTAGTTAAGCGCTCAGCTAAAACAATTTCTTTCTGCAATATGAATATGTTCCTTTTCAATAATTTATAGATGGTATATTAAAATATGGTCTTATGCAGATGAGATATTGTTCTTTATCCCAAGTATAACTTCTCAATGTAATAGCGTGAAGTAAGTGTTTCCTGCTTATCAGCTTTTACCCCAAGGTAATGTGTTCGCTCTTTCATGGGTAAAGTTGGTGATTTCTCTGTGACTTTGTGGGTAGACCTCCAAGTATCCTACTCCATTTGTAGATCCCCTTCTTAGGGTGTCGCTAGGTTATTCAATGGAAATCCTGGACTCTCTTGTTTCTTTTCAGATGGTGGTGAGAAGTCCTGTTTCTTTTCAGATGGTGGTGAGAAGCCTTGTCCCCTCAAATGGTCATCCGGAATGTACAGAAAGAGGAAAGAAGAATGCACATAGCGTAATACTGTATATAACAGATTAAAATGTATTTATATACAAGATATGCTTACATAATTTAACCTCAATCGATTATGAGGTAAGATCACAGCGGATAAAAGCACCTCAACCTGTTTCCAGGCTCTCAGTGTTACGGAATTCAGTAGATGGTTAAATTGTGACAATAGTACCGTCCCTTAGTGACTGGAGGACTGGTAACTGAATAGTGACTGGATATGGAAATTTTCCCCGTGTACTGAATATCGTCAGAAAATGTCATATAATGTTTATAAAATATAAAAGTAAAAATATCTCTCTGTTAAAAAGTATAATAGAACAAAAAAATGGCAATGTCCGCTACACCACTTGTAAATCCTAAGAAGTGGTGTGTATATACAGAGTTATTTGTGTTGTGAAAATTATCAACAGCAAAAGGTGGCCGTATGAAATAGGCCCTGTCTGCCCACTTATATATTCCTTACGCATTTCAAAGTCGTTGGAGACTTCTTCATCAGAGGAAAAGTGTTTGGACAGGATTCGGCGTGTACAGAATTAAAGGGTGTAAGTGGGTGTGTTTTTTAGCCTACTCCATTAAGGCTATTAGCGTGTGATGTCAACAGCGCTACGGAAGCTCTAAGCATTTAGTTGTGGTTTGTTACTATGGTAACCTGGTATGTGATCTTCTAGCTATCCGAAAGAAGAATATGAGGGGTCCTAAAGCCCTACTTGTTAGCAAACTTTTGCCCCATTGTCTTGTTTTGTGTAATAAAACTCAATCATGATAATATAGGACTATAACAAGGAGTACTAAAAAACTTATGATATATTTATACTTGCCCTTGTTAAGTTGTATTGTTGAACTTTAGTAATAGTCTAACGTCTAGTGTTACCAGAAAACTAGCCAATTAAATGAATAAAAGGATGATAAAATTGGCTGAAATGTTTAAGTAATATCTCTGGGATGTACCTTATTATAGATGTCTATCTTAGAATAAAAGTCATATGAATTATCCAAAGGGAAAAAAAAAAATATATATATATATATATATATATATATATATATATATATATATATATATATATATGTGCACTATGGTAATTCAGATCTAAAAGTTGCTAATTATGAAAAATAAGACCATCTGTTTTGTGAGACTATAACAAAGAAGGTTCCTTAATGTTATATTTCTTGACAGAATTATAAGGGACCCCTGCTTTCTGGCAAAGTAGCTCTGTCGGCATTCTGGTGGGTCTTATGTTTAATTGTTAATGAACTTATTTTGGATGTGTATTAGTGATGTAATGTTCTGAGTTGGATTATAAAGGATCTCTGAATTATAAAAAAGCAGCTAAGTCAATATCCTTGTTTAGTCCCTCAGGGTTCATGGTACCCATATAGTGTATCCAGTAGGTTTCCCATTGTCTTAACCTTTGAAACCTATCCCCCCCTCCTTGGGGGACTGGTACTTGTTCTAGAATGGTACCTTTGATGAATTTTGGATCTTTATTGTGTATTTTTTTAAGTGTCTTGAGACACTATGTCCTTTGTATCCAGCCTCTATATTTTTTAGATGTTCTAACAGTCTTTTCTTATATGGGCTTTTCGTGCGTCCAATATATTGTAAATTACAGGGACATTCTAATAAATACACCACAAAGGTACTCTTACAATTAGTTAGATTGTTGATTGTACAATTTTTTTGTGGGAAGGTCTTTGAATGTACTATTTTTGTAGGTTTTTTGGTGTCATAAGCATGTTCACATCCCTTACAGTTGGCCCTATTACATTTAAAAAAAAAACTTTGGTATTAGAGGTTAACCAATCAGATTTAGAAATGGGTTCTCTCTTAATTTGCTTGGAGCTAAAATTTGTTTGAGGCATTTATTTTTTCTAAATATAATTTTTTAAGCTGGGCCTATGCTGTTTTTTAAAAAATTATCTTGTTCTAAAATGGGCCAATATTTTTTGAGAATCTTTTTTTTTTTTTTATTTAAATATATTTTTTATTGAGATTTCAGACAGTTACAGTGATATCATTTAGTCCATTCACATTGACAAAGAATATATAAATATACATAAAGTGAGTAGATTGATATAATATAATATATATAATAATCTGTGTAACAAGTTAGGGATTCTAATGTATTTATATAACAGTAATGACTGGAATAGGGAGCAACTAGTTAAATAAGGACTTGATTAAAATTTCTCTATATATGATATTATAAGGTCGTTTATGGGAGAACTGAAATAATTGCTGGGGAAATACCTATAGGTCTCCTAGTAAATGAGTAAATTGACTCATCTTAATGCAATCTCTTTTTTAAGTAGGATGAAAATTTCAAAATGGAATAGTAACTACAAAGGAAAAGCTGGGGGAATATCAACGGGCAAAAAGCTGTTAGAGAATTAAAGGAGGGGGAGGGGGGGCACGGCCAGGGAAATATATTACTATTGTGATAAGTATAACAGAACTAGTTAACAAGCAGATTTTTCTTGGGATCCATGTGAAGTAAGAGAGATGTGTAGGCATAAAGCCAAGACATATCAGGACAATACATCATGAGTGAACTTATATTAAATAGGGGGTATACAGAACTATAAGCAATTATCTCGCATATCAGTTACATACCATCTCTGTGTAGCAAAGTGAGTCATTGCCTGTAGAATTTTAACAGTGAACATATTGATAAAATGCAATCTAGTCAGAGTATGAGATCTGGATCGTAATGAACACATACAGATATAACATTAACTCTGTGATCAAATATACCTAACTAAAACCTCAGTTCTCTTAGGTTATGTTTCTCAACGGAGATAGGACAATGATAGTTATCAGCAAGAATATAAACACTAGCTTAGGCTATCCTCTAATGGAGGAGTAGGTATCTCCTGGGTTCAACACACAGTCTGTAAAATACATAAGTATCGAATAATACACATTAATGTTATAAGCAACGTGTAACCTTAGATAATAAAGGGTATACCACACCATGATCCATTATCAAAGTTATGAGTTACATATAGGGTATGAGTTATTGCCTATAAAACAACAGACATTTTGAAAAAGTGCGGTATATTTTTTGTATACAGTCAGATGTCTAACTCTTGATAAACCTATGAAAATATGACAACAATATGGTAAGCACGTATACATAACTGAGGCCCCTGCATTCCTGTCATATGTCCCTGAGGGAGTATTAATATGTGTAGGGGACCCTATAAAAATAATATTACAGAATAGTGTAATGAAGGAGCATAAGAAACTGCCAGTGAGGGGTTTACTTACTCTATAGGGAAAGTAGAAAGATTAGATGCTGCTGACGGTTATCTAAGATGTGAGTGTGTATCGTACTGTTGCTATAGGATGCCTGAGAGTGAGGTGTTGAGGATTAGCATACTGAAGTCTACTCTATAAAATATATATGAGATGCTCTTAAGGTATATTGGCTTCTCCTGATAGTCCTGTATTTAACTTTACTGTGGGCTCAAATTTTGTTAAGTTCTAAGTGGGCCGTTCATAGCTGAAGGTACGAGGATCAGAACTAGAGGGCTAATGGTATGTGTGAATTTATAAAAAGCTGTCGGTTATGTGGAGCTAGGACATAAATAAAATAATCAGCATGAGCAATCTGTATGACTAAAAAACAACACATAAAAATAGCATATAAACCGTTAGAACAACTGAGTAAGCGATCTAACAAAAACAAAGAGCATAGCTTTATGAACAGACCCCTATCATGGAACCCATAGGGATCAAACGTATAGTCATGTATTAACCAGCATTCCCAAAACGCCATAAGCTGCTTAAGAGTAAGACTGACACGCAAACCTTGGGCATGTAAAGTGAAATGTCTTCCAGCATAAGTTTATCCTACTCCAGACCTGTATTTTGGGCTATTTCTGAGGGGTTGCAGGAACTGATATAGTGACCTTTTCAGGCAAGCTGCAGTTTTACGCCATTTAAGGGTGACTGCGTAGTGTATTACAGAGGTCAGTGATGTGATGGGCCTACTGGTTATTGTGGGGGTAATGCCATCATCTATGTAGAGCCAAGCTCCGGTTACCACTGCTTGTAGAAGTCCCAAGTCGACCATAGGGTAAGTATATTGCTGGATAGTTTCAGGCCAAATCGGGTGAAATTCCGGGCAGTCAAAAGCATTAGGCACATATTGTTTTCCGTCTGTTGTTCGGTCAGAAAAGGTGTCTTGTGGATCAAAGCAGTACTTACAAGTTTAAGGGGTCCTGATGGATGTTCTCATAGTTATGCTCTGTGGCCTGTTTCACTTCGAATCCTCTCTCCCGGAGCCCAGACTTCTCATCTGGAATGTGAGAGAGCAGATGATAGGTGTTTGGCGTCTGTTGCGGGAAACAAAAGCTGATCGGGGAAAAACCCCATCGGGCTGTGCACACCATCCGTCCTCCAATTCCTGTAATGCATTTGTAGGTTTTCCTTTATGCACAATGTCTCGCTGTATGGCTGAATTACCCTGTGCTTCCTCACCATTGTACAGAGTTGCTTGTTCCTCCATTCGCATAGCACAGTCACTGCTTAAGGATTGACATAATCTGGAGAGGTCTGTAAATGCGACATCCATCTTAGTCTCAAGGCTTTTAAGTAGTAGCCCAAGGACAGTGTGGGACTCTTCCATGCTGGAGCCTAGACAGGTTTTTTGACGGTTATTCGCTGAGTGTTGAGCTCTGAGGACTTAGGTGGGCACTAAGTGTTATGGCGTAGGCCGCTGCTGCAGCTCACTATGGGTTAGACCCGGACTCCGGAGTTGTAGTAAAGCAAATTTGTTATCATTCAATGTTGGAAAAGTTGGAAGATGTGAATCTAATAGTTCCAAGGTGGGATAAAATAATGACTCTGGGAAAAACAGTGTTTTATCATTATCAGCTTGAGAGCTCCATGCTTTTGCGTCTGATTGGAGCTGTTCCCCGGCCACGCCCCAGTTGCATTTCTTTTTGAACCGAGAATCTTTTTAATTTCTGGGGCCGCCTCGTTGTAGGTAGTTATCATCCCTATATTGTTATTCTTTTTGATGTGTTGGCCTTTTTCTTTGTTAGAGATAAGCAGTAGGTTTCTGTCCATATTATTGACTTTATTTAAGGAATCATCTATTAGTTTTTTTGGATATTTTTTCTGTTTCAGTTTTTCTTTTAATAATTGAGCTTCCTTACTGTAGTCACTGTCTTTTGTGCAATTCCTTTTGAATCGTTGGAATTGCCCAAAGGTTATGTTATGTATCCATGGTTTATAGTGTCATCAGCTCTTAAGTATCCATTACAGTCTGTGGAATTACAATACAGTTTTGTGTATATTTGTCAATTTTTTTTTTTAATAAGATTGTCTAGGAATTCAATGTTGTCTTTAGAAATCTTTGACGTGAATTGAAGGTTAAAAGTATTGTCATTAATGTATTGTAAAAATTTGGTGGTGGTAGACTCATCTCCTTCCCAGATTAGTATAATATCATTGATGTATCTGCCCCACCAAATAATATTATCCTGGAATGGATTGTTCGAATAGATATAGTTATCTTCCCACATTCCCATATATAGATTCGTGTAACTGGGTGCCATAGTCATACCCATAGCTGTTCCGCTAATTTGTAGGTAGAATTGATTGGAAAATTCAAAATAATTTTTTTCCAACACAAATCTAATACAATCTAAAATGAATTCCTGATGTTCAATTGTAAGATCAGTTTTGTTTAATGTTTGTTTCATAGCATTAATTCCCAATTAGTGGGGTATGTTAGTGTAGAGTGAGGAAACATCTAATGTCATCCATTTATAAGTGTCCTTCCATTGTAGTTCACTCACTTTGCATATAGTGTCCGTAGAATCCCTAAGTTAAGATTTGAGATTGGGTACTAGTGGTTTTAGAAAATAGTCTACACACTCGGAGATTCTTGCCGTTAGGGAATCTATCCCTGAGACTATTGGATGTCCTGGGGGATTAACCTGATCCTTGTGAATCTTGGGAAGATGATAGAAAATAGCTCTTTTTGGGAATTCATGTAGGAGATATTTATATTCATTTTTATTTAGCAGATTCAGATGATTTGCTGTATCTATTAATGAATTATACTGTTTTTGGAATGTTATTGTAGGGTCCCCTTTCAGTTTTTTGTATGTATTTAAATCATTTAACAGTCTATTGGCCTCTAGTAGGTAGTCACTTCTGTTTTGTATGACCAAGCTTCCTCCTTTATCTGCCTCCCGAAGAACAATTTCTTTTATTTCTTTAATTGAATCTAGTGCTGTTTTTGCAATCCTTTTTAGATTGTCTATTTTAATTGTGTAATTCTCACATAGTGTTTGTAGTTCTTTCTGTACTAGTTCACAAAATGTAGGAATTGCATTACCTTTAGATTGAGTAGGAAAAAATATTAAAGAGGGTTTAAATTAGAGTGTTTATTAACATATGTTGGTTTAATTTGATTAGGAATTTAATTTTCATTATATAATTCCTCTAGCGTATTTAATAACTCTAAGTCTGTGTCTGAGATATTCTTTAAGAATTCCAGATTGTCTTTTGTATTTAGTTTTTTAAAATGTCTACAAAGGGTTAACTTTCTAATGAATTTATTAAAATCTATAAAGAGGTTGAAGGGATTAGGTCCCCTGGTAGGATGTGATCTTACCTCATAATCGATTGAGGTTAAACTATGTAAGCATACCTGTATATAAATAAATTTTAATCTGTTATATACAGTATTACGCTATGTGCATTCTTCTTTCCTCTTTCTGTACATTCCGGATGACCATTTGAGGGGACAAGGCTTCTCACCACCATCTGAAAAGAAACAGGACTTCTCACCACCATCTGAAAAGAAACAAGAGAGTCCAGGATTTCCATTGAATAACCTAGCGACACCCTAAGAAGGGGATCTACAAACGGAGTAGCATACTTGGAGGTCTACCCACAAAGGCACAGAGAAATCACCAACTTTACCCACGAAAGAGTGAACACATTACCTCATATGATTGGGGTAAAAGCTGGTAAGCAGGAAACACTTACTTCACGCTATTACATTGAGAAGTTATAATTGGGATAAAGAACAATATCTCATCTACATAAGACCATATTTTAATATACCATCTATAAATTATTGAAAAGGAACATATTCATATTGCAGAAAGAAATTGTTTTAGCTGAACGCCTAACTACCGTCATTGAACTCTCTACCATACATATATATATATATATATATATATATATATATATATATATATATATATATATATATACTGTATATACAGTTTATATACATAGCAGTATAGTATTTTTTATTTTTTTATTTTTAAAAACAATGTTTTTGTGCTTGTAGTGTGTGACCATGTCCACAAGTAAGTAGATTTCTGCTTATCAATCAGAAGATCAACACTGTGTAATTACATTTCAATATATTAACATATCAGAAGAGTCTGCATGTAATTAGAAGAACACAACACCTTGCTTGCTGCAATTGTTTTTCAACTGTTAAATTCCACCCACCACTTTCCTTATTCGGAGTAGCCACTCCAGTCATGAGTGGTTGCCTCTGTCATTGTGTTAACAAAATCTCCATTGTTTTGGTGTCAGCATAAAGGATATGAAAAGAAACTGCAAATTAGGAAGTGATATGTGGTAAGGATAGATGTGTGAAGCCATTTATGTACTAGTTCAGTTTTCAGGACTGGAAAAATCAATGGAAAACAATTTTCAGGCTTGAATTACAGGAAAAAGATACACAATAAATAATGAAAGTATATTGTAAAGTTGTTTGTGTATAATTAAGCATTTTTTATTACAATTTCAAAGTGTTTACTGATACTTTAAGGACAACTGTGCACAGATTTTACACTATTATCCTCATAAACAGTAGAACTTGGTAACCATTTCATGCAAAAAATACCTTTAAATAGTGGGGGGGGGGGGGTTCATATGCATGACAAACCATTTTATTTCTAGTCATAAAATATAATTTACAGGAGGAAAGGTTATGGACTTAAATAAAAATAAGTGTCTGGTATGAGGCTCCACTTTAAACGTGCATGATATTTTCCATTATTATGTGCTAATTGCATGTCAAATGACCAAGAGGAGGGTCCTGTAGAAGACATTGTCACTATCTGTCTCAGCAAATGGAGGTGCTGTACAGGACACTGGGGTCCAACAGGGAAGTGGGACAAATCCTCCAAATATCCCATTGATCCTCATCATGTTGTACATTTTTTATTTAATGATGCACAGTTTGTTTATGTTTCCACACACATCGGAGAGAATAATAATACATTTTAGCTTTAGTTTGTTTTTGTTTTTCTTGTAACAGAGTTACAGAAAAGAAATGCACATTGAATGCAAACACAAAGAAACTTTACAGGGTAGCAAAGCATAGATCATAACCACTGGTCTTAAAGGGCCACTAAACCCAAAATCTTTCTTTCACGATTCAGATAGAACATACAAATTTAAACCACATTACAATTTACTTCTATTATTTATGTTGCTTAATTTTTTAGATATCCTTAGTTGAAGAAAAAGCAATGCACATGGGTGAGCCAATCACATGAGGTTTCTATGTGCAGCAACCAATCAGCAGCTACTTAGCATATCTAGATATGCTTTTCAGCAAAGAATATCAAGAGAATAAAACAAATTAGATAATAGAAGTAAATTAGAAAGATGTTTAAAAAATGTATTCTCTTTCTAAATTATGAAATAAAAAATGTGGGTGACATGTCCCTTTAACAAAAAGAAAACAAAAGAAAACATAACCTATTTGTGCATTAAGTATGTTACCTCTTTTTGAATTTAAGACATGCTAAAGGTTTTATGATAAAGGAATATATGATACATGGAGCGTTAAAATGTGCTCTTAATATGAAAAGCTCCAAACACCCTACACACTAAGAAAAATAAATCGTGTAAGTTACTGTAACCATAGTTTGCTAGTTTACCTCCTATGAATAAGGCAGCCACTTTTGGACATATACAATAAAAAAAAAGTTTAAACTGATGGAGGTCTTAGAGCAGGTCTAGGAGTCGAAGTGAAGTCTCAGAAATTAAGATACCTGCATAATGTTAAAATATTTGTAAAATCTAAGCAATAATGAGCCTCATATGGTGGAAAAGGCCACTCTTGGGCCTTAAAGACATCAAAGAAAAAACTAAGATAAAAGAGGACTTAAGGCAGGTCTGAGAGCCACTTTTGGACTCATGTCAGCAATAGAACTAGGAATACTACCTGCTAATTGAGTTACATGTATTAATGGATCTATGAGCTATATCACTGAGCTGCCCCCTCAAGGGACTTCAAAACCAAGTCTTTGATAAGAGCTATAATGCTTATCAATAGAGTTAAAGGGATATAAAACCCAAATTGTTTATTTCATAAATCAGATAGATCATGCAATTTTAAGTAACTTTCTAATTTACTCCTATTATAAATTTTTATTTGTTCTCTTGGTATCTTTATTTGAAAAGCAGTAATGTAAGCTGCACCTGGGTAGAGCTCGCTGATTCATGGATGATTAATGTAGACTTTTCTATTCCTTTAATTATACTATTCTGTAAAAAGTCTATCAGATTACATAGTTTGATATCAGACGTAAATGCATTAACATAGAAACATAGATATTGACGGCAGATAAGAGCCATAGGCCCAGCAAGTCTGCCAATATTACCTAACAGTATAAACTTATCTAGTTTGTAGGATAGCCTTATGGTTGTCCCATGCATTTTTAAAGTCCCCCACAGTGTTTGTTACTACTACCTCTTGAGGAAGTTTATTCCTTAAATCAATAACTCTTTCTGTAAAGAAGTGCTTCCTCAAATTACTCCTGAATCTACTACCCTTTATCTTGAGATCATGACCCCTTGTTCTTGAATTTTCCATTTTATGTAAAATACCCACAGCCTCAGTTTTACTAAGCCCTTTAACGTACTTGAAAGTTGCTATCATATCACCTCTTTCCCTTCTCTCCTCTAAGCTATACATATTTAGGTCATTGAGCCTATCCTGGTAAGTTTTATTTTTTAGACCATGTACCATTTTGGTAGCCCTCCTTTGCACAGATTCAAGTTTGTTAATATCCTTCTGAAGATATGGCCTCCAGAACTGAACACAATACTCAAGATGAGGCCTAACTAATGATCTATAAAGTGGCATAAGAACCTTACTATTTCTGCTGCAAATACCTCTACCAATAAATACATCCAAGCATTCTGCTAGCCTTACTCACTCATCATCTGAAATAATAATTTGCAAGTCCTGTTCCTCATCTGTAACAGTCAGTAAAGTGTTATTGAGTCTGTAATTAACATTTGGATTTTTCTTCCCTAAATGCATTTTACACTTTGCTGTGTTAAACTTTAGATCCCAGTTGTTGTCCAATCCTCCAATTATTGTATATCACTTCTCATTTTGTCTACCCCCCGGAACAGCTACTCTGTTACAAATGTTTGTATCATCTGCAAACAGACATACTTTCCCCTGTAGCCCTTTGCTGATATCACAGAAAAATATGTTAAACAAAACAGGCCGCAGAACTGACCCCTGAGGAACACCACTATTATACTGTATATATATATATATATATATATATATATATATATATATATAAATTCAGTAGTATGTTGAAGTTGTAGATTTTTCGCTTGAATCAAGGTTTTTATAATTGGATTTAAAATGGCTATCTGCTATACACTTGACCATTCAGCAAGTAAACTGATATCATTAAATTCTGTGGGTTGTAATAAAACCTTGATGAAGGGGGGGCGGAGCCGACTGGGAGAGCATCAGACGCATTTTCTTTGAGCCCCTGGCTCCTAGATATAATTTTATGATTTACTCGATCCATAGAGGGCTTAAACTCTTCTTAGTTATATATGAGAACAACTACTGTCTGCTGTGTCATCTGGGAACGCGGAGACAAGCTAACCGCTGAGCAAATAGCTGTCATTTTTCCCGCAGCCACGCCACGTGGGGTTCTTTGGGAACTATCCCCTCAAGGATACAGCTGACATGGAGGCCCTAGAACTTTGGGAACGAAACACCCAACAATTACTAAAGAGACATTTTCAGGAACTGAAGGAGGATCTGTTTCTCATACTTTCTACTTATACTATACCGCCGGATCCTCTATCTTCGGACACTGACTTTGTGCAGCATGGCAATACCTGCACTACCTCCATACCTAAGCCCCGGGAAACGGAAGAGATAGCCGCTTGCAAACCTCCTTCATCCTCCCAATTCTCGGACCCGCTCATTCAGATACATAAGCAGCTGGTAATGGGATCTGCAGTGCAGTCAAATTCCACCGAAGTAAGTGCCACGGATGACACGCTAGTTAACACGCTACCGGCTCTTCACGATCCTTCAACTCGGCCTCATGTCAATGCCGCTCCACCCGGGACCACTCTTCAAACTGATTCTTCCATAGCTGACATGCAGAGAGAGGTGATTGATCTCCGGTCATACCGCAGCACCATAATTACAACTTGGAACACTGCTGGTCAGCTCATCGCCGCATGGAAAACCCAGGAGGGTTCTCGACATCATCTCCAAGCCCACAAAAGTCAAAGAATTCTTGAGCGGAGGAGGGCCCGCAACCGATGCCATTGCTCTACCCACAGCAGTCTTCTGCACGCAAGCATGCCTAGAATTCTGAGAGCCGGGATCGGGTAATGTAATGTCTGTCTTGATGGCGCCTGCTAACATGGATTCCAGGAAGATATATGCACATTTCCATGTGCGGGCATGTACCGAGTTCATAATCCCCTCACTACAACGTAAAAGACAGCTTTCTCTCTTCTGCCTAGTTTAATGTTGTTAAGACATTGCGCCATGGACAGTTACCCCACTCTATTGTCCGCTGATAGTCATATATATGTTTAATCTGGTTTTCAGCTTGTGTTATTTTATTTTGTTTATGCTACGCTGCAAGAGCCCCCTTTATAGATCACACATATAGCTCTTGTGTCTTGATGTCCACTACCTCCTATTCAAGATGCTCAACTGTAGAAGACCCTCTAAATATTCCTAGGTTAATGAATCAGCTAATAGCTCTCCTACTACGTGGACTTATCCTACTCAAGTTTATGACTGAGATCTATAATTGCTTTGCCTATACTCAAACCTGTCAGCTTGTCTGCTTTACTTATAATTAATATTACTGCTCTGTATTTACTTATTATGCTATGCTAATTTGAAGTTTGCTCACTCCTAGTATATTATTGAGAGGTGCAGTATCATACACTCAAGTTTATTACTGAGATCTATAATTGCTTTGTCTATACTCAAACCTGACAGCTTGTTTGCTTTACTTATAATTAATATTACTGCTCTGTATTTACTTATTATGCTATACTAATTTGAAGTTTGCTCACTCCTAGTATATTGTTAAGAGGTGCAGTATCATACACTAATTTTTTCAATCCCTATAGGCATTATCTATAGTACTGTAAAGCAGTCACCTGGGTACACATAGGAGATATACCATGTCTAATAGACTAGTGCATCAGCTGTAACTCATCTGTATAGATATTCATCCGACACAAAGTACATAATTCTGGACAATTTGTGCTTGTAAGCTTGAATTACGTGTCGCTACACTATTATTTTCTTAAGGTTCCTAAAGTGTTATATACTAGACTATTAAGTTCCATTTTTCTCAATCTTGGCCAAAGCTACCTTTGGGAATCTGATATCCTAAAATGTCCCATGTTTCTAGCATCCTGATTGCTTATGTGTCTTAGCCTAGCATTGTGGTATCCCATTAGCCTCCCTAGCACCATTGTCTAGCTCCCAGCTTAATTTTAGTCTCAGCCCTTGGCTGTGCAGAGCGCTTTCCCCCAATATGCCTTTAGTTTATATAACTAATCCTGAACGCCTCCAGATTAACTTATCTATGGTGCCTACTTTATAATGCTCTCCCTAGTATGTACACAACCCGCCTCACACGGCCTTTCTTTTAAGTAATCCCTTACCACGCAGATATAAATGCAGTGACAAGAAAATATGTGATCCTATTGTCCCTTAGAACTTCCTCTGCATCCCCCTCATTTTTACGCAGCTAAGTGTCTTAGCGACCCAGTCTGCTCTAATGGCTCTCATGGGGATAACTTTAGCTCACCCAGTTACATCTCTCTTCCTAGGGCCTAACTGATTCTCGAATGCGAGACTTGGAATAGCTCAAGTGCTATTACACAATAGATCACTGTAGTTCCCTTTGATTTTTAGTAGATACAGTCAGTTTCTTTACAAGCTGAAACACGCATTTTTAAACCTTTAATGGGGCCTGTTTTGTATCTATATTACTATAAGTCATCTCATAAGGAACAATATTTAACTAATAGATAGGAGTTTACTAACACGATAACTATGGGTTTGAATCTGTATGTGACACCCTTAGCTGTGTCATCTATATGGGAATTACTTTTTCGCCAGCTCACACGAGGCTCTAGTTTCCCTCAGAGTATCTAGCCCTGTCTCCCCTAATTTGTACCCACTTAAAAATTGTATGAAAACATCTTATGTGAACCAATCCCTAGGCTTCTGGGTTTCACTTATGTTTCCACTTCTGTATAGTCTCCTTGGGTTTATCTTTTTACACACCCTCCCCATGTACCTACAGTGATATATAAGTGTCCTCAAGGTTTATTCTTACATTCTATAACTATGTGTCGGACGGTACACACTAATGACATGTACAACCCTACCACACTGTAGACTTGTTGTCAATGTTAGCCAAGTCCCCCCTCATTAGGCTTAGACACAGTAGAACATCTCATTGAAGTCTATATATACAACAACCATATAACACGCCCTTACTCATAGAGTTAAATTAATTGATCACTAATGTGACCCCCTAAGCTATAGACTTATATCTCAATGGTCTTTGACACACTAGAATTAGCTACTTGAGCCACCAGTAGGGAATGCATGGGTAGCCTTATTTTAATTATATAATTACTCCTCCCACGGGGAAATTCCTTCTTTTTTATTATTTATTTGGATAAAATCCTTATTTAGACAAAATATCGGTCCTAGCTGAGCTCCTCTTCTCCCTTTCCCGCTGGTACCTGCTGCCTGCGGGTCATACCCTTTTCCCTTTTACCCACATCGCCTGGAGTTGGCACTTCCCCAGGAGTGGAGCTCATGTAGTAGTCCCTTATGCTCTATATATATATGTGTGTATTTGTACATGCATGTATATGTATATATCCTAATCTTCTCCTCTCCCTAATTAGTGAATTTTGTGTCATTTTGCCATTCTTTTCAACATTTACATTTAGGATATACCTCTGACTTACCCTCAGACCTTATTTGATCCTCCGGCATGAATGATACACAGTTATAGCTATCCCACCTCGCATTTCAAAGACACATGCCCCAAGCAGACTTTTCCTGTATACCTATGCACTCATGACACTAATTGAAATACTCCCCAAATTATGTACACTATCCTCATCTAATTTAAAATTTCTGGAAACTCAGGCTCACTATATAGCTGTCTTAAACAGCTCCGCCTCCCCCTATATTTTCCTCCCCCTTATGCAGAGCGGCTTTTGTCCGCTGAATTCCCCCTCTACACTATCTGGCCCAAGAGAGGCCAGACAAAAGCCAACTCCCTACTTTGAGCAGTTACAAGATCATAGAATATCTTGTATCAATGAAGGGATCATTCGCTATAGTATACAAAAATCGAGGTTTCATTGTTGTGTGTTCCAGTCACCCTTGTACACTATAAACTAATCTACAATTTAAGCTCATGATCCCAGAAGTAGTGTTATAACTCATTTTAGCAGTTATCCTCTCCCTATTGTACATGTTTTGTTATATGACTACGGTTCTTATCTATAGATATACTGTAATATTGCTGTGTGAATACAGTGACAACAACTGTAACACGGAGATCTCAACATTTTAGTTCAAATTTCTTTTCTATGTGAGACATGTATATTTATACTTATCACTTATGTGCCGTGCCTGGACACAATCTATGTTTTGTAGTTATTATCTCTTACCTCAATAAAAAAATATTTAAAAAAAAAAAAAAAAAAAAAAACCTTGATGAAAAACTCCTGGAAAAATTGGAAACCTTCAAGTGTGTTTAACTTGCATCCTTGCTTTCTCCTTGACAATTGGCATATTGGAGGAGATACATGTATTAAATTAATATATGAAAAACCTGTTAATTCCTGCTGTATGTCATCAAATCAATGTCTTTGTAACCCCAAGCATCCTTATCTTCTGCATGACATTGTGTTGGAATTGATATTCTATATGATTATTTGGAGCTCTGCTCAGATATTTTGCTTTGAAGCAGATACCCACAAGATGATGAGCAGCTCTTCTCCAAATGTGATGTACTTAAAAATTGCTTACATGGAGGACATCATTACTTTTTGTTCATATCTTTATGTTGCTTTTAAAAGCAACATAAATCAAAGGCAATTGCTCTGATCTCAAAAATATTTATGGTAAAGACTTGGGTGCCAATTTATCATTGGTCTGTCTGACATGATCCGCTCAGGGGATCGTGTCTGACAGACATTGATGAATGCCAACAGCATACACTTACAGCATTTAACATTGCACAATGCTTGTGCCGTGCCACCCCCTTCAGCTTTAAGGCCACTAGCAGGGGGTGTCAATCAGCCCGATCGTATAGGATCGAGCGAATTGATGTCCGCAGCCTCAGAGTAGGTGAGCCAGTTAAGGAGCAGCGGTCTTAAAACCACTGCTTCATCACTGCTGTTTCCGGCGAGCTTGATAATTCGGCCCCTTGTTCTTTTGGTCTCCAAATACCTTGAACATATTGAATTTGACAAACTGTTCCTTAGAAGAGCCCAGGCAAAGTTGAAACCCTGACTCAACTAATCCAGATGTTTTTGACATGAAGAGAAAAATTAGTAATGTTGAATAAATGAATTGTGGATACCATTAGGTCAAGTAGTGTCATCCAAATTTAAACTTGGAGAGTTAAAGGGATAGTCAAGTAAAGAAAAAAAACTTTCACGATTTAGACAGGGCATGCAATTTTAAACAACTTTCCAATTTACTTTTATTAGCAATTTTGCTTTGTTCTCTTGGTATTCTTAGTTGAAAGCTAAACCTAGGAGATTCATATGCTCATTTCTTAGACCTTGAAGGCCGCCTCTAATCAGAAAGCATTTTTACAGTTTTTCACCACTAGAGGGCGTTAGTTCATGTGTTTCATATAGATAACATTAAGCTCAGGCACATGAAGCTCCTAGGAGTCAGGACTGATTAGCTAAAAATGCAAGTCTGTCAAAAGAACTGAAATAAGGGGGCAGTTTGCAGAGGCTTAGATACAAGGTAATTACAGAGGTAAAACGTTTATTAATATAACAGTGCTGGTTATGCAAAACTGGGGAATGGGTAATAAAGGGATTATCTATCTATCTTTTTTTTTTTTTTTTTTAATTTCTTTTTTTATTGAGGATTTTCAAAAAGTACAACAGATGGTAACAGTCATTGGTACTACAACTTATAGTCACAGAAACAAAAAAAAATGCTTTAACAAAGTATATTAAAGTTAGAGATTAGAAAAGTGGTTACATGATCTTCTGAATCCTTCATTTTACAATAATCATAGCTTATTGGGGTGACTACTAAGCTGACCACTCATGGGTCGCATGGTTATGGAATGAGAACATATATGGTAGTCCCAGGGAAGGCCCCTTACGGACCTTATGATGAATTTAGAGTTCAAAATATATATATAAGGGGGGGATGGGAAATTCAGCGGGCAAAGAGCCGCTCCTAGTTAAAAGGGAGAAAATGGGGGAGGGGAGGGCGGAGCTAAATAGGATGCTGGATTGGCAAAAACTACAGGGCCATTAAACTTAGCAGTGTAAAGAGCTCTAACATGGAGAGTGAATAGCAACAATGCTGTAGTCAGTAACTCTTCAAAAACTGGAAAATGAAAAACTAGGCTAGCTACCAGTAAGAAATATCACTTTAACAATGTTGAACTAGCCCAGTGGGGACAAGGGTCACAATGATGAAACAGAAATATTAACCTATATATCTAGTGAAAAAGTCTCGGGTATGGATCAATAAATGGTCAAACCTGGTAATTGTAGTATATATAACATAAATTTAGCTAATGATAACGGTTTGAATTAGGCATAACATATATATAGTACCGGTAGTATTTAACGTGCGCCTGTATATAGTGATACTTGCTAAACCTAAACTTGCTAAACATGAAGTATTAAGTTTGCCTCTTGTGTGTTAAACCAAGATTCTCTTTCCGTATTGTCTGTCAATAGAATATCAACCAAATAATAAGTTCAAAAAGTCCTTTCATCTGAATTTCTGTGACAAGAGGCATCAATGCTTTGGTAGAAGTCTTTGGTACAGAACAAATCTAAAATGTAAGAGGTGCAAACTGAATGTGGCATGAGAACTAGTGCAGCAAAAGGGGTAAGTCGTGCAGCAATGGGCAGCGATTTTAAATATATATGTATATGAATATACACAAATATTTGGGATAAAATGTGTGTAATATATATATATAGTGTAATACAAGCAGTGTGTCTGCACTCACAATTCCCATTGGTCAGCTCAGCAACCAGGGTGCAAAGTCAAATCTTTAATAGTAATACAAGCAGGGACTGCACTCACTGGGTTTGGATAAATACATAGTTATGTTTATTTATCCAAACCCAGTGAGTGCAGTCCCTGCTTGTATTACTATTGAAGATTTGACTTTGCACCCTGGTTGCTGACCACATATATATATATATATATATATATATATCGCAAAAAAGGAATGCACTCGCCGGGTTTAATAAGGATAAAGTTTTATTTCTTATGAAGTAACGTTTCAGAGTTTTACCTCTGTTTTCAAACTGACAACAAGAATCAATGCTATACACAGCCTTAAATACCCCTTCACCTTAATCACCTAGTGCAGGTGTTGCACAACACTTAGCACGCATCATCAGACAGTGCCCGTATCTTAGCAACCAACAACAAATAACCTTAAGTGAACACCTTTCACTACAACTAATAATGAACGTGTAAAACTAACTTATTTAAAAACAATTGAATTGCTGCAATATTACACCTATTAGTGCTAATAAGGTAACTAAATACAATAATATATGTCTCGAGCACAGCAAATTCTACAGTACTTTGTATACTAAACTGCATTACTAACTCAGGACTAATATGTAAAGGATATAACCTCCATAATATACCGAAAACATCCACACATTTCCTAAGTCCAGTATTCTAATTTCTAGAAACAGATACATACGGCACTAAAAGGATTGCTAATCTCGGCTGTCCTGCATCAAAGGATGATATGAAATCTCTTTGTCATGCCAAACCTCAGTCCCACAGCCTTGACTAATCCCGGCATCATACATATAACAAAACAAACATAAAACTACCTGACATTACAACAAATCATAAACCAGACTAAAAACATAAAATAAACAAACCACAAAAAACAATAAAAACAAACCAACGAAGAGGCGGAGCGAGCGGCTAACTAAGATGGCCGCATGTAACTGAAGCTCTTCATGCAGGCTGGCAAGTTAGCTCATAATTGCGGATAACATCCAGGCACAGAGACATAAAACCTCAAACTGAGTATCGGAACTTATAAAGTACATTTGCTGCAATTTTGGTCCAGTTCCGTACGCTATTACGGACATCATCTAAGCCGTTCACAGCCGCGCCATGAGGCCTTTAAGCTCTGCGTCACAGACAAGCGGTAACATAGACCTCCACTCAAACAGATCCACATACTGATCCGGATCGCCTAACACAACGGACACAGGTGAAGCATATAGTTTTGTGTAAGAGACGATAATGCTTGCACTGGTTGCTGTTAAGTTTACTAGCTAAAATTATGGAATATGCAGTGTTTTAGGATCCACCCTATCCACATGATACTGGGCTGAAATTTAGCAATGTAGCAAAGGGGACATTTTTTGCTGCTAGTGTACACATGTATTTTTATGACATATTAAATCTCTGCTCATGATCTGAAATGCTGCATTTAGGCTGAAGCGCTCAATTTACATCGTTTCTCTGGCCTGACATATATCTATATATGAGATGTAAGTCGCAGCAGCGAACTGAACTGAACTGTATACCAAAGTACATATTGATATCCTGCCTTATCTTTACACACATCTGATGATCTCCCAATAGACAAAAGTGAAAATCCTTATGCAGCAGTGATTTTTTATTCTCTCTGTGGTTGGACACCAGATATCCACGTCTATAACTGAGCAGTCAGCTGAGAAGAACACCCTCCTATCCCTCTTCCCACTGTTCCTAGTAGTAGTGGGTCAAATCCACTACCCTTTCCCGAGATCGCTCTGTGAGGGCAGTAACCCCAGGGAGTGGTGTTCCTATTTAATTGGACTCAACCTTACTATACAATAAACACAACTGATCACCTGCTCTAACTTACAAAACACCTCCATGATGTCGCAGAGAAAATTAACCAGAAGTGACAAATCTCAAAAACTGCCTTTAACAACTCAGGGAGCTATGAACTCTTTTTTCAAACAAGCTGAAAAGCAAAAAGGGAACAAAGATCCAGATACCACACTAAGCTCACATGATGAAAGCTCTTGTGAAGCTACAGATGCCGCATCAGACCTACAGCCTACAACTATAAATGTTGGAAAAGATGATATTATCACTTATGGCGCTATGGAAGCTCTGATAGAGCAGGTTAAGACTTGCATTAAAAATGAGTGCGCAGGTTTGAAGAAGGACATTTCAGACTTGTGCTATAGAGTTGATACTTTAGAAGAGCATGAATACATATCATCTCAAAAGATTGCAAACCTGTCCTCTAAGGCCTTTCAACACCACCATCGTATGACAGACCTAGAGGATAAATTAGATGATTTAGAAAATAGCTCCAGAAGGAGCAATCTACGCTTCAGAGGAATTCCTGAGACCATACAAAACAATGATATCCAAGATTATTTACAGTCCTTTTTTGCGGATCTGATAAAGAGCAACTCTGGCACTCTATCGGACATCACCTTGGACAGAGCACATAGAGCCCTACGTCCTAAGCCATCAGATAATTTACCTCCTCGGGACATCATTGTGCATTTTCAAAACTTTCAACATAGAGAGACTATCTACAACTACGCAAGGAAACAGTCTTCTATCCAGTTCCATGGTCACCGAATACAGATATTCCAAGATTTATCAGCAAGAACACTCCAAAAGAGATCTTTCCTTTTTAACCTCCCATCTACGTGCTTTGAAGATCTAGTACAGATGGGGATTCCCAACTTCAGTTATTGCTGTTAAGAATGGGAAAAAAATTGAATGCTCTTACCCACCGGATGCAGAGCAATTCTGCCAGCAGTTGGGGATACCGTTACCTGACCCCCAAACCTCAACTGTGCAATCTTCTACATCAAGCAAACAGGAAACCTCTAAATCACAAAGAAGACCCTGGATGGACACTACAACCCCTCTAAACAAGCGACGACAAACCAGTAATGCTGATGTTGAGATTCAACCACCGTGAAGGAGTCACGTAACTATGTTTGATTGTCAATGCTGATTATGCAACACATGTTTGTAGACTTTTTCTCTCTTTACTCCAGGTTTAAAGGGAACTGTTTCCAGTCACCCTCCAAGTTCTATTACACTATACTGTGTGTGTTTAATGGATTCCTCATTTAAGTTCAGAGGAAAACGCTCCTAGATGTTCATCATGTTTCGATGTGTTCAGTTTTTTTGTTATTAATAGCCCACCCGTTTTGCACCTATATATCTGCGTAATTTTGTAATAATAGTCATGTCTATATTCAGTCATACGATATAATAATTTCTGATTGAGTTTTTGAATGACCCCCTGAGCTAGCTGTTAACTGTTGAGATAGGAATGGATTCAACCACGACTTAATATAAAGGCCCCGTTTATTTTCTATCTCACTTACTAATATTCCTCAATCATTGATAATAGCCCCTTAAATGTCTTAACCCCTTAATGACCACAATGTACCCTGTATGTCACTGGTCGTTAAGGGTTTTTTCAGGACATAATAGCACAAGTCTAGCAAGAACACGCTATTAATGCACTCCCTCCAGCAGGCTTTTTGGAATAGAGCAGTCTCAACGCTTGTGGCAAGACCGCACTATAAAACAATCAAGTCCCAAAAAAAGGCCAGCGACATACAGGGTACGTCGCTGGTCCTTAAGGGGTTAATCCCCAGAGGCCAATTAGACAATAACCTATCCATTAACTGCAAATTCTGTTTTGTGAAACAAAAGCTTCCCTCAGATAACAATAATACAGAGTTATTCATTAGACTCACTAATCCCCCTGAGGTTATGATTGGGAGGGATACACTGCAGAAGCAAATTAAGACACCTTAGTCCCCATATGTTGATATAAAACTGTAAGAATGTTCTGTACTACAGAAATTTCTCTATTTTCCATGATGCTACTATAAAGATATCTGTTATATAGAAAGTTTTGCTTAGATCTGAACAAATATGATTGTATATGCATAACATACCCCTTACCCCCTCTCCCCCCTCCCCATCTGTCCTCTTTCCATCTCATGTGCCTCCTACATGCTCATCACAATGCACTAGTGGGCATTTGCCCAGCTTGCCCAGAAGCCTCCACCAATTTCTCTAATCCCTATTCTCTACCACCTTATTAGGCTCTTAGCCATACACTTTCCATCTCATATTCACACATTGGTTCCCTTGCAAAAACCTCTGGTTCCTTTATTTTAGAAGACATATACACTTATATCCTTTGCAATGCCTATCCATCTATATGAAGGATCAATATCTATAGCTACCCAAAATGTGAAGGGATTCCTATCAGCTGAAAAACGTTCAATAGCACTTCATGATTTTTACAAAGAAATCTTGATATCATTATGATTCAAGAAACACATTTTAAGAGAAACCATGAGCCCACACTCTCGTCCAAATATTATGATAAACACTACTACTGCTCAGGCCTGACCAGGCATAATGGTGGTCTGCACTTTATTTAGACGCAATACCTCCTTTGACCTATTACAACAATTCAATGACCATGAAGGTAGAATTCTAATACTGGTAGGACTTTATTATGGTAAGCCTATCACTCTTGCAAACATATACGCCCCCATCAGACCCACTCCCTGTTTTTTTCGAAAAGTTATTAACAAACTGCTAGACATTGCCAAGGGCCCAATCATACGAAGTGTGGATTTTAATTACCCTTCGGACCCTTCACTAGACACTTCTACAGGTCACTCCTATCTAAGAAATTCACAGATTAGGAATAACAATGCATCTCTCCAAACACTTAAATTATTTGATACCTGGAGAACGGTACACCCCTCTATTAGAGATTACACATTTTTCTCTCACCCGCAAAAATCTTATACCAGACTCGATTACATATTTTGTGACCAAGCCTTTTTGACGAATTTGGTTGATTCAAAAATGTCACACACTACATGGTCAGACCATAGTCTAGTCAAATCTACTTTTAAATGGATGAGTAAACCCAGACACAGTCTAAACTGGAGATTAAACGAGTATATCCTTACAGACAATGAAATCATAGACCAACTCATCAAATATACAGACGAATACTTTGTATTTAATATCTCTGCAGACACAAACACCGCAAACAATTGGGAATCTTACAAGTGTTATATTAGGGGAGTTATCATACAACTAACAGCGAAACTTAAAAAGCAGAGATCTGCTCAATTCGATACTTTGTCTAACTCTCTAAAGAAGAGTGAAGATATACATAAAAAAGACCCAAAATCCCCACAAAATTGTCTGCAGTAACGGAAGCTAGGGAAAGCCTTAGTAAATTTTTGATAGAAAACGCACATATGCGCGCCCTGACAACAAAAGCTAAATTCTTTGCTGAATCAAACAAAGACGGAAAAATGTTAGCCAGATTCTTAAAAAAACGAAGACTCTCCTCCTATATTCAATCCATCAAACAAAGCACAGGAGTAATATGCACTAAAAACGAAGATATAGCTGATAGCTTTGTCACATATTATACTTCACTATATAACATAAACGACACAAACGAGCAGGGGAACAGAGACAAACTACAAGCATATTTAGATTCTATAGACGCTCCCTCTATCCCTGAAGAAGATGTGTCTATGCTAGATACCCCCATTTCTTTACAAGAAGTGGTCAACACGGTTAAATCCATGTCCAATGGAAAATCATCAGGCCCAGATGGCCTTACAACCAAATTTTATCAGTTATTAGTAGGTAATCTTGCCCCACATTTACAAGAGCTATTTCTCTCCATAGACCAGGGTCTTACGTTCCCCCAATCTCTTTTAAATGCTGTGATAACAGTGATTCCGAAACCAGATAAACCCAGAGATCTTGTAGGTAATTATAGACCGATTTCTCTTTTAAATGTAGATATTAAAATATATGCCAAGATCTTAGCTAATCGTCTTGCCCATGTCCTGCCGAAGGTCATCCACCCAGACCAGGTGGGATTTGTTAGTGGCCGTGAAGCAAAGGATAACACCACCAGACTCCTGCATACATTATTTACCTCACACGAACAAGCAAGCCCCCTGGTGTTGCTTTCTACAGACGCTGAAAAGGCCTTCGACAGGGTCGATTGGCATTTTATGTGGTCGACCCTGTCGAGATTTGGTCTCTCAGACGTATTCTTGTCCAGAATACAAGCCCTATATAATAACCCTCGAGCCACTATTAAGGTTAATGACATAATATCACAATCTTTCCCTATCTCTAATGGCACCAGGCAGGGGTGTCCGTTATCCCCTCTCCTATTTGCTCTCA
The DNA here is from genome assembly GCF_027579735.1 of Bombina bombina. NCBI lineage: Eukaryota > Metazoa > Chordata > Amphibia > Anura > Bombinatoridae > Bombina > Bombina bombina. The sequence continues at coordinate 724,172,273 of NC_069504.1, forward strand.
CGGTAGAAATTTTAGCTATTCAAATTAGAAACAATCCAAATATTTCGGGGATTAAGGTAGGCAACATTCAACAAACATGTCTCCTGTTTGCAGACGACATTATCTTCACTCTGCAGGCACCACTAACTTCCATACCAGGCCTGATACGAGATCTGGAGAGTTATAAACAATTTTCCAACTACTCAATTAACATGAATAAATCGAGCATTATTCCCATCCACATAAACCCAATAGAAATGGACTATATTTTACATAAAATTCCCTTCCCTGTCGTAAATACCCTTAGATATCTAGGACTAAGTATACCAAAGAACCCTAAGAATTTATTCCAAGAGAACTATACAACACTTCAAACTCATGTCTTCTCCCTATTACATGCATGGCATAAGCAAGGACACCTTTCCTGGATAGGCCGCATAAACACAATAAAGATGATGATACTCCCTAAATATTTATACATATTCCAGGCTCTACCGATATCATTACCGAGACACTACCTTCGCACACAACAAAAGATGCTAGATTCTTTTATTTGGGCTTACAAAAAACCAAGAGTATCGCGGAATTCCATGTATTTAAGTAAGGAGGAAGGTGGCCTAAATGTCCCAAACTTAACGCAGTACCACAAAGCGACACATTTAACACGAATAGTCTCATGGTCTCATAACCCCACCTCCAAAATATGGATCCAAATGGAAGCAGCCTCCCTCGGCCTAAGCGGAATGCGAGATCTATGTTGGCTTCCTAAATCATCCAGACCCCCTGTAACTAAGGCTAATGAATGTATAAGAACTACATTAACCATATGGGACTCTCTCATTCGGAACTCAAACACTCTCTCTACTCCAATCTCCCCAATGACCCCATTGTTAAAGAACACCTTTTTTTAATCCCAACACCAGTTTAAATTTGAACCAGAAGATACTTCCCTGAAAAATATGCCTATATTTTTACTCACAGAAAACTCCCAAATAAGGGATAGAATTGTTTTAAGAGATTCAATAGGTTCTCCTTTCCACTGTTAGTTTCCCTATTTCCAAATTCGACAAGCAATTATGGATAACCCTCATAAAAATGACTGCCTCCGTCTGCTTACCCCATTCGAGAAGCTATGCAATACAAAAGACATTCAAAAATCCCATCTCTCTCTCACACATAAACTCTTAAGAGCTATACATACAGTCAAACTACCTTATTACACCACCAAGTGGGAAACTGAGCTTCGGGTTCAGCTCCCAAAAGATACCTGGCTACAATGTTTTAACGCAGTCCACTCCTCTTCCTCTTCACTCACCCTAACTGAACTTAACTATAAGATTATCTCACGATGGTATCTCACACCTCAAAAATTGAATGAAATATATCCAGGAGCTAACTCGAGCTGCTGGAGGCGATGTGGTGAAGTGGGCACACTTTCCCACATATGGTGGTCCTGTAACAAATTGTCCACTTATTGGGCTCAAATTGAGTGTTGCATCAATCTTATATTGAACACACAGATATCCCTTTCGGCAACTTTGATCTTACTAAATCAAATCCCCAAATTGGAATGTGTTTACCGTAGGAAACTCCTTCAGCTGATGCTAACATGTGCCAAACGTATTGTCCCTCGGTATTGGAAACAGGCTCTTCCCCCAACTTATGGTCATTGGGTGACAGAAGTCACACATATACTAGCTCTAGAGAAGAGACATTATTGTTTTGTAGGAAAGAGAGATTTTATATTAGACGTAATTTTCTTATGGGAACAAAGAACACCATGAATCTACAAGGATGACCTTTCTTCACTGCTATACACAATAGGCTCTATAATCATTCGAAGTATATGCTTTTCTCTTTGTAAGGATTAAATGCAAGGGAACTACATTGAATTACATTACATTATATTATATTATACTATAATATATCTCTACATATCTTTATATTTATTACCTTCCCCCTATCCCCCACCGTCACCTGCCTGAACCCCTTTCATATTCACCCACTGATTTCCCCCATCCCTCTTGCTTTAAGATACGGCAGAGACTCAATGTAGCTGGAAAACATTCACTGATTTATGTTGTCTATTTATTTGTCTATGCCAAACCTAAAAAAGACAAGTGCAAGGGAATCATATTGTACTGTATTATACCATGCTATAATGTATCCTTGTATATCCTTATTTTTGCTATATACCTTCCCACTAATCCCTATTGCTACCCGCCCTAACCCTCTCCATATCCTTCCTCAGACCTCCTCTTTCCCTCTCGCCTTCCACGTATCCTTACTTTTGTTATATACCTTTCTACTAATCCCTATTACTACCTGCCCTAACCCTCTCCATATCCTTCTTCAGACCACCTCTCTCCCTCTCGCTCATAACATTTATTTTTATTTTTATTTTCCTTCAAAAAAAGGGAAAGACATGGTCAATAAGATGTTATAATGACTTAATGTAACTGAAAAGCATTCACTGCTTTTTGTTGTTCATTATTTGTCTATGTTATTTCCCAAAATGTCAATAAAACTTGTTTAAACAAAAAAAAAACAACAAACCAACGAAAGACAGCCACAAAAAGGACACACAAAGAACAAAGTAAAAAATAAAAAAATATCAAAAAAATCATAAAAGTCATAAAAAGACAACACATCACCAAATAAACATAAAATATAGATACAAGATACTGGGTATACCTATCTCATGCAGAGATTATAGGAAGTTAGTTAGTCTTGAGAAAGGCCTTTTATAGAGGCCGAAACGCGTTGACAAATCTGGTGAGCATTATTTCATTATTTTTCATATGCTAAAACGTTATTGCACTATGTTGTTTTTTAAATTACAGGGATAATCGAAGTTTACATTGAAAAGACAAAGCAAAGTCATCTAGCACACAAAAGTCTATTACCATCACCTATATGGAGACATTCATAAGGAGGATCATTCACTAATAACCACTATTTTATTAACTCAGTTTCACTTGGATTTTACTTATTAATTAAGACTTTATATTGGATTTTTTACACATATAACTTTTTTATATATATTTTTTAACTTTTCCCATTTTTTCAGATTTTTTACACATTTTTTTCACACTCTTTTACACAGTTTTAGGGGATCCCCAGTTCATATTACACATTTTTATATATACACTTGGAGTATAACACTTTTTTCATTGGATTATTTATTGGATTTTTTATCACCTTCCCTTTTTTCACTGGATTTTTTGGATTTGACATTTACACCTGGGAATTGCACCATTATTCCTTTGGACTTTTTTCAGAACTTTTTCTTTCTCCTTAAGAGATCATTTAATGTGACTCTTCTTTATTATCCCCGTAATTGGTGATACAAATTCGCTGACCATTGTATTTTTTAACTGTATTTTTTAACTGTATTGATTATTGTATTTTTTAACTGTATTTGATTTCAGTATATGTTACATGGATCCATGTTTTTACTACACGTTTAAATAAATGTTTTGACTGTTATTTATTTTTCTGTTAGAATCTTCCTCTGCCTCTAGTTGGCGCTCTCGGATTATTTATTATTATTTTCAGGAAACTATGCCACTCAAGTTTAGTGTTTAGTCCTTTAGGGACTATAGTGTCCAGCTCGTAGGTCCACCTAGTCTCTCTTTGGAGTAACAATCTGTTCCTGTCGCCACTTCTGCTCATCTCAGGAATATGATCAATTATCGTGTATCGCAGGTCAGTCACACTATGCCCTTGTTGTTGGAAGTGCCTAGCCACTGGTTGATTTGATTCTCCATTTTTGATGGCTTGTCTAATGGCGCTCCTATGGTTAGCCATCCTAACCCTCAGGTTATCACAGGTCTTACCTACATAGAATAGGCTGCAAGGACAGTGGAGCATATACACTATATAAGGGGTCGTGCAGGTCACCCTGTGTTTATGAAAATATTTCTTATTATACCTTGGGTGGTTAAAGTATTTCCCTGCTGGGGGGCAGAGCTAGCTATCGAAGCAACCAGACGTGTTCCTGTGAAGCTCCTAATATAATACTGGGCCAAATCATCAATATAAGCTTTAAAATCCCTACTACCATATTGAAAAGCTTCAGGGACACTCTTAATCAACTGAAGATATAGGATTGCCTTACTTGGAGAATATGCTTTCGACATACACCTCTCAATAACCCCATGTGGTGAGATCCGTCATTTTACCTATATCCCTGGGCTATTGCACCTTTCCCCTATGAGGATCCTTGGCTCCAAAAACTGTCTTGAACATATTCTAACTAAGAGAGGATCTGGGGATATACTGGCTACCCTAAAAGACACATATACTGAAGCTACCTAGATAGGATACACAGTGAACATTCATACTTAAGTGGCGTCATCAATATGGAGGCACTAGAAGCCTGGGAACAACGTACCCAACAACTTATATATAGGCATTTTCAGAGCCTAAAAGAGCACTTTACATCCATGTTGTCCTCCTCATTCCCACCGGAATATACAGCCGACGATGCCTTCACCGGACAAGGTGCTGAATTACCCGTGCTCTAGGCTTCAACGGTCACCAGATGTAAGCTCTCTGGTGTTGGGAGACATAGCAGTGATGTCAAAAACAGAGGAAGCCCTAAGTTCCAATATATCTCACATACAGGAGGTCACAGCATTGGGAATCTCTTGCACACGGCACGATCCTCCTTATAAGATCTGGTGTCAAGAAAATGCTACAGAGTGTGGGGTTAATCTCAAGGAGATTAAGCTATACTGCCCTGATATCGATGGGAGAGCACATGATCATTGGGTCCAAGAGATTATCTCCGAGCAATACAGATCCCTAAGTACAACATTGATTGTACCCCTCTGTGAGAGTGACACGCTGATTTTTGACAGCTCTTTCTACTTCACAATTGACAGACTGATACAGGAGCTGGTAAAGAGACAGAACCGCTACAGTGTTGGCTAAAATTAGGATATTTTTCTATGTGTTAATATCATAATATAGGGCTATAAAATGACGCACTTAATAAGGTTTTATTTGTGTTATAGTTTGAATATCTTATTAAACACTCCCACCCTGTTATGTGTAAGCATTCAGACTACCTGTTAAACTACATGCAAAGGCACTGTAGTATCTGCAAAGTTATACTAGCTGGTTGCAATTATTTTCTTATTATATTTCCCTGTATTTAGCCCTCATCATTGGCTATTTTTGATATGTTTAATGTAGTTTACACAGTATTTAATAGCTTAGAGGCTCTTCTGCAGCACAAACTGGTTTTCTCTGCCTGTTTACTGTTTCCTTCCACTGGGTGTAATCACTATATTAGATGACTTGGAAACCTCAGTTACACCTCAGCAATCCATACTAGATCCAACATGGGACTACTCTACAGAACTAGAATGTATTTACTTGTCTGATGTACTTTGTTCTTTCATATCTACCTCTTAGTAACTAAGTAGAGTAACATTAGAATTAGATAAGGGCTCCAATTATGAAAGACTTATGGTTGCTAGACAGTCTGATTACTATCAGACATTACTGTTTGCCATGTTGGACTGTGGTTTCCTTTCCTCACTTCTTATTGGAATCCATTCATTTTGGGCTGGTTAGGCTTTGACACCAAGATGTAAATAATCCCATCCAACCATAGTCTATATACCATTACCTATACTATTAGGACATTTTGCTAACTGGTTTCCCCTGCATATACACTGTTTCTCCCCACTGGGAGTAATGACTTTGTTACATGACTGTGCAATCTCAGCCCTATTACATTAGCCCGTATTAGATCTCCCATGATTATACTCTATGGCATTAGAATATATTTGTTTGCTTGAAGCACTCTATCCTTCCACATATATCTACTAGAAACTAGACAGAGTAATGCTGTTTATACAAACTCGTACCAGACATGCCATTTGGTGACACATTTTCATATCTCCCATACCCATTATTGAGTCAAATACCTGGGCTTATCGTGCTCTATTATTGAATCACTACTGTACAGACCCCTCATGTCTTTCCTACTTTATGTTTTAGCATGAGCCTACATTGATCTGTTTATGTTTCCAAGTTTTATTTTTATAGCTGCGTTAGGCTTTGATATGTACCCATATATGTTTCAGAGAAAGCAGACTCAGTCTGGATTAATACCTTATATGTACATGTATGTATAGGTGTATGGGTTTATGTGTATTTAAGCGTGTATTTACTTACTCTATTTAGATTAGTTCTAATGCTTACTCACCCGAAATTTTATGTTCAGTTCACCTACTATGGTGGTAGCTAGTAGTACTTAATAACCAGACTTGTATTTATTTCACACCTATACAGTTTTGCAAATTATTTGGCATGTCTGATATTCAGCTGACTGTCTTATTAGCTGTCAAATAGCCTCATGATCACATGTATAGAAATCTGGTATAGGATAGATACTTGGTTTATTGGAGCCTTGCACTTTGAATATTATTAGTCTCAACTCTGTGGGGTATATACTGCATGAATGAGGGGGCCCTATTTTTTTTTCTTCTTCTACTGTTAATACCTGCGCACTGCCAGCGGCCAGGGCAGAGATGTAGGTACAGTATGAGGAACCCTTAGATCTCTCAATTATATTTATTATTACATCTTAACGGTATGAGTAAACCCCAAAAGAAATTGCAGCGGTAAATATAAGCTATATATGCTACCCAGCTTATCCTAGGGTGTAAGGCTCCATTATATCTCACATAGGCACAAACTACTACTTGCTTAATCAATAAATTACATGTTGCCTTAATCCTTATACTCAGTATCTCATATCTCAGTTTTCCACTTACACTCATAGCATAAATAGGAGATATCCTTTGTTGTATTTTATTCAAAATCTCAGAGGCCCGAAAGTGTCCACTAGTTTAACATTTTAACTGGCTCCGCCCTCCCACCCTCCCCCTTACCATATTTAGAGCGGCTCTCGCCCGCTGAAATTCCCTCCCCCAAAAAAACCTTAAAGCCAACTTCCCCCCTTGCATTGCACTAAATCTACTTGAATAGATAACCTAATACATATTTTCTACTGCAATGCGGGGACCATTCTTACTCTATGATATCACACTACAAAACTTATTATAGACAGTCCAAATAACTTCCTAGCACTTTAGATAAATGGGTCCATAATATCCCTTTTACATGTCTCCTTAGTCTAAGTTGACATCATTGTCTCCCCATTTCTCCAGCTAAATATTGTCTCATCACTTCGATAACTACCTGCGGGTACCATCTTTGAATCTCACAACTGTATTGTAGATAGGCATAACCTGTACTATTGGACTTAGCAATATCTTTGTAATAGCATTGTATACCTTCTTGTCTGTCATTGTTTTGGGACGTATTTCTTATGGTACATTTGTTTATGACTTCAATAAAAAAATAAAATAAAAAAAAAAAAGCAGCTATGTAAAGGCAATTTTCAGTGCCATTTTTTTTCTAACACCACTCAGCCGCCACTTTCAGCCCCTTATAACTGCTTTCTGCAGTTACCTTATTTAAAAAAAATAAAGATGCTACCATTTTAACCAGAGATGCCAGAAAATTTACCAGAGATCACAGTAGCAATAACCAGCCACTTGTAATGCCCGTTTGCGGGCGTGCGATAAATTAGCGCTTCACTTCTAATCTAGCCCTTAGTGTGTAATGTCCCTTTAGTTTTTAATCTATAACTAAAGCTTTTAAGCCAAAACAACTCTGAGAACTCTGTCAGTGTTTTCCATTCATATGGTCTTTAAAATTAAAGGGACAGTAAACCCTTTAATTTTGTTATAAAAATGTTTAGTTAATTTTCATTATTTATTTTGTCCACTTTTTATGTAATTTAGCTCTAAAAATTGAGAAATTTCTAATTTTCATAACTTAGTATGCACCATGCTGACTTCTCAAGGCTATATATATTTCCCTAATTTAATTTATTAGATAACTGCAAAACAATACATTTTATACTAACCTCTGACTTTGGTTAGCCTTGTTGTCCGCAGACTAAAGTCCAGATTAGCTCCACCAAATAAGGCAAATTGTGGTTGGAGTTTGGCTATTAAAAATTATTGCAGAAAAAAAAGTTGATTTGTTTTAAAAACATTAACACTTGGCTGATATGTTATTCTATAGTAACACAACATAAATGTCTTTAAATTACCAGGTGTTTACAGTGTTTTTGCACCAGCTGGTTTTCCCTCCCACCCTCCACTTTTTTTATATTTGTTTTTTTTTTTTGGGGGGGGGGTGCTAGTCCTTTTTTTAGCAATATTATCAAGGCCAGTTGTACTTATTTAGCCTCCCCATTTGGAGGGGGAGCCACTAAAGTAGCTACTTCGGTATGGGGTTTCTTAGAGTGTTATGGGATATGAATGGTAAGAGACTATGTACTTTGCTATGTCCAGGTGAATTATGGGTATGGCTTGGTCTCTTTTTTTGGAAATTTGGACTAGCACTGCTGGGTTGTTCAGTTAAATAATTTTGCATCTGTCTTGTCTTCAAGTTGATCAAATTTATATTTTACAAAGATTTTTTGTATTTAAAAAAACAGGCTATGGCCAGACTTTCTACCAAAATAAAGTTGTTTTGTTATATATGGGTATAGCTGGGGGTTTTACTGGGGCTTGGAACTTGATGACTGGAGAGGTCAACAGCAGCTTACCTGGAGTGAAACATCGATTGCTGTCTAAAATAAAAGATCAATATTTTAGGTTTATTAATCTATCGTAGAAAAGGACTTAACTTTATTATTTTAGAATCTATGTAACTCCTTTCCAGACAGCATAGATCATTCAAAGATTAAGTTGAGAATACCATGGAGCTGGCTCTCAGTACTGTAACTAAACAGCTAGTCTTACCGGATCAGTAAACACTATGTTCTGGGTGTGCGTTCCATCTGAGTATAAAAGAACATGACCTGGAATACATTTTCAGAAACTGAACATCTTGTTAAACAATATTACTTTCTATATTATTAATGCAACTTTCATTTGTATTAATACATATAACTTTCATTTGTATTAATAATAATATAAAGGCCGATATTAAAAGTGTAGAGCAGGGTGCGCTATCAATATTGCGTGTCGGTGCTTAGAATAGCTCACAATTTAGTATTAAAAGTGAATAGTTAAAAGAGCTTTACCAGAGAATGTTAGCATGCCCAACATTTTTTTGGGGGTGTGGATAGTGTGGCTAACATATCATTTCAATATATATATTGTATATATCACGTATCTGAGCATGCGCAAGTACATGAACGCGCTTCTAGCATAATTCACAAATTTGGTAAAAGTCGCATGCGCATTTCAACGTGGGGGCGTTTGTACAGGGGACATATACGCCATTGGGGGGAATAATCAATTTGATAAAGCGCACACCTCAAATATTTGTTCGTAAGTGCACACCTCAAATATTTGTTTGATGCAGACGGAGGAACGGCAAGATACTTCTGCGGCTTCACAGGTAAAAATTAAGACAAAAACAAAGCTCGACAAAAAATAAAATGTTGAATGAAACTGACAATTTTTCATAAGTATTTTAATGTCACGAATAGCAAATATGTTACGTTTACTTTCACTTTAATACACTTACCTGTGAATAACTTGTACCTAAGTCTCTGCAGACTGCCCCCTTATTTCAGTTCTTTTGACAGACTTGCATTTTAGCCATTCGCTGCTGACTCCTAGGTAACTCCACGTGCGTCAGCACAATGTTATCTATGTGGCACACATGAACTAACGCCATCTAGTTGTTAAAAACTGTTAAAATGCATTCAAATAAAATGCAGCCTTCATGGGCTAAGAAATTAGCATATGAGCCTACTTAGGTTTAGCTTTCTACTAAGAATACAAAGAGAACAAAGCAAAATTGATAATAGTAATTAGGAAAGTTGTTAAAAATGACTTGCCCTATCTGAATAATGAAAGTGTATGCTTGACTAGACTGTCCCTTTAACATAACCATGTTGGTTATGCAAAACTGGGTAAAGGATAATAAAGGGATTATCTTTCTTTTAAAACAATAAAAATTCTGGTGTAGACTGTCCCTTTAACGTGCAATTTGAAAATAAAATACATTTGAAAAAAAAAAAATGAAAATAAATTAACTTGCAAATGCAAATGTTGCTTGCCCTTAAAGGGACAGTATACACCAGAATTGTTATTGTTTAAAAAGAAAGATAATCCCTTTTTTACCCATTCCTCAGTTTTGCATAACCAACACAGTTATATTTATATATTTTTTACCTCTATGATTATCTTGTATCTAAGCCTCTGCAAACTGCCCCTTTATTTCAGTTCTTTTGACAGACTTGCAGTTTAGCCAATCAGTGATGGCTCCCAGGTAACTTCACGTGCATGAGCACAGTGTTATCTATATGAAAAACATGAACTAACACCCTCTAGTGGTGAAAAACCTGTTAAAATGCATTCTTAAGAGGCGGCCTTCAAGGTCTAAGAAATTAGCATATAAACCTCCTAGGTTAAGCTTTTAACTAAGAATACCAAGAGAACAAAGAAAAATTGGTGATAAAAATAAATTGGAAAATTGTTTAAAATTACATGCCCTATCTGAATCATGAAAGTTTTTTTGGACTAGACTGTCCCTTTAAAGGCAAAGTTTGCATTTGCAATGTATCTTAAAAAGGTAAACTGCTGCTAGCCTAACACACTGCAGCAGATACAAATTACTTTAACTTTACTTTTTTGCTAAACAAACCTTTAAGATACATTGCAAATGCAAGCTTTGTCTTTAAGTAAACTGCTGCTAGCCTAACACACTGCAGCAGATAAAGTGTGCATTACTTTTAAACTATAACTTAGTAAGTTTAAAAATACTCTGATTTGCTAAACAAACTTTTAAGAACACACCAGCAAATAAACAAAACACACAGTACATTAGTAGACTATAAACGGTTTTAGTTCTTAAATAAAAATTAAGTTTATGTTACTAGATTGAGGTTAATTGGATAAATCTTTATCTTCAGCTGTAACTTGTGCAAACCCTTAAATGAAGAAAAAAAAAAATAATCAAAGTTTTTTTTTAAAATAAATAATAAAGCTTTTAAAAATAAAATAATTTTTAAAACTTCAGCACTAGTATTACATCCATGAACAAATTATTGCACAGCTTAAATGAAAGAAAAAGCAAACTGAATAGAAACAAATATTTTTGGGGGGGTTTGTTGTAAATAATAAATAAAAATAAATAAGCTTTTAGTAAGATAAATTAAATTTGCTGGAATGAATCTTCAAGCCTGCAATATTCTACCTTGAAGATTATAATATATTCCTTCTGAAAATCAGTGTATACAACTGCAAAAGTCTGTCTCTCTAACACAACAGAGTAGGAATCAATTGCTCTGTGCTTGCTTATTTATGCCTTCCTTAGTCCTAACAAACTATCACTCAGGATTGGTCAGAAAACATCACAAATCACAGGCTGACAGAAACATCAATCAAAATCACTACTTCCAGACCTCTTTCTATTTGCTTTCAGGCTGCATTTTAAAGAAAATAAATCAAAATGTATTAACGAATATTAAAAATGTATTAATTCAATTCTATTAGTTAATTAGTTTATTCCTTAAAAGGACAGTTTGTTTTTAGTTTTCATTAAACATTAATGAATAGCACATTTTTTGTTAAAAATAGCATTGTTTAATAATAAATGCACCTATGATATAAATATATATATATATACACACATACAATATATGTGCATATATATATATATATATATATATATATATATATATATATATATATATATATATATATATATATATATATATATATATATATATATATATATATATAAAACACGGAAGGGAACTGCACTCTCATACCAGACCGGGTACACATCCCATGACCCTGCAACATGCTCAGCCCTGGGTGCCACTGACACTCACAGGAAGCTGTGCTGTCCCCAGAGCCACAAGCAGTTAACCCCAGACAGGTCTGGGTGCAAGAACCATAGGGAAAATTACAAAGCAAATTAATACAACACACAGAGAAAACCCAGCACTCACTTACAAGCTCTCAGCTAAGATTTAAAAGCAAAAATGGAAAGGTTAGTCACCGCATCTGGCCAAATGGGACAAGCTCAGGTACCACGTCAAGGTCCTTTCCAATACCTGAGACCCTAAAACAGCCACACAATGCAAGCTTTCAAATCCAAACAAACTGAAAACAAGGGAAGGGTGCACAGGAATATGTAATCACCCTAGACATATACAAAACACGGAAGGGAACTGCACTCTCATACCAGACCAGGTACATATCCAATGACCCTGCAACATGCTCAGCCCTGGGTGCCACTGGCACTCACAGGAAGCTGTGCTGTCCCCGGAGCCACAAGCAGTTAACCCCAGACAGGTCTGGGTGCAAGAACCATAGGGAAAATTACAAAGCAAATTAATACAACACACAGAGAAAACCCAGCACTCACTTACAAGCTCTCAGCTAAGATTTAAAAGCAAAATGGAAAGGTTAGTCGCTGCATCTGGCCAAATGGGACAAACTCAGGTACCACGTCAAGGTCCTTTCCAATACCTGAGACCCTAAAACAGCCACACAATGCAAGCTTTCAAATCCAAACAAACTGAAAACAAGGGAAGGGTGCACAGGAATATGTAATCACCCTAGACATATACAAAACACGTAAGGGAACTGCACTCTCATACCAGACCGGGTACACATCCCATGACCCTGCAACATGCTCAGCCCTGGGTGCCGCTGGCACTCACAGGAAGCTGTGCTGTCCCCAGAGCCACAAGCAGTTAACCCCAGACAGGTCTGGGTGCAAGAACCATAGGGAAAATTACAAAGCAAATTAATACAACACACAGAGAAAACCCAGCACTCATGCATGTTGCAGGGTCATGTGATGTGTACCCGATCTGGTATGAGAGTGCAGATCCCTTCTGTGTTTTGTATATGTCTAGGGTGATTACATATTCCTGTGCACCCTTCCCTTGTTTTCAGTTTTTTTGGATTTGAAAGCTTGCATTGTGTGGCTGTTTTAGGGTCTCAGGTATTGGAAAGGACCTTGACGTGGTACCTGAGCTTGTCCCATTTGGCCAGATGCGGTGACTAACCTTTACAAGAAGTGGTCAACACGGTTAAATCCATGTCCAATGGAAAATCATCAGGCCCAGATGGCCTTACAACCAAATTTTATCAGTTATTAGTAGGTAATCTTGCCCCACATTTACAAGAGCTATTTCTCTCCATAGACCAGGGTCTTACGTTCCCCCAATCTCTTTTAAATGCTGTGATAACAGTGATTCCGAAACCAGATAAACCCAGAGATCTTGTAGGTAATTATAGACCGATTTCTCTTTTAAATGTAGATATTAAAATATATGCCAAGATCTTAGCTAATCGTCTTGCCCATGTCCTGCCGAAGGTCATCCACCCAGACCAGGTGGGATTTGTTAGTGGCCATGAAGCAAAGGATAACACCACCAGACTCCTGCATACATTATTTACCTCACACGAACAAGCAAGCCCCCTGGTGTTGCTTTCTACAGACGCTGAAAAGGCCTTCGACAGGGTCGATTGGCATTTTATGTGGTCGACCCTGTCGAGATTTGGTCTCTCAGACGTATTCTTGTCCAGAATACAAGCCCTATATAATAACCCTCGAGCCACTATTAAGGTTAATGACATAATATCACAATCTTTCCCTATCTCTAATGGCACCAGGCAGGGGTGTCCGTTATCCCCTCTCCTATTTGCTCTCACGGTAGAAATTTTAGCTATTCAAATTAGAAACAATCCAAATATTTCGGGGATTAAGGTAGGCAACATTCAACAAACATGTCTCCTGTTTGCAGACGACATTATCTTCACTCTGCAGGCACCACTAACTTCCATACCAGGCCTGATACGAGATCTGGAGAGTTATAAACAATTTTCCAACTACTCAATTAACATGAATAAATCGAGCATTATTCCCATCCACATAAACCCAATAGAAATGGACTATATTTTACATAAAATTCCCTTCCCTGTCGTAAATACCCTTAGATATCTAGGACTAAGTATACCAAAGAACCCTAAGAATTTATTCCAAGAGAACTATACAACACTTCAAACTCATGTCTTCTCCCTATTACATGCATGGCATAAGCAAGGACACCTTTCCTGGATAGGCCGCATAAACACAATAAAGATGATGATACTCCCTAAATATTTATACATATTCCAGGCTCTACCGATATCATTACCGAGACACTACCTTCGCACACAACAAAAGATGCTAGATTCTTTTATTTGGGCTTACAAAAAACCAAGAGTATCGCGGAATTCCATGTATTTAAGTAAGGAGGAAGGTGGCCTAAATGTCCCAAACTTAACGCAGTACCACAAAGCGACACATTTAACACGAATAGTCTCATGGTCTCATAACCCCACCTCCAAAATATGGATCCAAATGGAAGCAGCCTCCCTCGGCCTAAGCGGAATGCGAGATCTATGTTGGCTTCCTAAATCATCCAGACCCCCTGTAACTAAGGCTAATGAATGTATAAGAACTACATTAACCATATGGGACTCTCTCATTCGGAACTCAAACACTCTCTCTACTCCAATCTCCCCAATGACCCCATTGTTAAAGAACACCTTTTTTTAATCCCAACACCAGTTTAAATTTGAACCAGAAGATACTTCCCTGAAAAATATGCCTATATTTTTACTCACAGAAAACTCCCAAATAAGGGATAGAATTGTTTTAAGAGATTCAATAGGTTCTCCTTTCCACTGTTAGTTTCCCTATTTCCAAATTCGACAAGCAATTATGGATAACCCTCATAAAAATGACTGCCTCCGTCTGCTTACCCCATTCGAGAAGCTATGCAATACAAAAGACATTCAAAAATCCCATCTCTCTCTCACACATAAACTCTTAAGAGCTATACATACAGTCAAACTACCTTATTACACCACCAAGTGGGAAACTGAGCTTCGGGTTCAGCTCCCAAAAGATACCTGGCTACAATGTTTTAACGCAGTCCACTCCTCTTCCTCTTCACTCACCCTAACTGAACTTAACTATAAGATTATCTCACGATGGTATCTCACACCTCAAAAATTGAATGAAATATATCCAGGAGCTAACTCGAGCTGCTGGAGGCGATGTGGTGAAGTGGGCACACTTTCCCACATATGGTGGTCCTGTAACAAATTGTCCACTTATTGGGCTCAAATTGAGTGTTGCATCAATCTTATATTGAACACACAGATATCCCTTTCGGCAACTTTGATCTTACTAAATCAAATCCCCAAATTGGAATGTGTTTACCGTAGGAAACTCCTTCAGCTGATGCTAACATGTGCCAAACGTATTGTCCCTCGGTATTGGAAACAGGCTCTTCCCCCAACTTATGGTCATTGGGTGACAGAAGTCACACATATACTAGCTCTAGAGAAGAGACATTATTGTTTTGTAGGAAAGAGAGATTTTATATTAGACGTAATTTTCTTATGGGAACAAAGAACACCATGAATCTACAAGGATGACCTTTCTTCACTGCTATACACAATAGGCTCTATAATCATTCGAAGTATATGCTTTTCTCTTTGTAAGGATTAAATGCAAGGGAACTACATTGAATTACATTACATTATATTATATTATACTATAATATATCTCTACATATCTTTATATTTATTACCTTCCCCCTATCCCCCACCGTCACCTGCCTGAACCCCTTTCATATTCACCCACTGATTTCCCCCATCCCTCTTGCTTTAAGATACGGCAGAGACTCAATGTAGCTGGAAAACATTCACTGATTTATGTTGTCTATTTATTTGTCTATGCCAAACCTAAAAAAGACAAGTGCAAGGGAATCATATTGTACTGTATTATACCATGCTATAATGTATCCTTGTATATCCTTATTTTTGCTATATACCTTCCCACTAATCCCTATTGCTACCCGCCCTAACCCTCTCCATATCCTTCCTCAGACCTCCTCTTTCCCTCTCGCCTTCCACGTATCCTTACTTTTGTTATATACCTTTCTACTAATCCCTATTACTACCTGCCCTAACCCTCTCCATATCCTTCTTCAGACCACCTCTCTCCCTCTCGCTCATAACATTTATTTTTATTTTTATTTTCCTTCAAAAAAAGGGAAAGACATGGTCAATAAGATGTTATAATGACTTAATGTAACTGAAAAGCATTCACTGCTTTTTGTTGTTCATTATTTGTCTATGTTATTTCCCAAAATGTCAATAAAACTTGTTTAAACAAAAAAAAAACAACAAACCAACGAAAGACAGCCACAAAAAGGACACACAAAGAACAAAGTAAAAAATAAAAAAATATCAAAAAAATCATAAAAGTCATAAAAAGACAACACATCACCAAATAAACATAAAATATAGATACAAGATACTGGGTATACCTATCTCATGCAGAGATTATAGGAAGTTAGTTAGTCTTGAGAAAGGCCTTTTATAGAGGCCGAAACGCGTTGACAAATCTGGTGAGCATTATTTCATTATTTTTCATATGCTAAAACGTTATTGCACTATGTTGTTTTTTAAATTACAGGGATAATCGAAGTTTACATTGAAAAGACAAAGCAAAGTCATCTAGCACACAAAAGTCTATTACCATCACCTATATGGAGACATTCATAAGGAGGATCATTCACTAATAACCACTATTTTATTAACTCAGTTTCACTTGGATTTTACTTATTAATTAAGACTTTATATTGGATTTTTTACACATATAACTTTTTTATATATATTTTTTAACTTTTCCCATTTTTTCAGATTTTTTACACATTTTTTTCACACTCTTTTACACAGTTTTAGGGGATCCCCAGTTCATATTACACATTTTTATATATACACTTGGAGTATAACACTTTTTTCATTGGATTATTTATTGGATTTTTTATCACCTTCCCTTTTTTCACTGGATTTTTTGGATTTGACATTTACACCTGGGAATTGCACCATTATTCCTTTGGACTTTTTTCAGAACTTTTTCTTTCTCCTTAAGAGATCATTTAATGTGACTCTTCTTTATTATCCCCGTAATTGGTGATACAAATTCGCTGACCATTGTATTTTTTAACTGTATTTTTTAACTGTATTGATTATTGTATTTTTTAACTGTATTTGATTTCAGTATATGTTACATGGATCCATGTTTTTACTACACGTTTAAATAAATGTTTTGACTGTTATTTATTTTTCTGTTAGAATCTTCCTCTGCCTCTAGTTGGCGCTCTCGGATTATTTATTATTATTTTCAGGAAACTATGCCACTCAAGTTTAGTGTTTAGTCCTTTAGGGACTATAGTGTCCAGCTCGTAGGTCCACCTAGTCTCTCTTTGGAGTAACAATCTGTTCCTGTCGCCACTTCTGCTCATCTCAGGAATATGATCAATTATCGTGTATCGCAGGTCAGTCACACTATGCCCTTGTTGTTGGAAGTGCCTAGCCACTGGTTGATTTGATTCTCCATTTTTGATGGCTTGTCTAATGGCGCTCCTATGGTTAGCCATCCTAACCCTCAGGTTATCACAGGTCTTACCTACATAGAATAGGCTGCAAGGACAGTGGAGCATATACACTATATAAGGGGTCGTGCAGGTCACCCTGTGTTTATGAAAATATTTCTTATTATACCTTGGGTGGTTAAAGTATTTCCCTGCTGGGGGGCAGAGCTAGCTATCGAAGCAACCAGACGTGTTCCTGTGAAGCTCCTAATATAATACTGGGCCAAATCATCAATATAAGCTTTAAAATCCCTACTACCATATTGAAAAGCTTCAGGGACACTCTTAATCAACTGAAGATATAGGATTGCCTTACTTGGAGAATATGCTTTCGACATACACCTCTCAATAACCCCATGTGGTGAGATCCGTCATTTTACCTATATCCCTGGGCTATTGCACCTTTCCCCTATGAGGATCCTTGGCTCCAAAAACTGTCTTGAACATATTCTAACTAAGAGAGGATCTGGGGATATACTGGCTACCCTAAAAGACACATATACTGAAGCTACCTAGATAGGATACACAGTGAACATTCATACTTAAGTGGCGTCATCAATATGGAGGCACTAGAAGCCTGGGAACAACGTACCCAACAACTTATATATAGGCATTTTCAGAGCCTAAAAGAGCACTTTACATCCATGTTGTCCTCCTCATTCCCACCGGAATATACAGCCGACGATGCCTTCACCGGACAAGGTGCTGAATTACCCGTGCTCTAGGCTTCAACGGTCACCAGATGTAAGCTCTCTGGTGTTGGGAGACATAGCAGTGATGTCAAAAACAGAGGAAGCCCTAAGTTCCAATATATCTCACATACAGGAGGTCACAGCATTGGGAATCTCTTGCACACGGCACGATCCTCCTTATAAGATCTGGTGTCAAGAAAATGCTACAGAGTGTGGGGTTAATCTCAAGGAGATTAAGCTATACTGCCCTGATATCGATGGGAGAGCACATGATCATTGGGTCCAAGAGATTATCTCCGAGCAATACAGATCCCTAAGTACAACATTGATTGTACCCCTCTGTGAGAGTGACACGCTGATTTTTGACAGCTCTTTCTACTTCACAATTGACAGACTGATACAGGAGCTGGTAAAGAGACAGAACCGCTACAGTGTTGGCTAAAATTAGGATATTTTTCTATGTGTTAATATCATAATATAGGGCTATAAAATGACGCACTTAATAAGGTTTTATTTGTGTTATAGTTTGAATATCTTATTAAACACTCCCACCCTGTTATGTGTAAGCATTCAGACTACCTGTTAAACTACATGCAAAGGCACTGTAGTATCTGCAAAGTTATACTAGCTGGTTGCAATTATTTTCTTATTATATTTCCCTGTATTTAGCCCTCATCATTGGCTATTTTTGATATGTTTAATGTAGTTTACACAGTATTTAATAGCTTAGAGGCTCTTCTGCAGCACAAACTGGTTTTCTCTGCCTGTTTACTGTTTCCTTCCACTGGGTGTAATCACTATATTAGATGACTTGGAAACCTCAGTTACACCTCAGCAATCCATACTAGATCCAACATGGGACTACTCTACAGAACTAGAATGTATTTACTTGTCTGATGTACTTTGTTCTTTCATATCTACCTCTTAGTAACTAAGTAGAGTAACATTAGAATTAGATAAGGGCTCCAATTATGAAAGACTTATGGTTGCTAGACAGTCTGATTACTATCAGACATTACTGTTTGCCATGTTGGACTGTGGTTTCCTTTCCTCACTTCTTATTGGAATCCATTCATTTTGGGCTGGTTAGGCTTTGACACCAAGATGTAAATAATCCCATCCAACCATAGTCTATATACCATTACCTATACTATTAGGACATTTTGCTAACTGGTTTCCCCTGCATATACACTGTTTCTCCCCACTGGGAGTAATGACTTTGTTACATGACTGTGCAATCTCAGCCCTATTACATTAGCCCGTATTAGATCTCCCATGATTATACTCTATGGCATTAGAATATATTTGTTTGCTTGAAGCACTCTATCCTTCCACATATATCTACTAGAAACTAGACAGAGTAATGCTGTTTATACAAACTCGTACCAGACATGCCATTTGGTGACACATTTTCATATCTCCCATACCCATTATTGAGTCAAATACCTGGGCTTATCGTGCTCTATTATTGAATCACTACTGTACAGACCCCTCATGTCTTTCCTACTTTATGTTTTAGCATGAGCCTACATTGATCTGTTTATGTTTCCAAGTTTTATTTTTATAGCTGCGTTAGGCTTTGATATGTACCCATATATGTTTCAGAGAAAGCAGACTCAGTCTGGATTAATACCTTATATGTACATGTATGTATAGGTGTATGGGTTTATGTGTATTTAAGCGTGTATTTACTTACTCTATTTAGATTAGTTCTAATGCTTACTCACCCGAAATTTTATGTTCAGTTCACCTACTATGGTGGTAGCTAGTAGTACTTAATAACCAGACTTGTATTTATTTCACACCTATACAGTTTTGCAAATTATTTGGCATGTCTGATATTCAGCTGACTGTCTTATTAGCTGTCAAATAGCCTCATGATCACATGTATAGAAATCTGGTATAGGATAGATACTTGGTTTATTGGAGCCTTGCACTTTGAATATTATTAGTCTCAACTCTGTGGGGTATATACTGCATGAATGAGGGGGCCCTATTTTTTTTTCTTCTTCTACTGTTAATACCTGCGCACTGCCAGCGGCCAGGGCAGAGATGTAGGTACAGTATGAGGAACCCTTAGATCTCTCAATTATATTTATTATTACATCTTAACGGTATGAGTAAACCCCAAAAGAAATTGCAGCGGTAAATATAAGCTATATATGCTACCCAGCTTATCCTAGGGTGTAAGGCTCCATTATATCTCACATAGGCACAAACTACTACTTGCTTAATCAATAAATTACATGTTGCCTTAATCCTTATACTCAGTATCTCATATCTCAGTTTTCCACTTACACTCATAGCATAAATAGGAGATATCCTTTGTTGTATTTTATTCAAAATCTCAGAGGCCCGAAAGTGTCCACTAGTTTAACATTTTAACTGGCTCCGCCCTCCCACCCTCCCCCTTACCATATTTAGAGCGGCTCTCGCCCGCTGAAATTCCCTCCCCCAAAAAAACCTTAAAGCCAACTTCCCCCCTTGCATTGCACTAAATCTACTTGAATAGATAACCTAATACATATTTTCTACTGCAATGCGGGGACCATTCTTACTCTATGATATCACACTACAAAACTTATTATAGACAGTCCAAATAACTTCCTAGCACTTTAGATAAATGGGTCCATAATATCCCTTTTACATGTCTCCTTAGTCTAAGTTGACATCATTGTCTCCCCATTTCTCCAGCTAAATATTGTCTCATCACTTCGATAACTACCTGCGGGTACCATCTTTGAATCTCACAACTGTATTGTAGATAGGCATAACCTGTACTATTGGACTTAGCAATATCTTTGTAATAGCATTGTATACCTTCTTGTCTGTCATTGTTTTGGGACGTATTTCTTATGGTACATTTGTTTATGACTTCAATAAAAAAATAAAATAAAAAAAAAAAAGCAGCTATGTAAAGGCAATTTTCAGTGCCATTTTTTTTCTAACACCACTCAGCCGCCACTTTCAGCCCCTTATAACTGCTTTCTGCAGTTACCTTATTTAAAAAAAATAAAGATGCTACCATTTTAACCAGAGATGCCAGAAAATTTACCAGAGATCACAGTAGCAATAACCAGCCACTTGTAATGCCCGTTTGCGGGCGTGCGATAAATTAGCGCTTCACTTCTAATCTAGCCCTTAGTGTGTAATGTCCCTTTAGTTTTTAATCTATAACTAAAGCTTTTAAGCCAAAACAACTCTGAGAACTCTGTCAGTGTTTTCCATTCATATGGTCTTTAAAATTAAAGGGACAGTAAACCCTTTAATTTTGTTATAAAAATGTTTAGTTAATTTTCATTATTTATTTTGTCCACTTTTTATGTAATTTAGCTCTAAAAATTGAGAAATTTCTAATTTTCATAACTTAGTATGCACCATGCTGACTTCTCAAGGCTATATATATTTCCCTAATTTAATTTATTAGATAACTGCAAAACAATACATTTTATACTAACCTCTGACTTTGGTTAGCCTTGTTGTCCGCAGACTAAAGTCCAGATTAGCTCCACCAAATAAGGCAAATTGTGGTTGGAGTTTGGCTATTAAAAATTATTGCAGAAAAAAAAGTTGATTTGTTTTAAAAACATTAACACTTGGCTGATATGTTATTCTATAGTAACACAACATAAATGTCTTTAAATTACCAGGTGTTTACAGTGTTTTTGCACCAGCTGGTTTTCCCTCCCACCCTCCACTTTTTTTATATTTGTTTTTTTTTTTTGGGGGGGGGGTGCTAGTCCTTTTTTTAGCAATATTATCAAGGCCAGTTGTACTTATTTAGCCTCCCCATTTGGAGGGGGAGCCACTAAAGTAGCTACTTCGGTATGGGGTTTCTTAGAGTGTTATGGGATATGAATGGTAAGAGACTATGTACTTTGCTATGTCCAGGTGAATTATGGGTATGGCTTGGTCTCTTTTTTTGGAAATTTGGACTAGCACTGCTGGGTTGTTCAGTTAAATAATTTTGCATCTGTCTTGTCTTCAAGTTGATCAAATTTATATTTTACAAAGATTTTTTGTATTTAAAAAAACAGGCTATGGCCAGACTTTCTACCAAAATAAAGTTGTTTTGTTATATATGGGTATAGCTGGGGGTTTTACTGGGGCTTGGAACTTGATGACTGGAGAGGTCAACAGCAGCTTACCTGGAGTGAAACATCGATTGCTGTCTAAAATAAAAGATCAATATTTTAGGTTTATTAATCTATCGTAGAAAAGGACTTAACTTTATTATTTTAGAATCTATGTAACTCCTTTCCAGACAGCATAGATCATTCAAAGATTAAGTTGAGAATACCATGGAGCTGGCTCTCAGTACTGTAACTAAACAGCTAGTCTTACCGGATCAGTAAACACTATGTTCTGGGTGTGCGTTCCATCTGAGTATAAAAGAACATGACCTGGAATACATTTTCAGAAACTGAACATCTTGTTAAACAATATTACTTTCTATATTATTAATGCAACTTTCATTTGTATTAATACATATAACTTTCATTTGTATTAATAATAATATAAAGGCCGATATTAAAAGTGTAGAGCAGGGTGCGCTATCAATATTGCGTGTCGGTGCTTAGAATAGCTCACAATTTAGTATTAAAAGTGAATAGTTAAAAGAGCTTTACCAGAGAATGTTAGCATGCCCAACATTTTTTTGGGGGTGTGGATAGTGTGGCTAACATATCATTTCAATATATATATTGTATATATCACGTATCTGAGCATGCGCAAGTACATGAACGCGCTTCTAGCATAATTCACAAATTTGGTAAAAGTCGCATGCGCATTTCAACGTGGGGGCGTTTGTACAGGGGACATATACGCCATTGGGGGGAATAATCAATTTGATAAAGCGCACACCTCAAATATTTGTTCGTAAGTGCACACCTCAAATATTTGTTTGATGCAGACGGAGGAACGGCAAGATACTTCTGCGGCTTCACAGGTAAAAATTAAGACAAAAACAAAGCTCGACAAAAAATAAAATGTTGAATGAAACTGACAATTTTTCATAAGTATTTTAATGTCACGAATAGCAAATATGTTACGTTTACTTTCACTTTAATACACTTACCTGTGAATAACTTGTACCTAAGTCTCTGCAGACTGCCCCCTTATTTCAGTTCTTTTGACAGACTTGCATTTTAGCCATTCGCTGCTGACTCCTAGGTAACTCCACGTGCGTCAGCACAATGTTATCTATGTGGCACACATGAACTAACGCCATCTAGTTGTTAAAAACTGTTAAAATGCATTCAAATAAAATGCAGCCTTCATGGGCTAAGAAATTAGCATATGAGCCTACTTAGGTTTAGCTTTCTACTAAGAATACAAAGAGAACAAAGCAAAATTGATAATAGTAATTAGGAAAGTTGTTAAAAATGACTTGCCCTATCTGAATAATGAAAGTGTATGCTTGACTAGACTGTCCCTTTAACATAACCATGTTGGTTATGCAAAACTGGGTAAAGGATAATAAAGGGATTATCTTTCTTTTAAAACAATAAAAATTCTGGTGTAGACTGTCCCTTTAACGTGCAATTTGAAAATAAAATACATTTGAAAAAAAAAAATGAAAATAAATTAACTTGCAAATGCAAATGTTGCTTGCCCTTAAAGGGACAGTATACACCAGAATTGTTATTGTTTAAAAAGAAAGATAATCCCTTTTTTACCCATTCCTCAGTTTTGCATAACCAACACAGTTATATTTATATATTTTTTACCTCTATGATTATCTTGTATCTAAGCCTCTGCAAACTGCCCCTTTATTTCAGTTCTTTTGACAGACTTGCAGTTTAGCCAATCAGTGATGGCTCCCAGGTAACTTCACGTGCATGAGCACAGTGTTATCTATATGAAAAACATGAACTAACACCCTCTAGTGGTGAAAAACCTGTTAAAATGCATTCTTAAGAGGCGGCCTTCAAGGTCTAAGAAATTAGCATATAAACCTCCTAGGTTAAGCTTTTAACTAAGAATACCAAGAGAACAAAGAAAAATTGGTGATAAAAATAAATTGGAAAATTGTTTAAAATTACATGCCCTATCTGAATCATGAAAGTTTTTTTGGACTAGACTGTCCCTTTAAAGGCAAAGTTTGCATTTGCAATGTATCTTAAAAAGGTAAACTGCTGCTAGCCTAACACACTGCAGCAGATACAAATTACTTTAACTTTACTTTTTTGCTAAACAAACCTTTAAGATACATTGCAAATGCAAGCTTTGTCTTTAAGTAAACTGCTGCTAGCCTAACACACTGCAGCAGATAAAGTGTGCATTACTTTTAAACTATAACTTAGTAAGTTTAAAAATACTCTGATTTGCTAAACAAACTTTTAAGAACACACCAGCAAATAAACAAAACACACAGTACATTAGTAGACTATAAACGGTTTTAGTTCTTAAATAAAAATTAAGTTTATGTTACTAGATTGAGGTTAATTGGATAAATCTTTATCTTCAGCTGTAACTTGTGCAAACCCTTAAATGAAGAAAAAAAAAAATAATCAAAGTTTTTTTTTAAAATAAATAATAAAGCTTTTAAAAATAAAATAATTTTTAAAACTTCAGCACTAGTATTACATCCATGAACAAATTATTGCACAGCTTAAATGAAAGAAAAAGCAAACTGAATAGAAACAAATATTTTTGGGGGGGTTTGTTGTAAATAATAAATAAAAATAAATAAGCTTTTAGTAAGATAAATTAAATTTGCTGGAATGAATCTTCAAGCCTGCAATATTCTACCTTGAAGATTATAATATATTCCTTCTGAAAATCAGTGTATACAACTGCAAAAGTCTGTCTCTCTAACACAACAGAGTAGGAATCAATTGCTCTGTGCTTGCTTATTTATGCCTTCCTTAGTCCTAACAAACTATCACTCAGGATTGGTCAGAAAACATCACAAATCACAGGCTGACAGAAACATCAATCAAAATCACTACTTCCAGACCTCTTTCTATTTGCTTTCAGGCTGCATTTTAAAGAAAATAAATCAAAATGTATTAACTAATATTAAAAATGTATTAATTCAATTCTATTAGTTAATTAGTTTATTCCTTAAAAGGACAGTTTGTTTTTAGTTTTCATTAAACATTAATGAATAGCACATTTTTTGTTAAAAATAGCATTGTTTAATAATAAATGCACCTATGATATAAATATATATATATATACACACATACAATATATGTGCATATATATATATATATATATATATATATATATATATATATATATATATATATATATATATATATATATATATATATATATATATATATATATATAAAACACGGAAGGGAACTGCACTCTCATACCAGACCGGGTACACATCCCATGACCCTGCAACATGCTCAGCCCTGGGTGCCACTGACACTCACAGGAAGCTGTGCTGTCCCCAGAGCCACAAGCAGTTAACCCCAGACAGGTCTGGGTGCAAGAACCATAGGGAAAATTACAAAGCAAATTAATACAACACACAGAGAAAACCCAGCACTCACTTACAAGCTCTCAGCTAAGATTTAAAAGCAAAAATGGAAAGGTTAGTCACCGCATCTGGCCAAATGGGACAAGCTCAGGTACCACGTCAAGGTCCTTTCCAATACCTGAGACCCTAAAACAGCCACACAATGCAAGCTTTCAAATCCAAACAAACTGAAAACAAGGGAAGGGTGCACAGGAATATGTAATCACCCTAGACATATACAAAACACGGAAGGGAACTGCACTCTCATACCAGACCAGGTACATATCCAATGACCCTGCAACATGCTCAGCCCTGGGTGCCACTGGCACTCACAGGAAGCTGTGCTGTCCCCGGAGCCACAAGCAGTTAACCCCAGACAGGTCTGGGTGCAAGAACCATAGGGAAAATTACAAAGCAAATTAATACAACACACAGAGAAAACCCAGCACTCACTTACAAGCTCTCAGCTAAGATTTAAAAGCAAAATGGAAAGGTTAGTCGCTGCATCTGGCCAAATGGGACAAACTCAGGTACCACGTCAAGGTCCTTTCCAATACCTGAGACCCTAAAACAGCCACACAATGCAAGCTTTCAAATCCAAACAAACTGAAAACAAGGGAAGGGTGCACAGGAATATGTAATCACCCTAGACATATACAAAACACGTAAGGGAACTGCACTCTCATACCAGACCGGGTACACATCCCATGACCCTGCAACATGCTCAGCCCTGGGTGCCGCTGGCACTCACAGGAAGCTGTGCTGTCCCCAGAGCCACAAGCAGTTAACCCCAGACAGGTCTGGGTGCAAGAACCATAGGGAAAATTACAAAGCAAATTAATACAACACACAGAGAAAACCCAGCACTCATGCATGTTGCAGGGTCATGTGATGTGTACCCGATCTGGTATGAGAGTGCAGATCCCTTCTGTGTTTTGTATATGTCTAGGGTGATTACATATTCCTGTGCACCCTTCCCTTGTTTTCAGTTTTTTTGGATTTGAAAGCTTGCATTGTGTGGCTGTTTTAGGGTCTCAGGTATTGGAAAGGACCTTGACGTGGTACCTGAGCTTGTCCCATTTGGCCAGATGCGGTGACTAACCTTTCCATTTTTGCTTTTAAATCTTAGCTGAGAGCTTGTAAGTGAGTGCTGGGTTTTCTCTGTGTGTTGTATTAATTTGCTTTGTAATTTTCTAACTGCTTGTGGCTCTGAGGACAGCACAGCTTCCTGTGAGTGCCAGTGGCACCCAGGGCTGAGCATGTTGTAGGGCCATGGCATGTGTACCCGGTCTGGTAGGAGAGTGCAGTTCCCTTCCGTGTTTTGTATATGTCTAGGGTGATTACATATTCCTGTGCACCCTTCCATTGTTTTCAGTTTGTTTGGATTTGAAAGGTTGCATTGTGTGGCTGTTTTAGTGTCTCAGGTATTGGAAAGGACCTTGACGTGGTACCTGAGCTTGTCCCATTTGGCCAGATGCGGTGACTAACCTTTCCATTTTTGCTTTTAAATCCTAGCTGAGAGCTTGTAAGTGAGTGCTGGGTTTTCTCTGTGTGTTATATATATATATATATATATATATATATATATATATATATATATATATATATATATATATATATATATATATATATATAAAAAAAACAACATTGTAAATTAGGGGGAGATAAAAGGTGAGTTTAAAATCCTCCACTACGCACAAAATATAGAAAAAATAACTAATTGTGTAGTTCATTAACAAATCTAGACAGGCCCAGAGGCTTGTTTTCCCACAGAAAACCTCTGAATTACATTGTTTCCAATGCAGCAAAGGATTCTGGGTAAGATATGAAAATTAAGTACACAATGACACACCTTTTTACTTCAGTCGGCTTTTCAGCAGGTTCCCTTTACGCCAAAGAATCGCTGTTCACACAGCTTATAAACGTGCTCGATAGCTCAGGTCTGGTTAAACTGATTAATTTCAGCTTGCTTGGCTTGCATATCTTGCATATATATACCATCCACTGTACCGTGTTACCCTCCTAGGGACAGCTGCCTGGGTGCAGAGATGAATTAGATACTCCTTGCAAATAAATGCACTCACAGGTCTTTCTCAAGGTGAAAAAACAAAGCTTTCTTTAATGTAACGTTTTCAGGGATTTCTTCCCCTTCATCAGCATAACAAAGTGAGAAAAACAAACAAATTTATACACGTGTACAATCAACAAACAATTCATACCTGTGTCCACTCAGTGAAATTTGCGGCAAACTGTTGTGTGGAGAGCATAGCTTGCGTTCCACCTGTGCTAGACCGGAAGTTTCTATCTCTACCACATCCGGTATACAACAAAAAAATATATATACCATTGTATCTATATTGCTTAAATCATATGTGCCAATATTGTTGATCAAGTTTATATGGCTAATGTGCAAATATATTTATTACCTATTGTGTTTCACTTGATCATTTCCTACTTTCTTTACGTGCGCTACCGGGGATTCTATCTCCTAAATTTGTGCTAATCAAGCTTCCTTACTTCTACCTGTTATGGTCCGATCATAGTACTTACTGTTATCCTTAATTGGAACTATAGCATTTTCTCTGTGACCATCCATATGTGAGCTTGCTTTCATGACTGTATTATATTGTCCGTAGTGGTTTTGTTGTGGTTGTCATAGAAACCATTCTCGGACGGAACTATTTGGTGTAGGGATCTATTACTACTATCTTGTGTATAGATAGCTGTTATTATTCTGTGCTTAGTATACATCCCCTGTCACTGTTGTAATATTTACAGTCATATTGTACTATCAACTTGGCACACATAAAATCACATAGTTGCACCAATCATACAGCATTCTTAACTATACATTATATATATTTTGTACATATTCACATTAAGTTAATGTTAGTGTATTCACTAACTACTATGCACTGCTGCATAGCCTACTATTTACTACTGCAAGTTGCCAGAGAGTATAAATATTGTCCATAGATACTGGTACAATTTAATTATCCAAAGCTTTTATAGAACCATGTACTATCCAGAGTGGTCCAGGTTTACTCATATACAGTTCCTGTACTGGTAATATTCAACTTAAAGAGGCCCCTAATAATCTTAATATCTTCTTTAATAAAGGGTCCCAACGAAGGGCATTGGCTCTTAAAAAAATATTCTTCAATGGAGGTAATAAGTCTGGTAAACTCCTGGCAAGAACATTACGGAAAAATACTTTACAGACTTATGTTCCAAAATTAGTAGATGCCCAGGGGAACCATATTATAGGTAGCCAAGATATCGCTAAAGAATTTAAAAATTATTACCAGCAATTATATAACCTTGACCCTAAACATTCTTCTCAAAACTTGATGTTAGATAAAATCTCGTATATAAATGATACAGGTGTGCCTACCCTTTCAGAACTGCAAAGAATGACATTAGATGAACCCTTTACTCTACAAGAGGTTTTTCAGACTATAAATAATTTACCACTTGGTAAGAGTCCAGGCCCAGATGGATTCAACACAACTATTATAAGACCTTTATAGATTTTCTAGCACCTAAACTTCTTAACTTATTTAACTCACTTAGTAAAAATTCCCCTTTCCTAAAAGAAATATTAGAAGCTAGAATTGTTGTATTGCCTAAACCAGGTAAAGAACCCAACACCACAAAACATTTTAGGCTAATCTCATTATTAAATAATGATATAAAAATCTTTTCTAAAATCATCTCTAATAGAATAAATAAGACCCTTCCCTATATTATTAATACCGACCAAGTGGGATTTGTCCCGGACAGAGAAACCCGGGACAATACCATTAAAACATTACATTTAATTAAATACGCAAAATTAAATAAGATTCTTTTAATAAGACTTTCAATGGATGCAGAAAAAGCGTTCGACCGGCTTGACTGGTCATTCTTACAGTTAATGCTTAAAAGGTTAATGGTATGATCTCAGATTCATTTAAAATACCAATGGCACCAGACAGGGTTGCCCCCTGTCCCCTCTACTCTTTGTAATATCTATGGAGATTTTAGCTGCCAGAATACGCTCAAACATCAAAATTAAAGGGCTGAACATAGGGAATCAGGAATACAAAATCTTGCTTTATGCAGATGACGTATTACTAACCCTTACCAACCCAGTCAGCTTCATTAGTGCCTTAGAAGAGGCTTTCCAAGAGTTTGAGAAATATTCAAACTTTTTGATTAATAATAATAAATCGGAAGCAATACCTATTTCAATACCTCCACAGGTTCTTCAGGCCTGTAAACAACACAGCTCATATTCTTGGAGAGACTCTTCACTTAAAAATCTCGGTGGCAGATAACTCAGTCCTTTTTACAGAAAATTATGCTAAATTAGTAGAAAATATCCAGCAAGATCTTACTCAATAGAAACCAAAACCACTCTCTTGGTTTGGCCGTATACACACAAACAAAATGAACATCCTCCCACGCATCTTATATATCCTTCAGACAGTTCCTATTGCACTCCCTAAAAGCTTCTGCATCAATCTCCAGAAGATGATTAACTCCTTCATCTGGAGCGGGAAAAACCCCAGAATTAATACTTCCACATTATAAATCCCAAAAATAAATGGAGGGTTGGGGGTCCCAAATATTAAGAACTACTACAGGGCGATAACATTACAGAGAATAATTGATTGGCATACAAATAAAAATAATAAAGCGTGGATAATTTTAGAAACTAACCTAATCTCATAACAACCAATTAATAAATTATGCTGGACCCCGGCAAAAAGTACACCCCCAAGTATTGTAAACTTTCCTCTGATTCAGCATACAATTACACAACGGGACAAGATAGTCGCTGCATATCCTAACATATCCTTTTTTCCATCACCGTTACTCCAGATAAACACTAATGCAGAATTCCAAGGAGGTATAGTTCCCAGATTTTATAATATAAACCAGACACAAGATATGATCCCGCTAGTGAATTTCTTAGAACAAGGCAAACTTAGATTAAAACAAAATCTTGCAAACATTGCAGGAAGAACATACTCAAAATGGCTAAAATATTTTCAACTAAGCAATTTTTTAACTAACCACTCACAAAGGGCTAACCTGCTAAGAGAATTAACTGCCTTTGAAAAAATATGTCACAAAAAATTCCAATAAAAGGTACAATCTCCTTTAGTTATAAACTCATTACGAACCCGACTAATCCCAAAGATCATGTGTATATATACACAAATGGGAGAAAGATACTGGCATCCATCTGGAAAGCTCAGACTGGAACACATTTTTTTCAAAAACAGCTGGATCTTCAGTCTCTTCAAATATTCAAGAACTTAATTACAAAATATTAACCAGGTGGTATCTTACACCAGCCAGATTACATAGTATTTACCCAAACGCATCAAACCATTGTTGGAGACGCTGTGGAATGATTGGAACAATGAAACACATATGGTGGGACTGTCCATCAATAAAAGGACTATGGTTGGATACCTCCTCATGTATTCAATTCATTTTAATTGAAGCCAAATTCCAACTAGACATATACACTGCTCTTATAAATAAACCTTTCAAAGGTATTTGTAAAATTAAAGCTAAACTTATAACATATTTACTAAATGGTACTAAGCCTATCATAGCGAGAAATTGGAAGAAAGCGGGTACACCAGATGAAGAAATGTTAATATCCAGAGTAAATGAGCTATTGGAATTAGAAGAGTATTCTTACTTAAAATCTAAAAGGGAAGACTTATTTTCAATGATAGGTTTCTATAGGGAGGAATTCATAAACAAAGATTGAGCTAAAACAACATAATCTATAATTTAATAGGCTGTGGACTCAGGATGGAGTGGAGAAGGTTTCTCCCTTCCTTCCTCTTTTTTTTTTTTCTTTTTTTCTCCCTTCATTCTTTCTCCCTTAGTATATTAGCATATAGGAATTTTTTAGAAAACATAATTTATGCTTACCTGATACATTTATTTATCTTGTGATGTATCGAGTCCACAGATTCATCCTTACTTGTGGGATATTCTCCTTCCCAACAGGAAGTGGCAAAGAGAGCGCCCACAGCAGAGCTGTCTATATAGCTCCTCCCTTAGCTCCACCCCCCAGTCATTCGACCAAAGGCTAGGAAGAAAAAGATGAAACTATAAGGTGCAGTGGTGACTGAAAGTTTTAAAATAAAAATATATATGCCTGTCTTAAAAAACAGAGCGGGCCGTGGACTTGATACATCACAAGAGAAATAAATTTATCAGGTAAGCATAAATTATGTTTTCTCTTGTAAGATGTATCAAGTCCACGGATTCATCCTTACTTGTGGGATACCAATACCAAAGCTTTAGGACACGGATGAAGGGAGGGACAAGACAGGGACCTTAAACGGAAGGTACCACTGCTTGTAGTATCTTTGTCCCAAAAATAGCATCCGAAGAAGCAAAAGTATCAAATTTGGAAAATTTGGAAAAAGTATGAAGCGAAGACCAAGTCGCGCCTTACAAATCTGTTCAACAGAAGCCTCATTTTTAAAAGCCCATGTGGAAGCCACAGCTCTAGTAGAATGAGCAGTAATTCTTTCAGGAGGCTGCTGTCCAGCAGTCTCATAGGCCAAACGGATGATGCTTTTCAGTCAAAAGGAAAGAGAGGTAGCCGTAGCCCTTTGACCTCTCCGTTTACCAGAATAAACAACAAAGAAGATGTTTGACAGAAATCTTTAGTTGCTTGTAAGTAGAACTTTAAAGCACGAACCACATCAAGATTGTGTAACAGACGTTCCTTCTTAGATGAAGGATTAGGACACAGAGAAGGAACCACAATCTCTTGATTGATATTCTTATTAGAAGCAACCTTAGGAAGAAACCCAGGTTTGGTACACAAAACCACCTTATCTGCATGGAAAACAAGGTAAGGGGAATCACATTGTAAAGCAGATAGCTCAGAAACTCTTTGAGTCGAAGAGATAGCTACTAAAAACAAAACTTTCCAAGATAGAAGCTTAATATCTATGAAATGCATAGGTTCAAACGGAACCCCTTGAAGAACTTTAAGAACTAAGTTTAGGCTCCATGGCGGAGCAACAGGTTTAAATACAGGCTTCATTCTGACCAAAGCCTGACTAAATGCTTGAACGTCTGGGACATCTGCCAGACGTTTGTGTAGTAGAATAGACAAAGCAGATATTTTTCCTTTTAAGGAACTAGCAGATAATCCCTTCTCCAAACCTTCTTGGAGAAAAGACAATATTCTAGGAATCCTAATCTTACTCCACGAGTAACATTTGGATTCACACCAATAAAGATATTTGCGCCAAATCTTATGATAGATATTCCTGGTGACAGGCTTTCTAGCCTGAATCAGGATATCAATGACCGACTCAGAGAAACCACGCTTTGATAGAATCAGGCATTCAATCTCCAAGCAGTCAGACGCAGAGAAATTAGATTTGGATGTGTGAACGGACCTTGGATTAGAAGATCCCGCCTCATTGGCCGAGTCCAAGGTGGAACTGAGGACATGTCCACTAGGTCTGCATACCAAATCCTGCGTGGCCATGCAGGTGCTATCAGAATTACCGAAGCTCTCTCCTGCTTGATTCTGGCAACCAGACGTGGGAGGAGAGGAAACGGTGGAAATACATAGGCCAAATTGAAGGACCAAGGCACTGCTAGAGAATCTATCAGTACCGCCTTGGGATCCCGGGACCTGGACCCATAACAAGGAAGTTTGGTATTCTGACGAGACTCCATCAGATCCAATTCTGGTGTGCCCCGTAGCTGAATCAGCTGGACAAATACCTCCGGATGGAGTTCCCACTCTCCCGGATGAAAAGTCTGACGACTTAGAAAATCCGCCTCCCAGTTCTCTACCCATGGGATGTGGATTGCTGAGAGATGGCAAGAGTGATCCTCTGCCCAACGGATTATTTTGGTTACCTCCATCATCGCTAGAGGACTCCTTGTTCCTCCTTGATGATTGATATAAGCTACAGTCGTGATGTTGTCCGACTGAAGCACATTGAATATCGCTCTCAGTTCTAGAATCTTTATTGGGGGAGAGCTTCCTCCCGAGACCATAAGCCCTGTGCTTTCAGGGAGTTCCAGACTGCACCCCAGCCTAGCAGGCTGGCATCTATCGTTACAATGAGCCACTCTGGCCTGTGGAAACACATTCCCTGAGACAGGTGGTCTTGAGACAACCACCAGAGAAGGGAGTCTCTGGTCCCCTGGTCCAGATGCAGTTGAGGAGATAAATCTGCATAATCCCCATTCCACTGTTTGAGCATGCATAGTTGCAGTGGTCTGAGGTGTAGGCGGGCAAAAGGAACTATGTCCATTGTCACTACCATGAGTCCGATTACCTCCATACACTGAGCCACTGATGGCTGAGGAATGGAATGAAGAGCTTGGCAAGTGGTTAAGAGTTTTAATTTTGTAACCTCCGTCAGAAATATTTTCATTTCTACCGAGTCTATCAGAGTCCCTAGGAAGGAAACTCTTGTAAGAGGGAAGAGAGAACTCTTTTTAATGTTCACCTTCCACCCGTGAGCTCTCAGAAAAGCCAACACAATGTCCGTGTGAGACTTGGCTAGCTGGAAAGTCGACGCCTGAATTAAGATGTCATCTAGATAAGGCGCCACTGCTATGCCCCATGGTTGCAGAACCGCCAGAAGGGACCCTAGCACTTTTGTGAAAATTCTGGGAGCCGTGGCCAACCCGAAGGGAAGGGCCACAAACTGGTAATGCCTGTTTAGAAAGGCGAATCTGAGAAATTGATCATGATCTCTGTGAATAGGGATGTGTAGATACGCATCCTTTAAGTCCACGGTAGTCATATATTGACCCTCCTGGATTGGAGGTAGAATAGTCCGAATAGTCTCCATCTTGAATGATGGAACCTTGAGGAACTTGTTTAGAATTTTGAGATCCAAGATTGGTCTGAAAGTTCCCTCTTTTTTGGGAACCACAAACAGGTTTGAATAAAACCCTAGCCCCTGTTCCTCTGTTGGGACTGGGCAGATCACCCCCATGGTATGTAGGTCTTCTACACAGCGTAAGAACGCCTCTCTCTTTGTCTGGTTTACAGACAATCGAGAAATGTGAAATCTCCCCCTTGGAAGGGAGTCTTTGAATTCCAGAAGATATCCCTGGGACACAATTTCTAAAGCCCAGGGATCGTGAACATCTCTCGCCCAAGCCTGAGTGAAGAGAGAGAGTCTGCCCCCTACTAGATCTGGTCCCGGATTGGGGGCTACCCCTTCATGCTGTTTTAGAAGCAGCTGCAGGCTTCTTGGCCTGTTTACCCTTGTTCCAAGCCTGGTTAGGTCTCCAGACTGACTTGGATTGGGCGAAATTCCCCTCTTGCTTTGCAGTAGAGGAAGCTGAAGCGGGACCACTCTTAAAGTTCCGAAAGGAACGAAAAGTATTCTGTTTGGTCCTCATCTTATTTGATCTATCCTGAGGGAGGGCATGACCTTTCCCTCCAGTGATGTCTGAAATAATCTCTTTCAGTTCAGGCCCGAATAGGGTCTTACCTTTGAAAGGAATGTTCAAAAGTTTAGATTTAGATGACACTTCAGCAGACCAGGACTTAAGCCATAATGCCCTGTGTGCTAAAATGGCAAAACCTGAATTCTTTGCCGCTAATTTAGCCAGTTGAAATGTGGCATCTGTAATATAAGAATTAGTCAACTTAAGGGCCTTAATTCTGTCCATAATATCCTCTAATGGAGTCTCCATTTGAAGAGCCTCCTGTAGAGCCTCAAACCAGAAAGCAGCTGCAGTCATTACAGGAATAATGCATGCAATAGGTTGGAGAGAAAAACCTTGATGAACAAAAATTTTCTTCAAGAGACCCTCTAATTTTTTTATCCATAGGATCTTTGAAAGCACAACTGTCTTTGATAGGTATAGTTGTACGCTTAGACAGAGTAGAAATAGCTCCCTCCACCTTAGGAACTGTCTGCCATGAGTCCCTTATGGTGTCATATATGGGAAACATTTTCTTAAAAACAGGAGGGGGAGAGAACGGAATACCTGGTCTATCCCACTCCTTAGTAAAATATACACAATCCTCTTAGGGACTGGAAAAACATCAGTGTAAACAGGAACCTTTAAGTATTTATCCATTTTACACAATTTCTCTGGGACCACTATAGGGTCACAATCATCTAGAGTTGCTAATACCTCCCTAAGCAATAAGCGGAGGTTTTCAAGCTTAAATTTAAAAGCCATCATATCAGAATCTGTCTGAGGAAGCGTCTTTCCTGAATCAGAAATTTCTCCCTCAGATAACAAATCCCTCACCCCTTCAGAGCATTGTGAGGGCATATCAGATACGGCTACTAAAGCATGAGACGGCTCAGCATTTTTCCTTAACCCAGAGCTCTCCCGCTTTCCTTGTAAACCAGGCAGTTTGCATAAAACCTCTGTGAGGGTTGTATTCATAACTGTGGCCATGTCTTGTAAATTAAATGAATTTGACGCACTAGAGGTACTTGGCGTCACTTGTGCGGGTGTTACTGGCTGTGACACTTGGGGAGAGCTAGATGTCGAACCCTCATTTACTTCTGACTGAGAATCATCTATTGCTCTATTTTTAAGTGCTACTGCTTATATATGTTCTTTATAATTTATAGACATATCAGTACAATTGGGACACATTCTAAGAGGGGGTTCCACAATGGCTTACAAACATATTGAACAAGGATTTTCCTTGGTGTCAGACATGTTAAACAGGCTAGTAATGTAACAAGCAAGCTTGGAAAACACTGTAATCAAAGTAAATAACACTTAGAAATAAAACGGTACTGTGCCTTTAAGAGAAAAAAAGCTGCACAAGTTCTGCAAAACAGTGTAAAAAAGCAGTAAAGTTAACAACATTTTTACAGTAGTATCTTACAGCCTTAGTAACTTTGCACAGCTATGCAAATAAACAACCCCTTAATGGCAAAACCGGATTGAAAAAACTTTCACAGCTCTGCTGTGGCGCCTACCTGCCCTTCAGAATTATTTGTGGGGAAAAAACCTCCTTTACAGCCCTCAAACACAGCAGGAACCACTGGAGAAGCAGTTGGATGTCTCTAAAGAAAAGAAACTGCGCAACTGAGGAACGAAAATAGGCCCCTCCCACCTCACTCGATGTTTGAGGCCTATTAGAAAAACACCTGAGTGTCTCTTAATTAACCATGTGGGATAAAAAACCCTAAAACAAGCCACAATGACCCCTTTAGTCCCTTCAAAAAAACGTTATAATTGCATCATTTACTGAACAAACAAAAACGTTTTTTCCTAACAGTGTCACCAGTATCTTATGAGCCCTTCAAGCAAGCTGAAATTCCTATCCAAGTGTCTGAATACAGCTTACCCTTCCCTCATGGAGATATTGCCAGCCTTTTCTAGAATTAACACAGTCTGTCTAGAAAAAATATAGACTGAACATACCTCATATGCAGCTTAGCATGCAAACCGTTCCCCCAACTGAAGTTTTCCTGTACTCTTCAGCCCTTGTAAGAACAGCAGTGGATCTTAGTTACAAAGTGCTAAGATCATAATCCTCCTTGCAGAAATCTTCATCCCTTTTCTGCCAGAGAGTAAATAGTACACACCGGTACCATTTAAAATAACAAACTTTTGCTTGAGAAATAAAAAACTAACATTTTTGTCACCACACTCGCTCTGCCCTTCCTAGTTTCTTATAGTAGGCAAAGAGAATGGCTGGGGGGTGGAGCTAAGGGAGGAGCTATATAGACAGCTCTGCTGTGGGTGCTCTCTTTGCCACTTCCTGTTGGGAAGGAGAATATCCCACAAGTAAGGATGAATCCGTGGACTCGATACATCTTACAAGAGAAATATAACCCCTTTCCTTTTTGATTTTCTTTGGTTGTTTTAAAAAATATTAAACAACAACACCAATAAAGTAAAGTGCTGCAATCTCACACCCAATACTCTTTATTTTTTTATATATATATTATATGGGAGTGTGCTAACAGCTACAAATAAAAAAAAAATATTCTAATTTTTTTCATAAACAACTAAAAGGTCCTTTATTTTCGGGGAATTTGGGGCACTTATAGAAAATGAACCAGATATCTTATCTCTGGTTAATTTTATGAGCGCTAATTGCTACTGCAAGCTCATAATGGCTGGTTATTTATCAATAAATTAGTGCTCCACTTGTAATCTAGCCCTTAGATTACATATACAATTGTATTTCTTTATTCAGAATAAATATTGTTATAATTACAGGACTTGTCTACAGTCTTGCGATAAACTAACATAGGTGGGTTAGTTTGAAATTGTTTTGAAAACATTATTAGTTTTTTGCTGCAATTGTTTTTTAATAACCAAACCCCACCCACAACTTGCCTTATTTGGAGGGAGCCAATCAGGAATTGTTTCTGGAACAGACAAGGCTTGCTTGCTACAGTATAGTCATTTTGTTTACAAAAGTTTACAATTTTTTTAATGTCCTTTTAAAATACATGTTCAATACAATATGTGAGACAAGTTTAATGTTTAGTAATAATAAATATGTATTTTGTCACCTCAAGGAAAACTTTAGCATACCACTCTTAAGTCTGGTAATGAAATAGTTATTATCATATTTTACTCAGGGTAATACGGTGCAGTGAAGGGTAAAGGGAGCAGTGTGTGGTTGGTGTGTGTATTTTACGCTTGCTGCTTTTGTCTTTGAGCTTGGAGGAAAGAGCTGTCTTGTTTTTTTCTTCTGCTGCTCATGAATAAATATTTCTTTGTCACTAAGGAAAACTGATTGCATGCAACACATCCTAGCCAATGAATTGTTTAAGTTTTCTTCAAAATTGTTTGGGGCAACAAAAGTGGCTGCTGGAAGATGTTCTCTAGAGAGAAAAAAAGGAGAAATACAAGTAACAGTTATATGTTTCAAAATGAGAAATTATAGGAAAAGCCCTGATTGGTATAATTTTAGCAAGAGGCTTTATAGAGCATGTGCATTAAACATCTTTTGTAGGAGTGAATATAAAGCAGTAAACGCTTTGCATAACCTGCAGGCAGAGTTGCATTTAGATGTATAGTTGTTACAATTAAGACACAGATTAAAATATATCAACTTTATTTACAGACAAGTGTGACAAAAGTTACAGTGTTTTCTCCCCTCAAAAGAGGCTCAAATATACTGATGCATATTGAAGTGGTGGACTTGGAATAAAGCTAATGTTCTTCCCATTTCATACTCACCCCAAGATTATTGACACAAGAGACCCCAGAAAGTTTAAACGGACAGTAAACATTTTGATTTTGCAATATGAAATCTTAATTTTTTTATATTTTGCGCATTTTTTCCTGAATCTTAACTTAAAAATGTAGAGTTTTCCAACTTGAGAACACAAAGTAAACATTGCAGGTGAACATAGCAAGTCTAACCATGCTACATTTTTGTTTCTAATTACTAGTTGTTTTGTGTCCTTTTAAAGGGATAGTCTAGTCAAAATTAAACTTTCATGATTTAGATAAAGCATGTCATTTTAAGCAACTTCCTATTTTACTCCTATTATGAATTTTTCTTTGTTCTCTTGGTATCTATATCTGAATGTAAGCTAAGGACCAAAAAGGAAGGGGTGCACTACCCCAAAACATCACATTATTATATATATAGATATATAGATATAGATGTGTATTTTACATGAACAGTATTTTATATATATATATATATATATATATATATATATATATATATATATATATACACATACATACATATAAAGAGGAAGAAAATAGGGTGCCCAATAGTGAAGTTAGTCAGGATATTAATACTGTGGGCTAAACTTGTAAGGAGCTGTCAAGCTGACTCACTCTCTGGTCTGAGATGCCCCCAATCAGTGTTCAAATGTTCATATGGTGCTTGCCCAGGACTATTCCGCTTGTCAGAAAGAACTTGGAATCCGAAGAGAGTCCAACTCGGGTGCAACTCACCAAACTAGAAGGCAAAACAGAGGCTATTTCCACCTCTGCCAAAGACTCTCAACTCATGGAAATATAATAAAAAACTAGCTTTAATAAAAGCAAAAGCAAAACACAATGTGTTTCTCAGTTTCAGAACCATTTCATCAGGTGTATGTATACAAATGCCGTAGCTAAGTTTAAATACCTAGCAAGTTGGGGTGCCTCTGAGACTTGTGCACATGAGTGGGGCAATGATGAATGTCATAGTGAGTATGGTCTATCTCTTATATCCTAACATATAGAACAAAAGTAGCAGACGCACCACAAAGTCCTTATGCAGAGGTTCTCTTTATTGTCACAAACTGGGAGCCAGGAAAGCAGAACAACGTTTCGGGCTACAAACCCTTATTCATGTTCATAACTTGTACATCACACATAATCACCTTAAATACCTACAACCAGGTAAAACCACACCTTTTTAATTTAACCATTTACAAGGCAAAAAGAAGCCCTGTCATAGTGACCTCTAGTGGTTTATACCTGAAAATACATGTTTTTCACCACATTTATTTAAAAACATTTCTTTTTTAAAAAATACAAAGTTAAAATGCATTTAACAGATGTCATAGCAAGATATTATACACAGAATTCAAAGAGCCAGAGAAACAAGGATTATCACATAACTCTTAGTATTATTACACCTCTTAAAGGAACACACTCAAATCCAATTCTCTATTCATTCCATTGGGAGCCAATGTGTTTAACTTATTAATCCAGAAAGCCTCACGATAGAATTATACAGCATAAATCCAACATAAGGACCAATAATTTAAATGCACCTGTAGCTTATCATTTTTTGAGCTGCAACCACACAATTGCACAACTGCGCTTTCAAATTATAGATTTTGTACAAAGCCCTAGGCGTGGTGGCAATAGAGAATTATTGTTACAAAAACGTGAGGCTTTCTGGATTAATAAGTTAAACACATTGGCTCCCAATGGAATGAATAGAGAATTGGATTTGAGTGTGTTCCTTTAAGAGGTGTAATAATACTAAGAATTATGTGATAATCCTTGTTTCTCTGGCTCTTTGAATTCTGTGTATAATATCTTGCTATGACATCTGTTAAATGCATTTTAACTTTGTATTTTTTAAAAAAGAAATGTTTTTAAATAAATGTGGGGAAAAACATGTATTTTCAGGTATAAACCACTAGAGGTCACTATGACAGGCCTTCTTTTTGCCTTGTAAATGGTTAAATTAAAAAGGTGTGGTTTTACCTGGTTGTAGGTATTTAAGGTGATTATGTGTGATGTACAAGTTATGAACATGAATAAGGGTTTGTAGCCCGAAACGTTGTTCTGCTTTCCTGGCTCCCAGTTTGTGACAATAAAGAGAACCTCTGCATAAGGACTTTGTGGTGAGTCTGCTACTTTTGTTCTATATTACTTTGAGGATTTTTGCAGTAATCCTACTGCAGTATGCACCCTATTAAGGATTGAAGTGCTGGATTTCTGAATTGCTTCTACTTATATCCTAACATACTTCTTTGTCTTTTCTCTAAACAGATCATGGCAGCTTGGCTTAGGTTTGCAAACTTGCATCTGAACAAACCACAAGACTTCTGGAACAATCTCTTTTGAACAGATGAAACCAAAGCAGATATGTTTGGCTACAATGCACAGGGTCACATTTGGCGAAAATCAAACTCAGTATATCAGCACAAACCCCTCATACCAACTGTCAAGCACAGTGTTGAAGGGGTGAGGATTTGGGCTTGTTTTGCTGCCACAGGACCTGGGCAACTTCCAGTCATTTAGTCAACCATGAACTCCTCTGTATACAAAAGTATTCTAGAGTCAAATGTGAGGCCATCTTCCCGACAGCTAAAGAAATTGGGTCATGCAACAAGGACAATGATCCCAAGCACACCAACAAATCTACAACAGAATGGCTGAAAAAGAAAAGAATAAAGATGTTGCAATAGCCTTGTCAAAGTCAAGACCTGAACCAGATTAGAATGCTGTGGCGGAACCATAAGAGAGCAGTGCATAAACGAATGCCAGCAAACCTCATTGATCTGAAGCAACAAGAAGTGTGGGCCAAAATTCCTCCACAATGCTATGAGAGACTGATAAAGTCATACAGATTATGATAACTTCAAGCTATTGCTGCTAAAGGTGGTTCTACAAGCTATTGTATCTCCTTTCTGCTAAAAACAAAGGCTACTACTCTATACTCATCTTACTTGACCTCTCTGCTGCCTTTGACACTGTTTACCATCCCCTTCTCCTACGGACTCTCAGCTCTCTTGGGGTCTGTAGCACTGCTTTCTCCTGGATCTACTCTTATCTCTCTAACAGATCCTTCTCCGTCTCTTTTGCTGGTGACTCCTCCTCTCTTTTGCCTCTGTCTGTTGGAGTACCTCAAGGCTCTGTCCTGGGTCCTCTACTCTTCTCTATTTACACTTCTTCACTGGGTAAACTTATCAACAGCTATGGCTTCAGCTATAATCTCTATGCTGCTATACCCAGATCTACCTTTCCACCCCTGCACTCTCTCCTTCTGTCAATTCTCAGATCAGCGACTGCTTATCTGGCATTTCCTCCTTGATGGCCTCTCACCACCTAAGAATAAACATGTCCAAGACCAAACTACTTCTAATTCCCCCCTCTTACTCTATCCCAGTTTCTAATTTTTCTATCACTGTTGGCGGCACCACTATCTCCCCATCACCCCAAATCTGCCGCCTCAGTCACGCTTGACTCAAATCTGTCCTTCATTCCCCACATCCAATTGCTCTCTTCAGCCTGCCACAACCACCTACACAATATCTCCAAAATGCGTCCGTTTCTAAGTGCTGAAACTACTAAACAGCTAATCCACTCCCTGGTAATTTCCCGACTTGACTACTGTAACAACTTACTAACTGGCCTCCCTCTCTCCCACCTCTCTCCCCTCCAATCCATCCTAAATGCATCTGCCAGGCTAATCCACCTCTCTTGATGCTCTGTTTCTGCTGCACCTCATAGTGGGTCCCTTCACTGGCTCCCCATTCACAACAGAGTTAAATTCAAAATTCTCAGCCTGATCTACAAAGCCCTCACCAATGCTGCCCCACCCTACCTGTCCTCACTTATCAACAAATATACTCCTGCCCACCCCCTAAGATCCAACAATGACCTGCTTCTTGCGTCCTCTACCATCACTTCCTCTCATGCTAGACTACAGGACTTCTCTCGTGCGGCACCAACCCTCTGGAACGCACATCCTCGTGCTGTCAGACTTGCCCCTAACCTCTCCTCCTTTAAACATTCCCTAAAGACCTTTCTGTTCAGGGAAGCTTATCACCCGACTTATTAACAAACTAACTTCACTTAACTAACAGTTACCCTCTATCTCCTCACAAATATCATTCTCACCTTTGCAGTCCCCACCTCCTGTTTCCCATCCCCCTACCCATCTAGATTGTAAGTTCCCACGGGAATAGGGCCCTCAATTCCCCCCCCCCCCCGTATTTTGTCTTAAATAAAGAATAATAATAATAATATTGAATCATAAGGTGTACTAAGTTTTTCACACATGGCGTCTGCATTTTGGCTTTATTTTTGTTAAATAAATTATGACACAGTGTAATTTGTCATGTGTTGTTGTTCATCTGAGGTTTTATTTACCTAATTTAAAAGTTTAAATTACGTTTTTTCACAAAATACAATTATAATCATGATATAATCAGAAATATCCTACAAAAACATTGGTCTATTCTAAGAGGTGATCCGAATTTTCGGAAACCTCTTGGATGATACACCATTATGCACTTTCAGAAGAGTATCCACTTTAAAAAACAGATTAATCCCTAGTAAAGTAGTAACTAGGATTATGAGGGACAATCAGAAATCTTTCAATACATCTAATTCAGTTATGAAATTAGGAAAGAAGGGAGTGTACAAATGTGGTAGGAGACTTTGCTGTTTATGTAATCATATTCCAGTGTGTGCTTACTATTTTCAATCAGCACATACTGGTGAGAATTTTGAGATAAAGTCTCATATCACATGTGACACACAATTTGTGGTCTATATCCTGGACTGTATTTGTACCGAAGAGTATGTGGTTCGCACTAGCAGACCCATAAAAAAAAGTTGTCAGGACACCGCAGAAATATTGAAAAGTCTGTAATGAAACATAGTGAATCTATACATCTAGTTTGTCAACATAAGGGGAATAAGGAAGTCATAAATATTACTCTTGTAGAGTGGATTCCTAAATCTTGGGGTTCTAATAGACTCACATGGTTACAAAGTTGTTAACGTGAAACCTACTGGATCTGGATATTATGAACTATAGTTCTGTTCTGTTTTAATTAGAATATTGATATGGCAGCATTCAACCATTGAGATAACTCAGTCACTTAGGAGACCAGATCCAATGTTATTATGGCACCATACAGTTTAATTACATGTGCCTGTCCATACTAGGGATGGGCGAATGTGTTTATATCCGAATTCGAATGTTAGAA
Source organism: Bombina bombina (assembly GCF_027579735.1). NCBI lineage: Eukaryota > Metazoa > Chordata > Amphibia > Anura > Bombinatoridae > Bombina > Bombina bombina. The sequence continues at coordinate 724,216,343 of NC_069504.1, forward strand.
CGAATGTTATTGTAGAAATTCGATTTACATAATAGAATGTTGATAAGATCGAAAATTCTTAAAAATTCGATTTTCAAATGTTATTTACAGTTTTCAAATGTCACATTCGAATTCGAATGTCACATTTGAATTCGAATGTTACATTCAAATATCACATTCAAATTCGAATATTAGATTCATAAAACACAATTGTAGACTAGAAACACTATTTCGAATGTCACATTCGAATCGAATATCACATTCGAATCGAATGTCACATTCAAATTCGAATATTACATTTATAAAACACAGTATTAGACTAGAAATACTATTTCAAATTCTAATGTGACATTCGAATTCGAATGTAGCATTCAAATTCGAATATTACATTTATTAAACACAGTTGTAGACTAGAAATACTATTTCAAATTTGAATGTCACATTCAAATTCGAATGTCACATTCGAATTCAAATATTACATTTCGAAATTGAATGAATACATAGCTAAACATTCTATTATTCGAACGAATATTTTCGAATTTTATTGAAAAATTCGAAAACGAAAATTCAAAAATAGAATGTTAGAATGTTATATAAACATTCGAAATTCGATTCGATCGAACTAATGTATCAAAATTCGTTTTAAATTTCGAATTTTTAGAAACATTCGCCCATCCCTAGTCCATAAAGTAAGGATCTATATAATAATTTGTATTAATTATTTTCATTTGTAAGGTTTGTATCATATAAGGTGGACATATTGCCTGAATATTTGATATTGTTGTTATCAATCTAGATTTGGTTGATGGAATATTTTTTCAACTGTGATTTGGTGGTTATTGCAATTTTGCCATCCTCTGTATACAGGTGTATATTCATCTAATGACTATATATATATAATCAACTGTGATTTATTTGGTGGTTATTACAATTTTGCCTTTCTCTGAACACAGGTGTATATTCATCTGTGGACTCTTTGCAACTATCTATCTAATTTTGTATGTATATATATATATAAAAAGGAACTGTTCGAATGACGATGATTTTCGTCAGGAGGCAGGTGCCCTCGAACAGAGACTAAGAGTAAGAGGGTATTCCCAGTGAACAATAAGAAGAGCGAGATCACAGGTGGAGCCTAGGGCAAGAGACACCTTTTGAGAGAAAATAAAAAACAAAAGGAGGACTATAAAGGGTTAACTTTTGTTACTTGCTACAGTGCCCAGTTCCCTGAAATTGCAAACATAATAAGGAAGCATTTCCCGATTTTGGCGGCTGATGACAAACTTGTCAAGGTGGTCAAAAGAGGTGTGAGGTGCAGCTCTAGAAAATGTCCCACTTTGGGGTCATTATTGTCCCCAACAGAATTGAGGTCTCAAACGAAACAGAGGGGAACCTGGATGACTAGCAGGGGTATGTACAACTGCGGTCATAAAAAATGTAAGCCCTGTGATTACCTTGATAAAACAAAGTCTTTCAAGTCCCATGTGACAGGAGAGGTTTTTCAGATCAATACATGCATGAACTGTACAACCATGAGTGTTATATATATGCTCACGTGTCAAACGTGCAAAGTTCAATACATTGGTCTCACCTCAAGGGATATTAAGACGAGAATACGGGAACATATTTCCACGATCTCAAGAGGAAAATCCCAAACACCCCTCGTTAAGCATTTTACTGAGAAACATAGGGGTGAGATTACCACACTGAAATGGTGTGCTATTGAGGAAGTGAAGGTCCCCAAAAGGGGGGGGATTTGGACAAAATCCTCACAAGAAGGGAGATGTTTTGGATTCTGAGACTCAGAACGAGAATACCAGAGGGTCTCAATTCGAGATATGACATTATAAATTATTGGGAATAGGAAAACTAAACAGCCTAAACACCCCCCCACGCACTTATCATAGTTTATTATTGCTGTCATCACTGAGCTTAGTTGTTGTTAGGCAAACACAATCAAATATTTAAACTCTTTTACAGAGTAGTTTATAGGGGAATAGGACTACTAGTAACTTCCTTTTTTGCCTCTCTATCATCTAAGTAAGCAGTAGAACAAATAATAGAGAAAGAAGCAAGTACAAAGGCAATTCATAATGACACGATTTGGTCCTTTGATCCCAAGATAATTGAGATAGACACATCTTGTAAAAAAGTATGTTATTCGAATATCAAAGTTATCAAGAGAGAATACAATAATATCCCCTGAGTATAAAATCAGTTTAATTTAAGATAACCTTAAGTACAATATTTTCACTCTGTTAAAAAGAAAAATCTGGCATTTCCATCAGAATCACTCGCATTTTAATGCATATACAAATAATTATTGGTTTTCTATTGGAATATTCCATATTTATGCTATTTACAGAGTTTAAAATGCTCACAGCAAGGTAAATACCAGTAATTTAAACACACATAGTAAAAGGTAGGGAGTGATAGGGTTAACTAGGAAGCTGTAGGTGTTTAAGCATTCACTGAACATAAAAAGGAGGGACAGCGCTTAAATTTTAACCTATCAGAGTAGACTATAGGGGTTTTAAAGGTAAGGAGTACAAACACACAACAGGCTATGATTACGGCAATCTGCCAAAACGCGTAAGCCCGTGTGCTGCGCTCTCTCTCACTAACTAGTGGCAAGGCTGTCAAATATTCAACTTTGAAATTTTAAAGGAATTTTTCAATAAAGATACTTTTTACGGAGTGTGGTACCATTACTCTTCTTTCAGATATATATATATATATATATATATATATATATATATATATATATATATACATTTGTAATTAGGAGAATGAGCATTAGCGGTTGGTCATAGACTTTCCATTCACTTTATGTACAAACATATGACCACTTTGAGTTACCGTTATGTTATTTGCTAAATTTAATATCTTTAGGAGAATGTAAATACAGCTTTAATGCAGCTTTTATAAGAGACCGCATTCTATTTGACATTTTGTTTATAGCTATAACTATAGATGTCAATCACAAAACGTATACATGAATGAATAAGAATAGTCCCGGCATGCTAACCCTTTGATTTGACCCATAAAGAAAAGTTGGCAGGACAACGCAGAAATATTGAAAAGTCTGTAATGAAACATAATGATTCTAGACATCTAGATTGTCAACATGAGGGGAATAAGGTAGTCATAAATATTACTCCTGTAGAGTAGATTCCTAAAGCTTGGGGTTCTAATAGACTCACACATTAACAATGACGTTAACGTGAAACCTACTGGATCTGGATATTATAAACTATAGTTCTGTTTTGTTTCAATGAGAATATTGATATAGCAGCATTCAACCATTGAGATAACTCAGTCACTTAGGAGACCAGATCCATTTTTATTATGGCACCATACCGTTTAATTCCATGTGTCTGTCCATACCGTAAGGATCTATATACATAGGTGCATTTAGATGAATCAATGTATCACACAGACCATTCTCTTCTTTCAGTTTGCCATTTAGCATGATTTTAATTGTTAAATCATATTATTATTTTTATTTAAAATTTTTATTAATTAATTTTATTTGTAAGGTTTGTATCATATAAGGTGGACATATTGCTGGATTTTTTGATATTGTTGTTATTAATCTAGATTTGGTTGATGGAATATTTTTTCAACTGTGATTTATTTGGTGGTTATTACAATTTTGCCATCCTCTGAACACAGGTGTATATTCATCTGTGGACTCACAACTATCTATCTAATTTTTATATATATATATATATATATATATATATATATATATATATATATATATATATATATATATATATATATATATATATACATTTGTAATTAGGAGAATGAACATTAGAGGTTGGTCATAGACTTTCCATTCACTTTATGTACAAACATATTACCACTTTGAGTTACCGTTATGTTATTTGCTAAATTTAATACCTTTAGGAGAATGTAAATACAACTTTAATGCAGCTTTTTATGTCGGATGAATAAGAGACCGCATTCTATTTGACATTTTGTTTATAGCTATAACTATAGATGTCAATCACAAAACATATACATGAATGAATAAGAATAGACCCAGCATGCTAACCCTTTGATTAGATGTTTTCTCAATGACAAAACTTATGCGTGAATGAAAATGAATAGTCCCGGAATGCTAACTCTTTGATTGGATGTTTTGTAATGTCATCATATGAATTTTTCATGCATGCACAGTTTGATTGTCTGATCTCCGAAGAGGGGTATTCAAATCTCAGATTGTGAATATTGTATAAGCACACCTGACGAAACGGTATAACTGAGAAACACATTGAGTGAGTTAAGCACTTTTATTTGTTTTTATACAAATTTTAATTAAAGTCTTTTTTTCTGTTTTACACTATTTAGTCAATCTAAGTATTTTTGGGAAAAATTAGAGCATCTAGTCAGTTTGCAGTGTCTGTTTTGGGCTCACTATTCATTTTCCGATATTTGCAACTGTGGAACTCCCCAAAGAAGGAACCTTTCCAGCACTACCGGGGTTTAAGTCAGCTGGTCGGCTTCCAACAGTCCAGCCCATATGATTAGTACTGACCGGGTGCTCAAAAATCTAAAAAAAAGTATGTTTTTTTGATTATCACATCGAATGGAGTCTGAAGATATTGGTGCACCCTGTTCTTGTTTATGTTTTAACTAATTTTAAGACCTGCTAAGGACCAGATGATTGTTATTATGTTCTGCTATGTAAAACTATAGAATTCAAAGAGGGTGTTCTTTATTTTTCACATGACTTTAAGTCTGACAAGTGAGCTGTACACATACACACAGTGATTACCATACAACACTATACAATAAATCTGACATGCTGAGCTGTGCACATACACACAGGGATTACCATACAACACTATACAATATGTATCACACACTGGGCTGTGCACACACACAGTGATAGATTATTATACAACACTATACAATAAGTCTGACATGCTGAGCTGTTCACATACACACAGTGATTACCATACAACACTATACAATAAGTCTGACATGCTGAGCTGTTCACATACACACAGTGATTACCATAGAACACTATACAGGGAGTGCAGAATTATTAGGCAAATTAGTATTTTGACCACATCATCCTCTTTATGCATGTTTTCTTACTCCAAGCTGTATAGGCTCGAAAGCCTACTACCAATTAAGCATATTAGGTGATGTGCATCTCTGTAATGAGAAGGGGTGTGGTCTAATGACATCAACACCCTATATCAGGTGTGCATAATTATTAGGCAACTTCCTTTCCTTTGGCAAAATGGGTCAAAAGAAGGACTTGACAGGCTCAGAAAAGTCAAAAATAGTGAGATATCATGCAGAGGGATGCAGCACTCTAAAAATTGCTAAGCTTCTGAAGCGTGATCATCGAACAATCAAGCGTTTCATTCAAAATAGTCAACAGGGTCGCAAGAAGCGTGTGGAAAAACCAAGGCGCAAAATAACTGCCCATGAACTGAGAAAAGTCAAGCGTGCAGCTGCCAAGATGCCACTTGCCACCAGTTTGGCCATATTTCAGAGCTGCAACATCACTGGAGTGCCCAAAAGCACAAGGTGTGCAATACTCAGAGACATGGCCAAGGTAAGAAAGGCTAAAAGACGACCACCACTGAACAAGACACACAAGCTGAAACGTCAAGTCTGGGCCAAGAAATATCTCAAGACTGATTTTTCTAAGGTTTTATGGACTGATGAAATGAGAGTGAGTTTTGAGGGGCCAGATGGATGGGCCCGTGGCTGTATTGGTAAAGGGCAGAGAGCTCCAGTCCGACTCAGACGCCAGCAAGGTGGAGGTGGAGTACTGGTTTGGGCTGGTATCATCAAAGATGAGCTTGTGGGGCTTTTTCGGGTTGAGGATGGAGTCAAGCTCAACTCCCAGTCCTACTGCCAATTTCTGGAAGACACCTTCTTCAAGCAGTGGTACAGGAAGAAGTCTGCATCCTTCAAGAAAAACATGATTTTCATGCAGGACAATGCTCCATCACACGCGTCCAAGTACTCCACAGCGTGGCTGGCAAGAAAGGGTATAAAAGAAGAAAATCTAATGACATGGCCTCCTTGTTCACCTGATCTGAACCCCATTGAGAACCTGTGGTCCATCATCTAATGTGAGATTTACAAGGAGGGAAAACAGTACACCTCTCTGAACAGTGTCTGGGAGGCTGTGGTTGCTGCTGCACGCAATGTTGATGGTGAACAGATCAAAACACTGACAGAATCCATGGATGGCAGGCTTTTGAGTGTCCTTGCAAAGAAAGGTGGCTATATTGGTCACTGATTTGTTTTTGTTTTGTTTTTGAATGTCAGAAATGTATATTTGTGAATGTTGAGATGTTATATTGGTTTCACTGGTAAAAATAAATAATTGAAATGGGTATATATTTGTTTTTTGTTAAGTTGCCTAATAATTATGCACAGTAATAGTCACCTGCACACACAGATATCCCCCTAAAATAGCTATAACTAAAAACAAACTAAAAACTACTTCCAAAACTATTCAGCTTTGATATTAATGAGTTTTTTGGGTTCATTGAGAACATGGTTGTTGTTCAATAATAAAATTAATCCTCAAAAATACAACTTGCCTAATAATTCTGCACTCCCTGTACAATAAGTCTGACAAGTGAGCTGTACACATACACACAGTGATTACCATACAACACTATACAATAAATCTGACATGCTGAGCTGTGCACATACACACAGGGATTACCATACAATACTATACAATATGTATCACACACTGGGCTGTGCACACACACAGTGATAGATTATTATTAATTACTATACAGTAAGTCTGACAATCTAAGTTGTGCAAATACACACAGTAATTGATTACTATACGACACTATAAAATAAGTCTGACATGCTGAGCTGTGACCCCCCATTTCTGAGTCCACTCCATCCATTCACAATAAGACACCACAAACTTTATGGGGTAGAAAAGGCCGCAGCCTGTTTATTCAAACAACAACACAAGTTAAACTTTATAAACATTACAACCTCATATCTAACAATTCACCCAGTGCTTGCCTTTAACTTCTCCATAAGCCCCCACCCCTTTTCAGGGGCGGGGCGTCCACCATCACCTTCCACTTTCTATTACCGACAGAAGTACCAGCTACTATCTATCAGGCGTAAGCCTCAACAGATCACAGCAAGCACCCCGCCGTAGCTGCGACAACTAACTAGCCTCTAATCTTGGGGAGGGAGGGCGGGAAAACTTCCCCCTTCCGTGCTGCTCAAAACTCTGCAAGTGCCAACTGTCAGCAGGGGAGGAGTATTTATCTCCTCCTATCCACCTCCACCCCCACAGCGGAGCCTACCATCGTTCCCATAAAGTGGGGGTCAAATAGCCCTTCCTCTATTCATCCTCCGGGCTAGACTAGACCCCCCATTTCTGAGTCCACTCCGTCCATTCACAATAAGACACCACAAACTTTATGGGGTAGAAAAGGCCGCAGCCTGTTTATTAAAACAACAACACAAGTTAAACTTTATAAACATTACAACCTCATATCTAACAATTCACCCAGTGCTTGCCTTTAACCTCTCCATAAGCCCCCACCCCTTTTCAGGGGCGGGGCGTCCACCATCACCTTCCACTTTCTATTACCGACAGAAGTACCAGCTACTATCTATCAGGCGTAAGCCTCAACAGATCACAGCAAGCACCCCGCCACCACTCGCCTTCAGCGAGTACCGCCACACAGGGCCAAGGCCTTTTCGATCCCCTCCTTAATAGTGAAATTAAACAGGTGCAGACCAACTTCATTCAAATGGACCCCATCCTTCAAATAGAAACACCTGCCCGACTCCCCTTCAAATTCCACATGCCTAAGGCTCACTCCGCCCAGCTTCCTAACATACCCACTGACTGTCCTGTTTACTTTCCTTCTGGAAGCTTCCAATTTCCTGGTGTCCCAAGCTGACCGCCATACCACCCTACTCTCAATCTCCAACCACACTAAAATGATACCCGGGAACAGTGATAACAACCTATCAATCCCACTCTTCATTCCCCATAACAAATCTTTCTGAGGCATACACCCTAAGTCGTTCCCTCCCACATGGAGAACTAACCACTGAGGGGGGGGGGAAACACCCTGGCATATTCTGATACCTTCCCGACCACTTGGGCCCACTTCATACCTCGGACCCCCAACCACCGTATATACACCTGTTCCCTGGAGAAACCCAACTGCAACCCATTGTCCTTAACAGCTGCCGCTTTCCTCGCCCAAAAAATGTAGGAGTGCCCTAAGATCCAGCAAGACACGGCCCTGTCAAATAAAGCAAAGAATTCCACTTATCAATAACCCCCTGGCTGTACCACCAGCCCCTGCCTCACGTACCCTTGAAATCTTTCAGACCTCCATCTGCCAATCTTTCTGATCACCCCACCATCCAAACCTAGAGATGCTGCCTCCGTCGCTGCCCCAATTCGAAATGAATGTGAACTGAAATCTTCCCCTCTCAACCCCATCGCCACTAACGCCTTTCGCACCACCGCCACAAACTGATACCTAGATAAGGGCATCCCATCATTGTGCACCAACAGTGGACCAGATGAATTATTTGATACCTCAAAAAATTCCCGGACCGAACCAACTGGACAGCATCGGCCCCCGATCGCACGTAGCACCACCATGGCACCTTTCCCTTCCTGATCCGTCTTGGACCTCCTCACCCAAAGCTCCACCAACCCTTCCCGCAACACCACGTCCTGCCTTGCCAAGCCTCCTAAGTCCCCCCGATTCCTCCCCATTATCTCCGATACCCTAAATGCTCCGAAAAAAGCCAGCACGCATGCCACCTTGAATAACTTTTCCTCGTAACCTGAGGAACAAATACCCCCCAGCCTCCCAATCACACCTTCTAAAATGGCAAATGTTAGCGGCCGCCTACCATCTGCCCGCGCCTTCCTCTTACACAGACTCTTCACCGCCATCCGTACCACAAAGATTTTTGTCAAATCTACCTGTCCCAACAGTTTGAACAGGAACGCCAAAGCCGCCATCCTCCTCCGTATTTCTGAGGGCGACAGCCCTTCCCTCCCCCAGCATCTTATCCACTCCACCAAAGATCTCATCTCCTCCTCCATAGTACCTTCTTGATAATCCAGCTCCATTCTAATCCTCCACAACTTCCACACTCGGACGTAAGCCCTCCATGTGTTAGGGGCTAAAGCCCCTTGTACCAGACTCAATGTTCCTGGAAGCCAAGCTGCCACAGATCTTCCGGGCACTCCCAACCTTCCGCATCCGCCCCTGGAGCCACCTCTCGGAATCGATCCCACTGGAACCGGGATAAAGAATCAGCAATTACATTAAGCCGTCCAGGTATATGTACCGCCCTCCATGATACATTACACCTCAAGCATTCCAACACAAATGCCCTCAGTAAACGGATCACGGCCGGAGAATCCGCCGTCAAGCGATTAATCGCCCATACCACCCCCAAATTGTCAGAGTGGAAACAAACCCTTTTGTCCCTGAGATGTTCAGGCCAAATTCTCAAAGCTACCACCAATGGGAACAACTCCAAAAATGTCAGATTCCTTGTCAAACCCCATTCCACCCAAACCTCCGGCCAGGCCCCCGCACACCAGCTGCCATTCAGAAAAGTCCCAAATCCATGGGCACCCGACGCATCTGTAAACAAACACAATTGGTCGTCCGACCAACTGGCCTCCTGGATCAACAAAGTTCCATTAAAGTCTTCCAAAAAGATTTGCCAAATCTTCAAATCTTCCTTCATATCCGACGATAAGCGGATGTGAAAATTGGGATTAGAAACTCCAGCCATAGCCAGTGACAATCTGCGACAGAAAATCCGACCAATGGGAATAATCCGACCAGCAAAATTTAACTTGCCCAACAACGATTGAAGATCCTTCAGTAAGACTTTTTTCTTGCTCAGGACCCCGTCAATCACGTCCCGCAGATCCCGGACTTTGTCCTCAGGGAGTCTGCATTCCATACTGATCGAATCAATCTCGATCCCCAGAAAACTCAGGGTCGTAGCCGGGCCCTTCGATTTTTCTTCCGAAATCGGAATACCAAAATCCTGAGCCACTTCACCAAAAACCGCTACCAGGAGCTCACATACACCGGACCCAGCCGGGCCCACAAAGAGGAAATCGTCCAAGTAATGCACTACTGAGACCTTCCCCGACCTCTTTTTGACCACCCACTCCACAAACGAGCTGAACCTTTCAAAATATGAACAGGAAATTGAACAGCCCATCGGGAGACAGAGGTCGACATAAAACCGATCCTCAAATTTGCACCCCAAGAGGTGATGAGACCTCGGGTGAACCGGTAATAGTCTGAACGCGGATTCAACGTCCGCCTTTGCCAACAACGCGCCCCGGCCCGCCTTCCTCACGACCGAGATTGCCTTGTCAAAAGAGGCATACTTCACTGATATCAATTCCGGGTCAATTCCATCATTCACTGACATACCCCGCGGGTAGGATAAATGATGTATCATCCGAAATTGCCCCGGGGGCTTCTTCGGGACCACCCCCAAAGGAGACACCCTCAGTCCCGAGAGAGGAGGTAGTCTGAATGGACCCGCCATCCTCCCCAGTCTGACTTCTTTTCCCAACTTCTCCCTCAACACCTCCGGAAATTCCCTTGCTGACTTCAAATTCCCCGTGAAGGACGAGCCTTCCTGCTCCTTAAAAGGAATAAAAAACCCAGAACTAAATCCCGTCAAGAGCAATTCCGCGTCCCCCACATGCCCCCGCTCATTGGCATACGCCTCGAGCCAGGGGACCATCTTTTTTACTTTCACCGGCATCCGTGCCCGGTATACCCAATTCCCCTGGCCTGTTACCCCCTCTGCTCTTCCGGAAACACTTCGCCCTGGAATGGATCCCACCGCACACCGAACACTCGTGCTTGTATTTACACGAGGATCCAAACTTACATTGCCCTTCATTAAAATGGAAGCACAGCCCTTTTCGGATAGCTGTTCCAGTTCCTGTGCTGGCTCCAGGGATGCTCCCCGACTGTCCCGAACTCCGAAAGGAACGAGCCCCCCGCAACGGGGTCATCATTTCTAACCATATCCCCATATCCCTATCGTCCCAGCGCATCTCCGGACGAACTGCCATTCGCTGCCTGAATCCCTCATCATATCTCCACCAGGCCATGCCCCCATAAGTCCCAAAGGCACTAGCTATCTCTTCATAATAGCAAAAAAGGGAAGCCCATTGCTCGGGGAACTTTTCGCAAAAAACACTAGCTAAAATCCGAAAAGCCTGTGACCAATTCGCAAATGTCTTGGGCAACTTCCTCCACCTTTTCTTCCTTTCCTCCTCTTCCTTTTTTCCCTTTTCATTCTCATCTTCCTTCACCTCTAACACATGCTCCAAGGGCAAAAGGGAGAATATCACCACAAATTCCCTCCTCCCTATCTTTTCCCGCAACTCGGCCGTTAGATGAATACCCAGCGGGCCCACCGAGCATAAACACGGCCTCCTAAGCGCCCCTTCCGGAACTCTAAGCACCTCCTTACCCGCCGCCGGTAACTCAGCTGGTATCGCGGCGCCACTATTCTGTGCTGCTACTACCGGTGCTACCACCTCTTGTGTACCTGCTGCTACTCCCGGCGCTACTACACCCTGCGTCCCTGAACCAGGGGCAACCCATGCCGCCGCAACCGGGACCCCCCCCGCTGCTAGGCTTCTCCAATGCCGCCAATAACCCCTTCAGCCCTGCCAATATCATGCCTCTCTCTCCACTCTCCACCACAGTCACTCCTGGCGCACCCCCAGCCGTACCCTCACCTGTAGGCTGTTGCACCGCCACTGGGATTTGTGCCGACTCCGTCCCTTGCTCCCTCCTCTGCTCCCTCCTTTCGCTTTCAGGACCTCTGCTGCTGTCCAGTCTCCTCCGTACGTCGCCTCGCCTGGCAGGAGAACGCCCCCTGCCGTGCCTGCTCCTGTCTCGCTCTCTTTCCTCCCGCGCTCGGGATGGCGACCCAGACCTGCTTCCGCCCTGGGGCCGCCGTATCGGTGATCTCGACCTCCGGCGACCGCCGGAAACTCCTATCCTGACAGCGGGCGATGAGCCCCTCTCCCTCCTACCTGCACCTACAGACTGTGAAGAAGACATGGTCAATGCACCCCTTTCCCCCCCTTCCGCCCCCCGGCCTCCCTCCCCCTGCCCTACCCCTCCTGCACTCCGTTGTGGAGACAACATTTGAAGCAGCTGTACCAGGGTGGACATACCCCCTACCTGGCCAACCGTAACCGAACCCGACGACGTTCCTTCCAATGCGTCCTCCTCTTCAAAGTTCCCACTGGCCTCCAACACTAGTGGTGGATCTGTGATATCCTCCTGCCGCTCTCCAATGCCACTCCTCCTGGCTTCCGTAGCCTCCACACCCCTCCTGCTTCCCGCGGCAGACCCTAAAACCAGAAGAAAAGTTAAACACCCTGCACCCTGTCCTGCTATTCCCAAAAATTGCTTCAATATATTCCCCCCGTCTTAAACCCCTGTGACTCACCCCAGCTGCCTAGCAAACTTCCCTGCACCCCCTCAGGCCGTCTCCCCATAAACTCCCCATCATCAAAACCCCTTTTACCCACCTATTTTTATAACTTTCTTTCTCTTTTTTTTTTTTTATTTTTTTTTATTTTTTATTTGACCCGTCCACTCCAACCAACCTAAAGCCCTCTCCGCCCACCCACACCTATGGTCTTACTCCTGCCATACCCTATGAGAAACCCACCCTAACCTACCATTTCCCTGTCCCCTCCCCGGCGTACCTGTTAGCCGCAACCTCCATCCCTCCTGGTCACGCCCCTAGCACACACCCCTCCCCTTACAGCTTATTGCTGCCCACCTCCGCTTAGACCTATCCCAGTAACCCCCACCCCTGTGCTTAATACCTAGCCAACTCCCCGCGCTCGCCACCTAGCCCCGTGAATAAAATTTACCCTTCTCCTCAGATCCCCTATGCCCCCTCACCTCTAACCCACAAAACCGACTCCCAGCCCACCATATCCTAATACAGTGCCCATGGCTCTCAAAACCCTCCCCCCCCCGCTGCCTCCCATGACAAACCACCCACCCAACCCCTCAACCTACCCTCCGATAACCAGCCTGAACCCCCCCTCATACGGTTATCCTAAAACACCCCCCGACTAAAATAAAACCTAGTTCTCCTATACCCCTTCTCACCCCTTTCCTATCCCACAGAGGCCACGTCCTGCCTCGCCTTAACCCCAGAAAACCCAATTTTCCCTAAAATCACACCCCTATGCCCCCCACCTGGAGCCTTATCCCGGCTCACGGAACTACTAACCTCCATCCTCCCCCACCGCTACTATCCCTCCTGCGCCGAAACCAAACTAACCCCTCAACTGCGGCCCTCATCCCTGTGATAGTCCCTAGCAGCCTCACTGCCCTTAAAGCCCCCCCCGGAGCCTTATCCCGACTCCACACACAAACCCTTCCCTCAAAATCATGTCCCCCCCTGCAGTTTTATCCCTGCCATGTGCCCAAATGGAGAACACTTAGCCACAGGTGGATTTGAACTTCTGACCTTCAGAATTCAAGGCAGCATAGTTCGACACTAACCAAAATCCCCCGTTAGCCCCTTTCCCTGAAAATGGCATCCACATTTCCCCGATGCCTTTCCCTTCTACTTTACCGCCAAGATCTTCGATAACTCAGTGCACCTTAAAGCCCCCCCCCCGGAGCCTTATCCCGACTCCTCACACATACCCTCCCTTCAAAATCATGTCCCCCCCCCCTTCAGTTTTATCCCTGCCATGAGCCCCCATGTGCCCCCAAAATCCCCCGTTAAACCCCCCTCCCTGAAAATGGAATCCACCATTCCCCGATGCCTTTCACTTCCCCTTTTACCGCCAAAATCTTCGATACCTCAGCGGCACTCACCTGCTTCCTCGCCGCCGGTCCCGCTCCTCAACGATCTCCGTCTGCCTCTTCCAGTGCCCGGTTCCTCCTGACGCCGTCCGCCAATGACGTCAGCCACCGGCGCCGTGCTAGGCCGCGATTCGGCCCCACCTCCTCCTCGACGACCTCTCCCGCCATCCGGCAACACCGCTGCATCTGCTAGCCACCCAGGTCCCGCGCTTCCTCTTCTGGACCTGGCGACGTCGATCTCCGGACTCAGGCGCTCCGGTGGCCGCGACCTCCTGGCTGGCCGTCCTCTGGTCCTGCTCCTCGCCGACTCATCCTGTGGGACACCGACTGCCGCCGCACCTCCACTCAGCCGCTCCCAAATCCATTCTTCGCCGTTCTGCCTGGCGACCGCCAGCAACTCAGACAGCAGGGCTTCCATCCGCTCCAGGTAAGTCACAGGTGAGTAAAACTTCCCCCTTCCGTGCTGCTCAAAACTCTGCAAGTGCCAACCGTCAGCAGGGGAGGAGTATTTATCTCCTCCTATCTACCTCCACCCCCACATCGGAGCCTACCATCACTCCCATAAAGTGGGGGTCAAATAGCCCTTCCTCTATTCATCCTCCGGGCTAGACTTTCACATACACATGAGGGGGGGGAGGGTGGATCATCCAGCATGGCTATGAAAGTAATTATGCTTATTTATGACAATTATTTTACAATACTTGCCCCCAATTTTTAAACATTTTTTAAAGGGACAGTCTACTTCAGATTTGTTCTTGTTTAAAAAGATAGATAATCCCTTTATTACCCATTCCCCAGTTTTGCATAACATGGTTATATTACTATACTTTTCACCTCTGTGATTAACTTGTATCTAAGCCTCTGCAGATTGCCCCCTTATTTCAGTTCTTTTGACAGACTTGCATTTTAGCCACTCAGTACTCTCTCATAAGTAACTCCACAGGTGTGAGAACAATGTTATATATATGGCACACATGAACTAGTGCTGTCTAACTGTGGAAAACTGTCAAAAGCATTCAGATATGAGGCGACCTTCAAGGGCTTAGAAATTAGCATATAAGCTTACCTAGGTTTAGTTTTTAACTAAAAATGCCAAGAGAACAAAGCAAAGTTGATGATGAAAGTACATTGGAAAGTTGTTTAATATTACATACCCTATCTGAATCATAAAACTTGACTTTTGACTAGACTGTCCCTTTAACCTGTGTAAAACACTATAGGCAGGTGATATAAATACTGACACATAATTCCACATCAAACCACCTCCCTCACTTCAGATTTATTACAAGTTTGTGCTCACATCTTTTTTAGCACCTTACCCTTTTGATGCTAGTCACTCAGTTTTCTCTTCCATAGGTAAAGTGAGCTCTGATCTGACTGTGACTGAGAAATTATTCATTGTAATATTCCTCTGTAATGGGCAGAACCCGGTCTGTGTGTATATTCAGGATGATAAATTTACACATTTAAAAAACAAAAATGTTTAGGAACTACAGTTAAAACATTAGGCCATTGCCCCCAACCTTATTTTTCCCCAGTGGTTTAGAAAAGGGACAAAATAGTAAAGGTTGCTGTTGAATTTGGAGTGGGCACGGGGGGGGGGGGGCACATTTTGGAATTTTGCCCTGGGAACCAAATTTTCTAGAAACAGCCCTGGGGAAAGTTATGGGCATATTTGATAAAACTGGATATATTGGTAATTGAGTGTTCTGTCAAATGATGCAATGGGAGGAAAAATAGAACTAACTAAAATTTGTTAGAAAGAAATCTACTACTCATTTGAAATTGCATTTACTGGCTATCCTATTTTATTGTTTAGTGGCCCTTTAAATGCAGTCACTAGATGTGCAATATAAACCCTGCAGAACCACTACTGATCTAGCTTTTGGACAGTGATGTAAAAACATGCAGTTCTAGCATTACAATGTTGAATGATTGCTTGGCTCATGTCAAGGATCTTACATCTCTGAAACAAACAATTCCACCCCCCTTCCAGTTAGAAGCAAAACATAGACATTACCAGCAAAGGGTCATTACTTGATCAGTCAGTTATTGCCTGTGGCATAGGAAAGCACCAGCCCTGAAATAAACATCTGGTTTTCTCCATCTGATTTTCTGACTTTATTATAACTGGAAGCAAAGATATTCTCATGGAACATTTTTCTTTCAGTAATTTCCCAGTGTTTTGCTACAGTAATATGGCTATGATCCAAACAACAGAAGCTAAAGCTATCATTTTGAGTAATAAGTTATCTACTAAATTCTTATATATCATTCCACTCAATGCTTGACAAAAATACTAACCGTATCAGCAATAACTTATTTAAAGGAACATTCCAGCATAAAATAATATGCTTTATCACTTTAGACAACTCTTTTTTTAAAACAGTTATATTTTTTTAACTAAGGGATTGATCCCAACCAATTGCTAATTATTGGCAGGCTAAAACCTGCTGTTGAGCACTTTTCCATGTTGATCTGATCACAGCCATTCTGGTAGTTAGGAAGAAAGGATCAAAGAAAGCGCTCCTATGGCGTAATATCTCAAAACTTAGATCCCACATGAATTTACCACAAGTAGGATACTCACAATTTGTCAGCACTTATCACAAAGTGCGTAATAAAACAGTCTGAGGTATTAAAAGCTCCCCAGTCAGCTCAAATCAGGTAGCATATATCACGCCCTGATATCCCTCAGCGAACATCAATCACCATCCAGGACCAAAAGACAACAAAAATATTTTAAAATACTCCACAAGCAAATGCAGCTAGGGAGAGTTTATTTCAAGTATAAAATACAAATAAAAACAAGCTGGACGCGTTTCGCAAGTTATACTTGCTTATTCAAACAGCATATAATAATAAAGGTTAACCGGACTAATATATACCTCACAAATCTAACAATCATCATTAAACAATTAGAATAAAGGCTCACATGTATTACAGATAGTAAAAGCACATACCTCTTGTTCCGTATTTAACATTCTCCTTATGAAATAAATGAATAAGTTATATTAAAAATGCAGTGACGTATAAAAGGCGCCAAACGACTACGAATTGAACAATCCAATCAGACAATGTTTGTACTGCACATGACTAGCCTATTGCTGCTGGTTACAAAGTCATGTGATAATGCCAACTACGTTTACTGTCAACGTTAGAATTCACAGATTTACGTGATCATGCTGGGCTTCTGTGAGATCCAACTTGTACATATTTCTTAAGGGCAAATGAACCATGGCATGGATCTAAGATAAAAAAACTATTAACTGGTAAAAACTCAGTTACCACTAGTGTGATCACATGACAATTAAATCTAGTTTACATTCATAAAGGAGGATGTTAATATCGTGGCGATCATATCACTATCTATTGGTTAACGATTCAAGTATGTCTAAAAATATGATGCTACTATGTAACAAATAAATTATCATCAAATGTATACTAAATGGACACAAATATATCCAAAACATATAACAAAATATGAGATATACAAATTGAATACATCAATAAATAACATAAAAAAATATATAACAAAATACCTACAATAAACAATACAAGAATGGAACAAATATATTAAATACAATTGATGATCAATAAAATTTAAATCTAAATTTAATATTAAAATACAGATATAAAACTAATTGATAGCTGCCAAGTCTAAATTTTCATCTTAATCTCCAAATCCAGAAAGTCTCCCTTTGCCTTAATCTGGTAAACCGATTTTATTGATTTGAGGGAGGAATGAATTCAATAGGTCTAATTTTGTAAATGCCTTTTTTTCCTTGATGTTTACAGGTACTATGATTGGATACACTATGTTTAAGAAATTTGTGTTTGATCAACCCAAGGTTTTCTCCCCACCGTGTTCTAAGAGATATACTTGTATGGCCACAATATTGGAGGCCACAAATACAGTCCACTAAATAAACTACATAACAACTATCACAACGCATACGTTATTTAATCGGAAAAGTCTCTTTAGATTTTGGTAGTTAATAGGCAGTACTTTATTTCATTATCAGTTTGGGGAAAATGACCCTTGTCTCGCTGGCTGATCACAATACACAATTACTTAACAAAACATTTATGGGGGCATTTTTCACTTACCGAATTCCACAGCTAAATGGACTTGATTAACCCAGGAAACCTTTTGGAATTATTAACAAACACAACAAAAAGTTTTTGAATTGAGCTTTGGTTTTGCGCACCAGATACCAATGCTACCTGCTCAGTCAAGTAAAAAAAGCATTTTAATAAAAAAAAATTAACAAAAATAACCCAATAAACACACATATCCACTATACAGATAAAGCCCATGTTCAAATTTCTTAAAAAGACATACACACATAGTACATCTCTATGGTTTTTGAGCACATCAGGATAATTGCACACACGTCACTTATTAGCATCACTACTGTCAAGAATACCTCATGATTTTAGAATTTCAGGGGATAATTTTTCTTTCTTTATTTTTTGTGTCCGGTATTTCCTTGTCTGCAACTTCTTATCAGATCTATCAAAAAAGGCAAAGTTTTGGGGATGAATGTTTTTTAATACGTACATCTGGTGAACCAAATATAAGGTGCAATTCGCTCTTCTCAGGCGAGTAATTTTAAACACCAATGTCAACACAGAGTGACAGAAGACAGTGTCCTCTATCAAGACAGAGACCCGACAGAACCTGAACGCCGGATCGATCTGGCACACATTTCTGGGGCTGACGCCTCTGCGGTGGGCCTGCTGGGGTCCGGATCCATCCCGGAGGCTTTTGCCACAGGTGTGGGCGGGAGAATCTGCAACGATTCAGTGGATATGAATCTAGGTCCCCAACCTGGGGAATCCAGCTACCGAGGGACTGACCTGGCAAAGGGATCACAATGCGACGCTAGTCACCCTTACAGAGAGTGGGGAGGTAGATCTAAGCAGCGCAACTATACTTCTCAGCAGTACCTAGATGAAATGATCATTCCTGTACCCGCTGCTGAGGCTCACAGTTCTCGGATCCCGCATTCAATCCTGGCTACATTTTTTCCCTCAGACAAGCTGCAACTACATGTAGGGGCTTACCAGAAGGGAGAAACTCCCCTCCCGAAGGAGTTACCTCATATCCTCACCCAGTTATCGGTGTGGGGCTGCCAGGGGGTCCCTCCCGTACAGTTGAACATGCAGATGAGGCAGGATCTCAATGGACAGTTCATCGTCACGCTCCCATACAGCCTTACTGCTTTGATAGAACAGGAGCTGAGCGGGGGGGCTCTTGCTAGAGGCATGGCAGAGGACATCTCAGACAGGCTTTTTGACCCCGGTGGCTAGGTCTGGTCCGAGCCACGGCGCACCTAAGCCACAGTTTACAGCTGTCTTCCGCCTATACGGCTTAGGTCCTGCAGCACTCTGGTCACTAGACTCTCAATGGTATAAGAATAGTGACACGATATGGACAGTGGGGATGACTGCAGACTATTGCGGTACTTCTATATTGTGTAGCAGTGAACTCTCTATGTTTTCCATCAACATGTGTAACTGTTCCATCCTTGAGGCTTTGACATGATTCCATGGCTATTATTTGATACACCTAAAAGCCGGAAAGTTAGCTCAACAATATTATCTTTACCCCCACCCCACATATAGACTAGAATATATTTATTGCTATATTAGGTTTATTGCCAGTCACAGATAATGACTATTGCTGTTATTTGCAGATAGATGCTGTAGCAGTATTAAACCCAAACCTGTTCACTCCCTTCCCTATTATGCCCTATTACCTAGAACCAAGAGATCATATGTGCTCAATTGTAGGGGATTCAATAATAGTCTCTAGGGCGATTCAAGTTTTATAATGCTCTTTCTTGCTTTGTTTCTTGTTTTGTTTTTTTTCCCTTTTTTTTTTTAATTTCACTCCATGTTTGGTCCAAAAGTGACCGTGTTTTACAGTTAAGCACCTCCATAAATCATTTAATTTAAATGGGTCCATGAGAGGCCTGTTGAAACATTAGAGGTGCGTTTCTATTATATTTAAAAGTAAAATGAGGTTCCATTTCACTAGTCTGACAGTAATGTGCAGAATGGATTGGTACTCTGTATGTTGACAACCCTGTATTATGTTTTTTTGTTTGTTTTTTTTATTTCCTCTCAGGTCTGAATGTAATAACTAAACCAATTTAAGATGTACCTAATGTAGTCACCACTGAACCTTTGACTGTTGTTATTTACATGATTAATCTCAATAAAAATTATTTAAAAAAAAAAAAAAAAAAAAACAGAGACCCGAGGTCCATTAGAGTTGAAAGTCTAAAACCCCAAGACATGTGTTGACTACTTTTATGTTACTGGATGACCAAATATGACAGACATGTAATATTTGGTATTAAAATAATCCTCATGATGTCATTATGGGATAACTAAAATTATAAGGTATTCTATGCCTTCAGCCAGGGGTTGCAATTTGGTTTATACCTGCCATAAAAAAGGGTTGGCTACCTTCCTTAACCACTGTGGAAGGGGCATGGTCAGAAAACTGACCTAAAAAAAATTATTTTTATGATATGTGGACATATTTGGTCAGCAAAATAATATTGTCTTTTACATTGAACGCTAGTGCAGTGTTTTTGACCACTTTCCATGCCCATTATATTTTCTCCTCTTTATTTTTAAAAAACTATTTGGCTTGCGTAATTTTGTTTAACTTTTTTTATATTAATGCAGCGTGATTATTTTTGCTCTTAATAAATATCCCTTTATTAAGTTTTTGCATTTTTGTATATATGTGCCATGTTACCAAAGAGACTAGAAATAACAGTATTGCATTTTTAGATGAATTTGTGCCAAATCATGTTTTGGGATTTTTTAATCTGTTAGTCTAGGTTTTTCCTTAACATTTCCCATATAGGTCGATATTATAGACTAGCTACTTCTAATCCCCCCCCCCAACTCTGTTCCGGTCTCCAACTTTCCTATCACTGTGGGTGGCACCACTATCTCCCCATCCACCCAAGTATGCTGCCTTAGAGTTACACTTGAATCCGTCCTTCATATCCCACATCAATTTGTTCTCTTCATCTTGCCGCCACTACCTACGCAATATCCCCTAAATTTGTATATTTCTGATCTCTGGCATGACTAATCAGCTAATCCACTCAATGGTAATTTCCTGACTTGACTACTGTAATAACCTACTAACTGGCCTTCCTCTCTGTACCTCTCTGTAAATCCCTCCACTGGCTCCCCATTCACAGCAGAATTAAATTCAAAATTTTCACCCTGACCTACAAAGACCTTACCACCGTTGCCCCCCCCCCCCCCACATGTCCTCACTAGACAAAAAATATACTCCAGCTATAGATGGGAGGGCGGACAGCGCCTAAGACTAAATACCAGCTACACTATTAGGAAGACCCCCTATTAGGTCTAGGAGTAATAGCAGTGGAGGATAAATAGGAGCGCCTAGGGCTTAGGTATAATCAGGAATCACACTATGATTAAAAATACATTAATTTATTATTCCATCTCAATATAAACAAAAATATTAAAATATTAAAATGAGTACGACCATTGATTTGAACAAGTTATTTGGACCCTTGTTAGAGGATCTTAGCTTAATTGGATCAGTTTCTCTTCTGGTTGTAACAGATATAGAAATTAAAACAGGTGCTGTGCTTAATCACAATAAGAAATTAAAACAATATTGTGCTTAATCACAATAGTAAATTAACTTAGCTTAGTTACACAACATATAGTACATATAATTGTGACAAGATAGTGAAAATCGGTGATTTAAAATGCTAATGTGGAAAACTGTGGTCAAAAAATATTGTACCAAACAAAAAAGTGGTAGAAAAATCCAAAGAAATTCAAATTGTCAAAAAATCGAAAAATCAAAAAATCAAAAGATGAAAAAATGAAAAAATAAAAGACAAAACCGGTTTGTCAAAAAAGTGAATTATAAATATGTTTATGTGCTTAAAAAGTTATGTGATAAATTATGTCACAATGGTGATAGTGATTCTAATCAATTCTACAATCAACCATAATACAGACTCCTAATAGGAAAAGAATCTCATATAATATGCAATGATATTGGCCCAAAAACAAATCAAAAAACAATATAGTAACAATATTCTCGTTACCAATATAAGGCTAAACGAATTGCAATGTTGCTGGCAAAAACTTACAAATATGTCAATGAATTATTAAAAAATACAAAATATTAAAAAATTAAAATACAGATTCTATAAAATGTCCAAGTGATTAGTCCAATTGGAAATAATCCAAACTGTGGGAAACTGTTGGAAGAGAATAAAAACAATATCCTTAGAGGCTGTCCTGATCCAGAATCCTAGTCTTTACAACATGGACCTGAAAACAAAAACAGAAAAAATCCTCACATAAAGGGCCTATAGGATAAAGTCTAATGGTAATCAAACTTACCCCAAAAGCCAAAAGTCCTGTGAGGCTTCATCACTACCAGGACTTTTGGCTTTTGGGGTAAGTTTGATTACCATTAGACTTTATCCTATAGGCCCTTTATGTGAGGATTTTTTCTGTTTTTGTTTTCAGGTCCATGTTGTAAAGACTAGGATTCTGGATCAGGACAGCCTCTAAGGATATTGTTTTTATTTTCTTCCAACAGTTTCCCACAGTTTGGATTATTTCCAATTGGACTAATCACTTGGACATTTTATAGAATCTGTATTTTAATTTTTTAATATTTTGTATTTTTTAATAATTCATTGACATATTTGTAAGTTTTTGCCAGCAACATTGCAATTCGTTTAGCCTTATATTGGTAACGAGAATATTGTTACTATATTGTTTTTTGATTTGTTTTTTGGGCCAATATCATTGCATATTATATGAGATTCTTTTTCTATTAGGAGTCTGTATTATGGTTGATTGTAGAATTGATTAGAATCACTATCACCAATGTGACCTAATTTATCACATAACTTTTTAAGCACATAAACATATTTATAATTCACTTTTTTGACAAACCGGTTTTGTCTTTTATTTTTTCATTTTTTCATCTTTTGATTTTTTTGATTTTTCGATTTTTTGACAATTTGAATTTCTTTGGATTTTTCTACCACTTTTTTGTTTGGTACAATATTTTTTGACCACAGTTTTCCACATTAGCATTTTAAATCACCAATTTTCACTATCTTGTCACAATTATATGTACTATATGTTGTGTAACTAAGCTAAGTTAATTTACTATTGTGATTAAGCACAGTATTGTTTTAATTTCTTATTGTGATTAAGCACAGCACCTGTTTTAATTTCTATATCTGTTACAACCAGTAGAGAAACTGATCCAATTAAGCTAAGATCCTCTAACAAGGGTCCAAATAACTTGTTCAAATCAATGGTCGTACTCATTTTAATATTTTAATATTTTTGTTTATATTGAGATGGTATAATAAATTAATGTATTTTTAATCATAGTTTGATTCCTGATTATACCTAAAAAATATACTCCAGCCCGCCCTCTAAGGTCCAGCAATGACCTGCACCTTGCATCTTCAACCATACCCTCCCCCTGTGCTAGACTGCAGGACTTCTCTTGTGTGGCACTTACCCTCTAGAATGCACTTCCTCGTGCTGTCAGACTATCTCCTAATTTGTCCTCCTTTAAATGCTCCCTAAAGACATTTTTGTTCAGGGAAGCCTACCACCCAACTAAGTAACAAATGAATTCCACTTAACTAATAATTGCCTTAATCTAAGTCTGTACTAACATCATTCTCATCCCTGCAGTCCCCACCTCCTGTTTCTCTCCCTCCTACCCTTCTAGATTGTAAATTCCCACAGAAATAGGGCCCTCAATTCCTTCTGTATTTGTTTTATTAATTTTGTCCTGTCTCTTAAAAATATTGTATTATCAATGTACCTTTGTATTTTGTACTCATGGACAGCACTGGGGAATTTGTTGGCACTTTAAAATAAAGAAGAATAATAATAATGATCTTGCATTGCATTATTAAAATGTTATATATCAAATATTAAAACAATCATAATAATTATTAGAAAATATGATAGTATTTGTATACATCTATAATAATTTTTATAATTGTTTAAAATAATAATAATAATTATGATTGTTTTATACTATTTTATATTTAATATTTCAATAACACGATATTAGATTAGTAATTCTTCATGTATGCTAACCCAACGTGGCATTAGAACCTCACATATTTTACATTCCTATGTTATTCACATACAAAAAAAAATATATATTTTTTAAAACATATATTTATATATATATATATATATATATATATATATATATATATATATCTGATAATGTTAATGTAAAAGAGATGTATACCTATATATCTATAGGAATAGATATACAAATATAGGTATATATAGATACATATAGAAATATGTATTTACAATAAAAATTACATTATCCTGTAAGTGAAAAATATTGAATTTTTAAATATGTACAGTAAATACAGCCACTCTAATTCGATGAGTGTAAAATGTTATTGCACTTTTGCGATTATATTTACTTTGAACTTGTGATACTCACACTATTTCTGACAAACGCAAACTTGTGATCTAGCCCATAATAATCTTAAGGTGGTGGCAGCAGAGATAGTTTAGTGTGAGCAGTATTAAAGAAGAGATTAGGCATTTTTCTGGGTCTAGTAGAGATGAGGGAGTATTTGTTAACCCTTACACCCACTGAACTAAGTCACAGGCTTGTATTGAGTGGCTAGACTGCAACCAACTGGTTAAGATGGTTAACCCTTTCTGTAACAAACTGGTGACTGTTGCAGAATTGGTTAAAATACTGTATGTCACAACTACACATTATTAACAATGATCAATCAACATACAGACCCTTTAACCTGTGATATAATTGCTAAACTCCAGTAATCGCCATTTTGTTTGTCCTTAATCTTTTCCATTTGTTTTTTGTAGTTTGAAATTGGGACAAACCTGGTAAAAGGTGGTGCACATGAATGATTCTCATTATTTGTTAATAAAATAAATGTATTTACTACAGGTAAAGTTACTCATCAGTGTCACACTGTTATGTGTATTCTTTTTATTTTAAAGTGTTTTTATTAGGGTTGATATAAATAGTTTTATTTTTTTCAAAGTCTTATTACAAGTCTATATACCCATTTACCCATACAATATTTCCAGCTTCTCAGGGAGTATCTACTGCCCTAATTTATTATTGCAAGAGGAAGTTCCACTGCAGCACTGACTTCTGCTATCACATAATAGCCAGGACCTGCCTCTGTGGTAGTGAAGAGGTGAATAAGCAACCGTTGTACGAGCAGTACCCCACAAAACAACAGTACCTATAGTGGTCTGCAAAAAAATCAATAGTTTATATAACACATGTGACCTGAAACTTAGCAGTCAGGTAAACAAATTTAAAACTATATACAACTCTTGACAATATTCCTTTGTGGATCTTTACAATGTGATAAACCTTATCAAGTTAGCAAGTTCTTCTCTCTCTATTTATGGAACTCTCTGTGTTGGATCTTATCGGTTGCATAAATGCATCAAGTACCTTGTCTGCTGATTGGTTGATATTTATTTTTGCAAAATTAATTCCCTCATGTGATAGAGATGCTCAGGTTTTTAATAATGTTGAAGAAATATATGATTTGCAGAAATCATTATAAACTATTTACAAATGTATATAATCTTCTATCTAAAAGATATATATATATAAAGGTATAATGTGTATGTATGTATGTATGTGTTTATAGTATACACACACACATATATATAATATCTGCAACAGATATTTAGTAAAGTATTTATGTATTCTCAGAGTAATTATTTCATTACATTTATAAAAAAAAATAGGCTTAAACACTTAGCTCAGTAAAATTATTATGTACTTGCATTCATATAATTATTTATATTGACTGTAATAAATACATTCAAATTTAAATACTTTAAAGGCTTATTATTTGTTTCTAGGGTGATACTAACACGTTGCAAGGCTGAACTATATTATACATAATTGTTGCTTTGTACTAAGAGAAAAGAATCTTCGTAATTAGTTGGTTAAGATGATTGGTTATGTCTGCAGAGGTTATTATTTCAACCTTCAGACATGATAAATTCACACACTAAACAATTTCAACAAAGTTTCTATAAAATTTCACACTCTGCTAAACACAAAATAAGAATACACATGAAAAGAAACATGTGAAAGACTTAATTTTATTAGCGTTTCAATACGGTAATGGAACATTTATTTGCACATCCTGAAGTTACATTTAAAAATATTGTTTTATCTGCCCTGCTATAATGGCAATCAATGCTTTATTTTTATTTATTTATTTTTGCCGCTAAACAAAATGATGTTACAATATTTTTTCTTAATAAGCCATTTTTAACTGATAAATTATTATTCTTTTTATTTGCATCTGGAAATCTTTAATATTAGTTGTAATTTTATTTTCATATCTTTGATAATGGTCTTTCTCATTTGGTGTTTTTCAGTAACAGATCTAATACATTTTAATTGTATTTTAAATTCTGGTACATTTAATTTATGGCTTCTAAAGTAGAATCTAGATTTTGCTAGGCACAACAACATCCAGTCCCGCCAATGGAACAGGCATCAGCATCAGACTTGATTCCACCAACTTGCCAGTTTAAATGATCAGTCCATTCAGATATTTCAGCACCAATGTAAAGTACTGGTACAAGCTGCAGGGTCAGCACCAAGATCCAAAATCATGTAAAAATGCACAAAAGCAGCAGCACTTCTACAATTATAGATTAAGGATATTGATCCACAACTTTGTTTATTTTTTGGTTTTGTGCCTTTTACAGTTTAAATGATCAGCCTAATCATTGAGTACCCATAGCTTGGCCTTGGCAGATACTGACCCTAATATCAGTAATATCACACTCTAGACTGGTATCATTCAACATAAAGGTTAGAAAAACTAAGGCACAGACAAGTCATTAAAGGGACAGTCTAGTCAAAATTAAACTTTCATGATTCAGAAAGGGTATGCAATTTTAAACAATTTTCCAGTTTACTTTTATCATCAAATTTTCTTTGTTCTTTTGGTGTTCTTTGTTGAAAGCTAAACCTAGATAGGCTCATATGCTAATGTCTAAGCTGTTGAAGGCCACCACTTATCTCAGTGCATTTTGACAGTTTTTCACTGCTAAACAGCACTAGTTCATGTGTGCCATATAGATAACGTGCTCACTTCTGTCACGTTACCTATGAGTAAGTACTGATTGGTTAAAATGCAAGTATGTCAAAAGAACTGAGATAAGGGGGCAGTCTGCAGATGCTTAGATACAAGGTAATCACAAAGATAAAAAAGTATATTAATATAACTGTGATAGGGTATGAGTATAGTAATACAGGGATTATCTATTTTTTTAAACAATAAAGATTCTGGAGTAGACTGTCCCTTTAACGAATGACCGGGCATTGTTTTTGGTTAAAAAAATTTAATGAAAGCATTTTTCCCTTACTTATATATCACAACCTATACTTTAAATTGGAAGTGGTAGAAGTGAGCTCATTGGTTGAGGGCAATCTGACATACTGCTTTCTCTTTTGAAAAACAGGTATTAACTATTATCAGTTGATATTGTGCATTAAAAAACACAGAAGTATATAGAAAAGAACTAAAAAAAATTACTAATTGAGCAGAATTTTTTGTGCTCCATATATTTTAAAATGGGCTCTATGAGAAATCTATTATCTGGGGGATATGACGTATTTTCATTAGCTGACATGAATATTGTAGCGCTCATACTACCACGCATACAATACATATTAACCATGGTCTTACCAGTGTAAAAATATGGTATGGATTTGATCATATACACAAAAAAATACCAGTATAGGCACTATTAGTCCCTGGTAAGTTTGAACATATGACTGATTGTCCTTTTTGGGAATGTCACGTAGCGAAAAAGACTAATTTCACAGACAATTCCCGTAGTGAGTAATCACTGTCAATATTCTAGGCAATCGCTGACGTCATTGAAGGTTGCCTGAAGTCGGTTGCTGCTCGCAAGAATAGCGTCAATTTTCCAAACTCAGTGGTATGGATTGCGCTCCAGCAAAGTTTGCTCTCCTTACAACTTGCATGTACTCAACTTAAAATGTGACACTAAGTTTTGAAAATAGACCACATTTTATAATGATTCAACTTATTCATATATCTAATGTCTTGGTATTCTTCCACCATAAAAATGATCAAAACCTAAGAGTAACATTTTCCTTTGAATAAAAAAGGAACATTTTATTTTTAAATATTTCCATTCTACTTTTACGATATATTTTATTTTTCCTCTACCACATATTTTTTTTAACGTTAACAATAAAACTTGTAGTTCAATAATTAAATTAATTCCCAGTCAAGGGCACATTAAAATTAAAACACACAGGACTAGATTACAAGTGGAGCGCTATATAGCGCTTTCATGAAATCAATATTAGCGCTCCACTTTGTAATACCAGCACACGATAATATGCGTTGGTATTACAAGATAGCCACAATGCGAATGCGAGCTTGCATTTGCATTGCGAGGAAGCATTGCGCTCACGAGAGCACGCTTCTATAGGCTCCTATGGGAGCCTCGTTCTGATGCTGATATAAATATATATTTATGAGGTAATATGGGTATATATATACATATTAACTCATAAATATATATGTATATAAGCATATATACATATACTGTATAATTGCTGGGAACACACAGTTCCCATTCGACCGCAATGTAAAGGCACACAGTACCCCACTCCCACCAACTTTAACCCCAAAATACTGCCTAGTGCAGTAATTTTATTAAAAAATAAAGATGCTGCCATCTTTATTTTTTAACAAACTACACTAGGCAGTGTTTTGGGGGCATTTGGGGCAGATTTAAAAAAATTAACAAGAGATCCGATCTCTGATTAATTTTATAATCACTAATTACTACCGCTGGTTAATGATTGCACTCCCGCAAATGGGCAAATATGCCTGTTTGTGAGAGTGCAATAATTTAGCGCACCACTTGTAATCTAGCCCACTATGTACTGTACACAGGCAAGCAGCTGAAAATAATGAATTGTATTTAAAGTACGCTGCAGAAACATCCTTTGAAACAGGCTGGGCTCTTTCCCAGTGAACCCAGCAACCATGGAGAAGTTGATTTCTCCTGATGCCTCTTGTTTACATAGCTTTTATAGAGCCAATACTGCAGTATTGACATTTTCAGTATACAGTGTGTAATAGTTTCAACAAGCAACTATTTCAAATGACAACATAAATGTAAATGAGCTATTTATAAATTATTTAAGAAACACCAGCAGATATATTGTATTCCTGCAAACACAAAAAGGGGAGACAATTTTACAGTGCAATGTCCATTTAAAGGGACATGAAACCCAAATTTTTCCTTAATGATTTAGATAAAGAATACAGTTGTAAAAAAAATATCCAATTTACTTATATTATCTAATTTTCTTTGTTCTTTTAATCTTTGTTGAAAAGATATCTAGATATGTTGCGTGCACATGTCCGGAACAATACATGACAGGAAATAGTGCTGTCATCTAGTGCTCTTGCTAATGTATAACATTGTTGCAAACTGCTGCCATATAGTGCTGCGGACACGTGCACATTCCTCAACTTACCTTCCAGCTTTTCAACAAAGGATAACAAGAACACAAAGAAAAAGTGATAATAGAAAAACATTGGAAAGTTGTTTAAAACTGTATGTTCTATCTGAATCATGAAAGAAAATGTTTGGGTTTTATGTCCCTTTAAAGCCTTCAGATACTACTGTAAAAGAAACTGTGACTGCAGAGATAATACTAAATATAAAACCTCTTATTGCCAGTCCAACATAGTTCAGTTTGCTTCTTTAACTTTCCTATTTTTCATCCTAAAACTTGGCAGTAAAAGTCTGTAAATCACATTTTAGCTTGTTATAAACTTGTTGAAAATAAGGCTCCATACTTATTTCAAAAAAATAAGTTTATCACAGCTAGCTTATCAAATTTAATGTATTTTTGTATCATCTCATTTTATTTTGTTGCCTTCCATCCCATAATAAATCTCTATTGACTGTTCTGTTTTCTGTCCACCATTTTATTGTGTCCTTTTTGAACCTCGTGATTTTTTACATACCTAATTTTTTCAAATCATATCCTTTTATTACCCATTTTTTTAATCCTCTCTGCTACCTTTCTCCAGTTCATCTTCATTTTCCTTAAATTTCCACTTCCATTACCTGTATTGTATCACTTCTTCCTCATTAATAGATTGTGTGCGCTCAAGATGGACAATTAACCAATCCTTTCACAATTCTGATTTGATAACAAGGTTATCCAATCAGGATTGTTCAAAATCCTAAACATAGATTAACTCCTTAGATACTTCAGGACATTGTGAAGAACTACAAAAAAAGACTCTTGCTTCTGATAGCCATAAGGAGCTAAAGACACAAATGATATATCGATTAGTTTGTAATATTTAGAGACTAATGATTCTCATGCTGGTGTTTATTGTCCATAGGCTCTCTAAAAGAAGAACTATCCTCCAGGGGGATAGTAGTATGCTTAGCCAGCGTGGAGATAGCGCCATCCACCTTCGGAATGGAGCCCCACAAATCTAATTGATGTCAGGGACTGGAAATATATATTTTTTAAAGTAGACGAGGGGGAAAAAGAAGTTCCTACTCTTTCTTATTTGTTACTAATAATGTTCACCATCTTAACTCGCACAGGAAAAGTCAGAGGGACCTTCCTATCTTCGTAAACCCTGTCTAATTTAGGGATCTTAGGCTCCTCAGGGAGTGTAGCCTCTGGAACCTCTAGAGTAGACAGAACCTCCTTTAATAAAAAATGCAGATGCTCAATTTTAAATCTAAAGGAGGGTTCCTCTGCTGAAGGAGGTTTAGTAACTGAAGTCTCAGACTCAGAAAGTTCACCCTCTGAATCTACAGAGGTTAACTCATCCTCGGATAGCTGAAATATAGTAGCTAAATCCGACAAATATTTAGATGACTCTAGGTCAGGAGAACTATGTTTAACCTTTCTCTTGCATTTGTTAGAGCAAGGTAAGGCACTTAGGGCCGCAGACACAGACTATTGTAACTACGCAGTAAAGTCCGCTGGAAAAAAGCCCCCTCCAGATGGAGGGTTAGTTGAGCCATGGGGATTTGCATGTGGAGTGGGTAGAAAGGGTAGTAATTTCTCAGGACCCAGATTCCTGAGAAGTAGTTGGCTCAGAAGAGCTAATAGCACTATGAGTATTAGCAGGCTTGTCTCCCTTCTTAGACTTTAGAACAGTGTTTAGGCAAATGAAACAAAATTGAGCAGGCGGGCAAACTACAGACTCCTCACAATATAAACAGGAATTATTAATCAGTACAGAAGGAGCGGAACCTTCTAATGTAGTATCAGAGTCCCATAACTTCGTATATGCCCACAGAAGGACAATAAAAAAGAAAACACTTTTATTTAAAAACGACACCTTAATACTCCCAATGGCTGAGGTACTCACCACCTCCTAGACCCAGACAGCTAACAAGGAAAATGCTCTCCTTAGGAGTGATATCTGCAACAGGATCTTAAGAAATTAAAGAGACTGCACCCGGTCACGTGGTACGTAAGACAGGACTTCCCCTGCTATGAAAAAGGGCACCAAGCTCATATGAGCTGCGCAACACTTACAAAAACAAAAGGAAAACCTGTTTGTTCCAAGCCAAAAAAACACACAGTCTATGAACCTAAAAAACTCTCACATTAAGCAGATATAAATCACCAAACTGTTCAAATAATCTCCCTGAAGGAGATATTAACCCTTGAGCCTATCGAGGTATAAAGGAGCCACACTGTGACCCTGTATAGTGTTTTAAATTGTACATATAAAAAAATGGTCTTACCCTCCAGGATCTATGCTGTGGAACAGGCACAGCCTCTCAAGTGTGACAGTCCTGCAGCAAAGCTTCTGACATGGACTTGAGTGTGTAGCAGCAAGCAGTGAAACTCGTCAACCCTGATTGCTCAGGAGCTGTTAGCGACAGTCTGGATGGGTTTGCAGAAAAACTTTCCCTGCATCTCCAGACTCTAACTTTCATCAATACTCTCACTGAGAGTTTGACATGATTACTTAAAACTCCAGTCCTTTATCAAAGGGAACATACCCATTAAAAGACTATCCAAATCTTCTGTTCTGACACTTCTCTGCCACCTCTTATAGTGACGAGAGGCAAAGAATGACTGGGGGATTGGGGAAGGGGGAATGAAAGTTAAGCCTTTGGCTGGGGTGTCTTTGCCTCCTCCTGGTGGCCAGGTGTTGTATTTCCCTATCTGTATTGTATCACTTCTTCCTCATTAATAGATTCTGTGTGCTCAAGATGGACAATTAACCAATCCATTCACAATTCTGATTTAATAACAAGGTTATCCAATCAGGATTGTTCAAAATCCTAACCATAGATTAACCCCTTAGATACTTCAGGACACCGTGAGGAACTACAAAAAAATACTCCTGCTTCTGATAGCCATAAGGAGCTAAAGACACAAATGATATATTGATTAGTTTGTAATATTTAGTGAATAATGATTCTCATGCGGATGTTTATTATCCATAGGCTATCTAAAATGAGAAATATCCTCCAGAGGGATAGTAGTATGCTTAGCCAGCGTGGAGATAGCGCCATCCACCTTCAGAATGGAGCCCCAAAAATCTACAATTTTTTATTTACTTATTCTTTGTTAAAGAGAAATCCGGATAGGTAGCGTGCACATATCTGGAGCTCTACATGACAGGAAATAGTGCTGCCATCTAGTGCTCTTGCTAATGCATAACATTGTTTAAACGCTACTGCCATATAGTACTGAAGACACGTGCACCCTCCTGAACTTACCACGTGCAAAATACTGAACTTACCTTCCTGCTTTTTAACAAAGAAAACATCATAATGCTAAACAGAAGTGCATTTTTTTACATCCTGTTATCTGTTAGTTATTTAATGAAAGATATGTAACTGGGTTAGTCTTTAGAAGTCAGCAGAAAATGAAGATAATAGAAGTAAATGGGAAAGTTGTTTAAAAATGAATATTTTAGGTATGTTCTAGGCTCTTGGTGGTTCCGGGGGAGGAGACTGGGTGCAGGACATGTTGTGAGCACGCTCTCTCTAAAACTCCCGTACTAGCCATTGGCGGCAATTTCATGCCGAACCAGTGTCCTGGGTGGCTAACTATCTGAAGGCAACTTGATCCTGGTTCCACAGCGGTGTAACTACAGCACACCGTATCGCTTTGGCCCTCTCAGCCTCATTAAAACCCTCTGCTGGAGTGAAGCAACGAGACCTGGCTGCCCTCCCTCACCCCTCCCACCGGTGCTGCACGAGGAGGTGGATGGGACACTGCCCAATGACGCTGTCTGTTTGCGTATGTGTGGCTTACTGACACGGACCGGGAGCCGTTATTCAGGCATAACCCTTGATTCTACATTCGTACAAGCACTGCGCACCGTACTGCTCTAAGCCCCTCCAGTCTTACCAAGTTTCGTTGCCGGAGCGGGGAAACGGGGGCTTGGCTGCTTCCCCTCATCCTGCAATCAGTGCAGTACGTTGAGACGGATGGGACGCTGACTGGTCACGTTGACTTGCCGGGTCTGCGCTGCTCGCTGACACAGAGGGGGAACAGCTGCTTGGCCGCAGTCTTCCACACACCGATGCTGCTTGTGGAAGCCCGGCGTATACTTCAGGCAAGAGTCGACTAGCTATCCTGCGACGGAGAGTCACTACAAGAGCCTGGTCTCTTTGGGGAATAAATATATAATCACCCAGGCAGGATTAAAACGGAATGGTGAATCTGTAACCCTGACATAACTATTGCACTGAGCTGCATGGTATAAGGTACTTTCTTTTACAAAGGTGCAATTTGCTCAGTCTCTGGGAAAGAGTTGTGGTATAGCTTCCACATTACTAAATATATTCTTCTACTCAAAGAAAAATAAAATTTAAATGGTCCTGACAAGACAGTATCTTTATAATATAAAGGCGTGAGGAGCACAGGTTATCTCAAGGAGAACGACACTTCCATGCTGAGATTTATACACTAACATCTTTATACATCTCCAAGGAAGACAGTTGGAACAGGAGAGAACTTTACGCTCTTTACTAATCGCATGTGCCACTAACTTTTTCAGACGCTACTGCTTGCTTTGTCTTTTTTTTTTGCTCTCTCTGTATAAAAGACTTGAGAAATCAGAGAGATATCGCTTTTGCTTAGGCTGGCAAACTAATATATGGCCACTTTTTATGTAAAGAAATGTTTTGTTACAAATTTACAGGTTCCAAGGAAACTAACACATAGACCATAACCTTGCTTATCCTCTTAGGAACCAGGAAATGTGTTTTTTTTTTTTCTTTCTTTTCTCTTTTTTTTTTTTCTTTTGTTGTTTGTTGCTTGCTGCTTGTAGCTAACCACCTTTTTTCCCATATATCTTTATATATGTTAAACCAAGTTATAATTTTTGCTTACTCACACTGATAAACTAATTTGTTGCTGCTTTTATATGTAAAACACTGTTGTGTCTAACTACATATACAGGTATTAGAGGAACTAATATATAGAGTACATTTTACTAAACTACACTTTAAGAAACAAGAAATATTGTGCTCTGCTTGCAGCCGGTAACTGACCATTTTCTTCCTCATGTATTTTTATATACGTTAAATGGCATAATCTTTATTAGAAGACTACCTTACTGACTGTTGTATTTCTACAAATTAGCTAAAGGTTTTTTTTTTTTTTTAAATATCAACAGCGAGTAGACAGTGGAAACAATTTCATACCACTAGTAATAGCCCTTTTCTGTCTTTTCTTGCTGGCAATTGAGTCCTTACAGGACA
This sequence comes from Bombina bombina, assembly GCF_027579735.1. NCBI lineage: Eukaryota > Metazoa > Chordata > Amphibia > Anura > Bombinatoridae > Bombina > Bombina bombina. The sequence goes on from NC_069504.1 coordinate 724,251,106, forward strand.
CAGTTGAAGTCTTAGATATAAGGAGATAAAAACTGCAGGCAATCTTTTACGCCTGCAGCACATAGTACTGCTGGTACAATTAATCCTCACTCATAAGGACAAAAAGTTAGATACAGTACAAATTGGTTGATAAGGGAATCTTAATTAAACTAGAGGAAATACTAAGTTTATTGTTATAATCTTGCTACTGCTGGATAGAATAGTCTTGAATAAATTCACTTCACTACACTTAATTAATCTCTAACTCACAAATACTCCCCTTGTGGGCTAATTTTCTAATCACTTGAATTTCCTACAAACTATACTGCACAATTGATTTCTTTTTTTTTTCTTCTCCTTTCCTCTTTTTTTCCTTTTTTTTTTCTCCACAGAGTTCACAGGCTCACAAAACACGAAGGCCTAGATTTGGAGTTCGGCGGTAGCCGTCAAAACCAGCGTTAGAGGCTCCTAACGCTGGTTTTGGCCGCCCGCTGGTATTTGGAGTCATTGATTAAAGGGTCTAACGCTCACTTTTCAGCCGCGACTTTTCCATACCGCAGATCCCCCTACGCCATTTGCGTATCCTATGTTTTCAATGGGATCTTTCTAACGCTGGTATTTAGAGTCGTTTCTGAAGTGAGCGTTAGAGCTCTAACGACAAAACTCCAGCCGCCTGAAAATAGCAGTAGTTAAGAGCTTTCTGGCTAACGCCGGTTCATAACGCTCTTAACTACTGTACCCTAAAGTACACTAACACCCATAAACTACCTATGTACCCCTAAACCGAGGTCCCCCCACATCGCCGCCACTCGATTAAAATTTTTAACCCCTAATCTGCCGACCGCCACCTACGTTATACTTATGTACCCCTAATCTGCTGCCCCTAACCCCGCCGACCCCTATATTATATTTATTAACCCCTAACTTGCCCCCCACAACGTCGCCGCCAGCTACTTACAATAATTAACCCCTAATCTGCCGACCGCAAATCGCCGCCACCTACGTTATCCCTATGTACCCCTAATCTGCTGCCCTAACATCGCCGACCCCTATATTATATTTATTAACCCCTAATCTGCCCCCCTCAACGTCGCCGACACCTGCCTACATTTATTAACCCCTAATCTGCCGAGCGGACCTGAGCGCTACTATAATAAAGTTATGAACCCCTAACCCGCCTCACTAACCCTATCATAAATAGTATTAACCCCTAATCTGCCCTCCCTAACATCGCCGACACCTACCTTCAATTATTAACCCCTAATCTTCCGAGCGGAGCTCACCGCTATTCTAATAAATGGATTAACCCCTAACGCTAAGTCTAACCCTAACACTAACACCCCCCTAACTTAAATATAATTTACATCTAACGAAATAAATTAACTCTTATTAAATAAATTATTCCTATTTAAAGCTAAATACTTACCTGTAAAATAAATCCTAATATAGCTACAATATAAATTATAATTATATTGTAGCTATTTTAGGATTAATATTTATTTTACAGGCAACTTTGTATTTATTTTAACCAGGTACAATAGCTATTAAATAGTTAAGAACTATTTAATAGCTAAAATAGTTAAAATAATTACAAATTTACCTGTAAAAGAAATCCTAACCTAAGTTACAATTAAAACTAACACTATACTATCAATAAATTAATTAAATAAACTACCTACAATTACCTACAATTAACCTAACACTACACTATCAATAAATTAATTAAACACAATTCCTACAAATAAATACAATTAAATAAACTAGCTAAAGTACAAAAAATAAAAAAGAACTAAGTTACAGAAAATAAAAAAATATTTACAAACATAAGAAAAATATTACAACAATTTTAAACTAATTACACCTACTCTAAGCCCCCTAATAAAATAACAAAGCCCCCCAAAATAAAAAATTCCCTACCCTATTCTAAATTAAAAAAGTTACAAGCTCTTTTACCTTACCAGCCCTGAACAGGGCCCTTTGCGGGGCATGCCCCAAGAATTTCAGCTCTTTTGCCTGTAAAAGAATAAATGCAATACCCCCCCCCCAACATTACAACCCACCACCCACATACCCCTAATCTAACCCAAACCCCCCTTAAATAAACCTAACACTAAGCCCCTGAAGATCTTCCTACCTTGTCTTCACCATCCAGGTTCACCGATCCGTCCTGAAGAGCTCCTCCGATGTCCTGATCCAAGCCCAAGCGGGGGCTGAAGAGGTCCATGATCCGGTCAAAGTCTTCATCCAAGCGGGCAGAAGAGGATCTTCCATCCGATTGAAGTCATCATCCAGGCGGCATCTTCTATGGTCTTCCATCCGGAGCGAAGCGGCAGGATCCTGAAGACCTCCAGCGCGGAACATCCATCCGGCCCGACGACTGAACGACGAATGACTGTTCCTTTAAGGGACGTCATCCAAGATGGCGTCCCTCGAATTCCGATTGGCTGATAGGATTCTATCAGCCAATCGGAATTAAGGTAGGAATTTTCTGATTGGCTGATGGAATCAGCCAATCAGAATCAAGTTCAATCCGATTGGCTGATCCAATCAGCCAATCAGATTGAGCTCGCATTCTATTGGCTGTTCCGATCAGCCAATAGAATGCGAGCTCAATCTGATTGGCTGATTGGATCAGCCAATCGGATTGAACTTGATTCTGATTGGCTGATTCCATCAGCCAATCAGAAAATTCCTACCTTAATTCCGATTGGCTGATAGAATCCTATCAGCCAATCGGAATTCGAGGGACGCCATCTTGGATGACGTCCCTTAAAGGAACAGTCATTCGTCGTTCAGTCGTCGGGCCGGATGGATGTTCCGCGCTGGAGGTCTTCAGGATCCTGCCGCTTCGCTCCGGATGGAAGACCATAGAAGATGCCGCCTGGATGATGACTTCAATCGGATGGAAGATCCTCTTCTGCCCGCTTGGATGAAGACTTTGACCGGATCATGGACCTCTTCAGCCCCCGCTTGGGCTTGGATCAGGACATCGGAGGAGCTCTTCAGGACGGATCGGTGAACCTGGATGGTGAAGACAAGGTAGGAAGATCTTCAGGGGCTTAGTGTTAGGTTTATTTAAGGGGGGTTTGGGTTAGATTAGGGGTATGTGGGTGGTGGGTTGTAATGTTGGGGGGGGGGTATTGTATTTATTCTTTTACAGGCAAAAGAGCTGAAATTCTTGGGGCATGCCCCGCAAAGGGCCCTGTTCAGGGCTGGTAAGGTAAAAGAGCTTGTAACTTTTTTAATTTAGAATAGGGTAGGGAATTTTTTATTTTGGGGGGCTTTGTTATTTTATTAGGGGGCTTAGAGTAGGTGTAATTAGTTTAAAATTGTTGTAATATTTTTCTTATGTTTGTAAATATTTTTTTATTTTCTGTAACTTAGTTCTTTTTTATTTTTTGTACTTTAGCTAGTTTATTTAATTGTATTTATTTGTAGGAATTGTGTTTAATTAATTTATTGATAGTGTAGTGTTAGGTTAATTGTAGGTAATTGTAGGTAGTTTATTTAATTATTTTATTGATAGGGTAGTGTTAGGTTTAATTATATCTTAGGTTAGGATTTATTTTACAGGTAATTTTGTAATTATTTTAACTAGGTAACTATTAAATAGTTCTTAACTATTTAATAGCTATTGTACCTGGTTAAAATAATTACAAAGTTGCCTGTAAAATAAATATTAATCCTAAAATAGCTACAATATAATTATAATTTATATTGTAGCTATATTAGGATTTATTTTACAGGTAAGTATTTAGCTTTAAATAGGAATCATTTATTTAATAAGAGTTAATTTATTTCATTAGATGTAAATTATATTTAATTTAGGGGGGTGTTAGGGTTAGGGTTAGACTTAGCGTTAGGGGTTAATCCATTTATTAGAATAGCGGTGAGCTCCGCTCGGAAGATTAGGGGTTAATAATTGAAGGTAGGTGTCGGCGATGTTAGGGAGGGCAGATTAGGGGTTAATACTATTTATGATAGGGTTAGTGAGGCGGATTAGGGGTTAATAACTTTATTATAGTAGCGCTTAGGTCCGCTCGGCAGATTAGGGGTTAATAAGTGTAGGCAGGTGTCGGCGACGTTGAGGGGGGCAGATTAGGGGTTAATAAATATAATATAGGGGTCGGCGATGTTAGGGCAGCAGATTAGGGGTACATAGGGATAATGTAAATTGCGGCGGTTTACGGAGCGGCAGATTAGGGGTTAAAAAAAATATGCAGGGGTCAGCGATAGCGGGGGCGGCAGATTAGGGGTTAATAAGTGTAAGGTTAGGGGTGTTTAGACTCGGGGTACATGTTAGGGTGTTAGGTGCAGACGTAGGAAGTGTTCCCCCATAGCAAACAATGGGGCTGCGTTAGGAGCTGAACGCTGCTTTTTTGCAGGTGTTAGGTTTTTTTTCAGCTCAAACAGCCCCATTGTTTCCTATGGGAGAATCGTGCACGAGCACGTTTTTGAGGCTGGCCGCGTCCGTAAGCAACTCTGGTATCGAGAGTTGCATTTGCGGTAAAAATGCTCTACGCTCCTTTTTTGGAGCCTAACGCAGCATTTGTTTGAACTCTCGATACCAGAGTTAATTTTATGGTGCGGCCAGAAAAAAGCCCGCGGAGCGTTAACAGCCCTTTTACCGCCAAACTCCAAATCTAGGCCATAGCTCCCTAAACTCACAAATCCACTTTTTCATCCTTTTTCTTTTTCTTTTTTTTTCACTTAATTGGTATCTGGCTTATGGACAGATTCTTAAACACCTCTTCCAAGACTCTCTCTCCAAGCATGGCAGGTAGACACAAAGATAAAAAATCAAAAGGAAATCTAGAAAATGTAATAGATACGCATCCCATAACATCAAATATAAATCCCGCAAATGAGGTTTTAAATATTCAAAACCTGGTCACCAATATTTCAGAAGCACTGACCCCTACATTTGATACCTTAAAATCTGAAATAAAACAGGATATTGCTCTATTATCTCAGGAAATTAGACAATTTTCAAACAGAATACAGGAGGCAGAACAAAGGGTCTCAGATCTTGAGGATCTTACCAACTCACATAGCTCTAGTATAGAGGAAACAAATATAAAGATCCAAAAAATGCAGATAAGAATGGAAGACCTCGAGAATCAATCCCGAAGAAACAATATTAGGATCATTGGTATACCTGAGGGTAAAAAGTATAAATATCTAACCCTGTTTATCACAGAAACTCTAGCTCAACTTATTGAACTGCCTGTTACTCAGATAATAATCGAGAGAGCTCATAGAATAGGCCCACCCCCGATAGACAATAAAACCAACAATAGGCCCAGACCAGTAATAGCATGTTTCTTGAACTATCTTGATAAAGTTAACATACTCCGGCAATTCTAGAAAAAACAACCAATTAGTATCGGAGGTGCTAAAATTCTCTTATTCCAAGATTTTTCAGTTGAGACATCTACAAAAAGAAGAGAATTAGCACCAATCTGCACAAAACTGATACAAAAAGGGTACAGAGCAACACTATTATATCTGTCAAAACTTAAGATAATTGTTAGAGACAATGTGTATTTTTATGAGAATGCACAAGAAGCTGAAAAATTTCTATCTGAAATAGACTCCTTAGTATAAATAGGCCGCAGGCAGGTGGCTGTGAATAAAAATTGTAATAGAATTAGTTTTTTTCTTCAGGCATCCTACAGGCAAGTTATGGTTCTTAATAAAATAAGGCAGGCTTTGGAAGAGGATTATTCCCTTGGCCAAGGGTTCAAAGGGGCGGCTTCCCCTCTGGTTTTTGAATTGAGATTTTGTTCCCATCCCTCTACCATAACTTTTGTGTATCTATAAATAGATGACAAAGATACTAGATACATTTAAGTTGGTATCATGGAACATAGGGGGCATCTCGACCCCCATCAAAAGGAAAACTATTATCTCCCATATGAGGAAAATGCAAGCAGATTTAGTGTTCTTGCAAGAAACACATTTAAACATGGAAGAAATAATAAAAATGAAGGGATCTTGGATAAGAGAAGTAATCGCTTCACCTAGTATTAGGAGGAAAAGAGGGGTAGCTATCCTGATGGGTAAGAGAGTAGATTCTGAAATAATACACTCTAAAAGAGATCCAGAGGGGAGATTTGTAATGTTGAAAATAAAAATTCAAAACCAACTGTTTACTTTATGCAATATATATGCACCTAACGTTTTAGACTATGAATTTTGGAACTTACTACAATCTAATGTACTTGCCTATTCAGAAGGGTATTTGGTATTAGGAGGAGATTTCAACATGGCCCCACAATCACCCTTGGATAGACTACGGCAGAATAGCAAACAAATAAAACACAAAAGAGATAATCTAGAAACAAAATTGTTTAAGATTATGTCAGAATTTAGCGGTAAAAGATGTCTGGAGGATCCAAAACCCCGACGCACGGGACTATACATGTTTATCCAAGGCGCATAAAATGCTATCTAGATAGACCTATTCTTAATAGACGAATGACTATGTACAATGAAAACTATTGCAGGAATAACACCTATAGTCTTGTCTGATCATTCCCCCATTTTTCTAGAAATACCATTAAACCGTTTTAAAAACATTCCTGTGAGGTTCACTTTTCCATATTATCTGGCTAATGATTCAAAATTTAAAAAACATTTAATTGATAAATTTAAAGAATATATTCACTTTAACTCTGAATATGTTGATCGACCGGGAATTTTCTGGGGAGCTGCCAAGGCAGTCCTCAGAGGGGAAATAACAGCATACGCGGCTATGATATCAAAGAAACTGAAGAAGAGAGAGAGAGAGGCTACTCACTTTGTGGTTAATTCATATAACTGCTACCTTTTGCAGAAAACATCTTTCAACTGGGCTTAATACATTAAAGCCAAAAGTGAAAGAGATGCCTTAGCATTGCTTTTAGAAACACAGAGAGATCTGAGGTTTCAGGCTAAAGTGTATCGGTTCAGGAACAAATCTGGCAAACTATTAGCTAAGTTAGTTAAGGGAGAAAATAAGTCCCCCCCTGATTGATACAATTTTTCATGGAGGGAAGATACTCACAAAACCAGAAGACATCTCGGAGGCATTCACAAATTACTATAAGGATCTCTATTCTGCAAAAACCACTGACGAAGATCAGTCTGTGGAATTCTGGAGCAGAATAAACTGCCCCACAGTCTCAATAGAAATAAATACCAGCTTGAATAGTCCGATCTCTGACGAGGAAGTCAGAAAAATGATCTCTGAGATGCCTTTGAATAAAGCAGCAGGTCCTGATGGGATCCCTAATGAGGTATACAAGATATTAGCTCTAGAAATGGTTCCTTACTTGTGTAACCTTTATAATGATTTTTATATCAATGGTAAAACCATACCACCTAGTTTCTCTGCCTCTTATACAACTCTACTCCTCAAGGGAGGAAAAGATCCTACTCATAAGGGATCTTATCAACCTATAGCCCTCTTGAATTCAGAGTACAAGATCATCGCTTCAATCTTAGCACGTAGACTTCAAAGCGGCCTCCCGCACATTATTTGCACAGATCAAGCAGGGTTCATTTATCATCGAAAGTCTGCCTCTAAAATACGCAAAGTTTTGCTGACAACAGAATATTTCCAGACTCGAGAATGGGGGATAGAGGGGACCACGGACCTTGCAATAGTTGCAATCGACGCTGCAAAAGCATTCGACTCAGTTTATTTTAATCACATGTTCTAAAATACGCAAAGTTTTGCTGACAACAGAATATTTCCAGACTCGAGAAGGGGGGATAGAGGGGACCACGGACCTTGCAATAGTTGCAATCGATGCTGCAAAAGCATTCAACTCAGTTTATTTTAATCACATGTTCAAAAATACGCAAAGTTTTGCTGACAACAGAATATTTCCAGATTCGAGAAGGGGGGATAGAGGGGACCACGGACCTTGCAATAGTTGCAATCGACGCTGCAAAAGCATTTGACTCAGTTTATTTTATTCACATGTTCCACATGCTCTTTATCTAAGTTTGGGTTTAAGGATAACTTTCTCAATTTGATAAAAAAATTATACACACGTCCTAAAACGAGACTGATAGTTAATAACTCTTTATCTTCCGAAATCGCAATTGAAAGGGGAACGTGTCAGGGCTGCCCTCTATCCCCCCTTCTCTTTGACATAGCCATAGAATCCTTAGCGATAAAGATTAGACAATGTCTTGAGGGTATTAGAATAGGCAACTATGAGTTGAAAGTCACGTTATATGCAGATGACATACTCCTTTATATCGCAAACACAAAGGTAAACATACCCAAACTTTTAAACATAATCGAACGATTTGGCTCTTTTTCTGGGTATAGAATAAATGCGTCTAAGTCTGAGATATATTGGCTTAGGAAGAATATCGATTCAATAGAAGGGAGTGCGTTCAAAGTGGTCTCTGAATCATTCAAGTACCTAGGAATCACAATTCCAGTCAAATTCATCTATATAAACTTAATATAATGCCAATTTTGACAAACATATGCGAGAAAATGAAAACTTGGCAAAATTTACCAATATCATTATCTGGCAGAATAGCACTATATAAAATGATTCTCCTCCCAAAACTTTTATATATCTTACAAAACATTCCAATAATAGTATTTGAAAAGGATATTCGCCTACTTAATAGGGCAGTTGGAAGTTTTATATGGCAAGGGAAGAGATCTAGGATTTCTTTAACCAAATTATCCCTAGCGAAAGAATTTGGAGGCCTAGCTCTTCCGGATATTAGACAATACAATTTGGTCTTTTTTGCATGAACAGTGACAGACTGGTTCCATTCTAAAAACTATGTGACAAATATACTGCTAGAAGAAAACATTTGTCATCCATTTCTCCCAGTAGGGCTGGCTCATTGTGAGCCTAAAACACTACCCCCTGAAATTAAGACGCTCAAAACCATCCTGAATCCCATAAAAGCATGGTGGAAAATTGGGACTCTGCTAAAAATTAACTGCAATGCTTCCCAACATATACCAATAAAGGGGAACACAAAATTCCAATCCGGCCTGAACTCTGCTATTTTTGACAATTGGTCTTATCTAGGACTAAAAACAGTTCAGCAACTCATCACAAAGGAATTAAACAGTGTAAAAACCTTTGTGGAACTGAAAAATGAATTTAAGTTATCAAACAAGGAGTTCTGCGCATACCTACAAGTCAGACACTATGGCTCAGAATTGGTTAGAAATATAGGCTGGTCTTGGACCCTGGGAAAAATGGAAAACTGGTTGATATTGATCAAAAATGGCCATATGTCAATTACTCCTTGCTATCTATTTCTTAGTACCAAGAAAGGAGTTCCATTATTAGGTAGGGGATGGAGGTGAGCGCCAAAGTAGGCTGAGGAAGGGGAAAGGGGACAACTTGCCCACAATGTGGGTCCTCCTACTGGTAGTTAAAAAGCGAGTGTACAAAAAATATATAATGCTAAAATAGTTATGAAGGTTAAAAATGTATATCAATATTTATTCCACACAATTGGTTAAAAATGTCGGTGATCTTCTAAAAAACATAGTCAAAAAATAATACACATTCATAAACAATCATGGATCCATGTTACAATAACGATATGTTGAAAATGACATAAAAAACATAAAAAACAGATAAAAATAAAAAATAAAATTAAAAATAGAAATGACCTGGTGCACCTAAAAGCGTTTGACAATGAATGACCTGATAGGCCAAGTATCTTAGTATGGGTGGTACTCTTGGTACAGTCCGGATATTGATGAGTGTTCTTTTAATTGTATTTATCCAAACAGGTAGCAGTGTGACAAAAAGAAAGTGTCTGTATCTATATCCAATTCTGAAAAAATTCCAAAATGGTGTGTGTCCTGTGCTTGAAAAAAATAGAAATACAAACTTAAAAATGTGAAAAAACAATGTGATCACTAGAAAAAGTTAGAAAAAATGTGGAAAAAATATAAGTAACTTCGCAAAATTGTGGAAATCCACAAACAAGTGAAGCAAAAAAGTTAATCTTTCAAAAGTTAATCAATAAGTGTCCAAAATGATATAGTGAATTCTGTGCAATGAAGTTGTCGCCCAGTTTGATGCAATAAAACAAATAAAACTGTGCAAAAACCAGTCGACGTGTTTCGGTCACAAAGAGACCTTTATCAAGACTCGTTCCATTATTAGAACAGATGGCGTTAGACTGGAACAGGTTAACCGCCTCCGATCTTATAGACTCAAAATTTATACAAAAGTCAATCAGCAGAGTAACTCGGGCTACTCTCTCCGCCACCTGGAGAGAAGCGCACGTTAAGATGCTGCATAGAGCATATTTTACTCCAGATAAAGGTTATAAAATATACAACTTAGATTTTAGTAAGTGTCCAAAATGCTCCCTTGAAGCAGCAGATTTGATACACATGATCTGGAATTGCCCAAAAATACGGCAATTCTGGTACAAATTAGAATTCTGGCTTAATAACAACTTGGCAGTCACCCATCTGGTTCTCACACTAACACAGATCATATTTTGCATAAAACAAAGTGGAGAGCAACAACCTCAGGAAAAATTAATTATTCTTATAATCTTAGCAGCTAGATATCTGATATTCAAATGTTGGAAGAAACATAGGGTCCCTACAATTTCAGAAGTTAGAAACTGTCTGAAGAAGCAATCTATGATAGAGCAGAGAGACACCAATATTGACAATGAAGGAGATATTAAAAAAATGCTTCTCGAAATGGTCAGCTTTTATCAAAGGATATTCGATAACTGAAATAGAGTTGATGATCTTCCCATTTAGGAATTCAGAGCTGGTACTACTTGATGCTTGGTAGAGGGATGGGAACGGGAGAGATGGAAAAAGTTGGGGGCCTTTTTTTTTTTGTGTTGTTTTTGTTTCTGTTTCTGTTGTTGTTATTTTTATTATATTTACTTTCTATTTGCTGGTTATGATGGATTATGTACATATAAAATGGAAAATTCAGCAAATTTGATGTAAAAAGAACAAGGTTTTGTTGTTTAACCTAAGGGCAATACTGCATATATTTGTCCCTAATTTTTGTAACTTCTTTTATGTGAACTATTGCTGTCAATAAAAATTATTGGAAAAAAACAATTGTATATTTTATCTGAATCATTAAAGAAAAAAATTAGCATTTCATGTCCCTTTAATTGCAGTAGTCTATATTAGCTCTTTGTTTTTAGCTCTGTCTTTGTAGCATGTGGTTGCTTGTGTATTGAGTTACTGAACCACTTACTCTGGCAATTACTTCTTGGACATACTGGTTTGACTTCTGCTCTCCCTGACTATGCTTTTCCATTAACCCCATGTTTGTGACTGACTTGGTATTCAACTTTGGATTGTCTGTGGACTCTGCATTTGTTAAATGATTTTGTGCTGCTTTTCTCTGTGAGGCCTTGAACCGGACTGTCTGGTTTACCTTTACCCTGGATGCCTCTGCTATCAGAAGATCTACATTAAATTCCTTTGAAATACAAATTATTAAAGGGACATGAAACCCAAAAATGTTCTTTCATGATTCATATAAAGAATACAATTTTAAACAACTTTCTGATTGACTTCTATTATCTAATTTGTTTCATTCTCTTGGTATCATTTGTTGAAGGAGCAGCAATGCACTAATGGTTTCTAACTGAACACATGGGTGAGCCAATCACAATCAATATATATATGCAGCCACCAATCAACAGCTAGATCCTAGGTTCTCTAGATGCTGCTCCTGAGCTTGCCTAGATACACATTTTAGCAAAGGATAACAAGAGAAGGGAGCACTTTAAATAATAGAAGTAAATTGGAAAGTTGTTTAAAATTGTATTCTCTATCTGAATAATGAAAGAACATTTTTATGTCCCTTTAAACTTACAGTTACTTTCTAGTACTGAGTTGTTGTTTGTTTTGAAGGAGCTGATTAAAGTATTAGAGAGAGTTCAGCTACTAAGATTAGTTTCATTCCTCTTTTACTTCTTGCCTCTGTTGAAACACTGTGTTGTTAACATTCAGTGTATCAGTAAGGGCTTGTGGTGAGCTGAGTCTCTCAGCTATTGATTCCAGTTTGTTACATTCAAAACAACAGCACTCCATTTGACACTGAGAAGATGCATGCTTGGACAGGAAATCAGTTTGCTGTTTGTTGCAATAGATCAGCTAATAAGTTTTTCTAAATGGTTCGAATAAACCACTATGTTATTTGCAAGGCACTTCTGATGGACTGGTATAAAGTTTGGCTTTCATCTGGCTAACCCCTCTCTTCTCTGATAATGGCGTATAAAATAAACCCTTGATTGACATTTATTTATTAAAAAATTAAAAATAAAATAAGAATATATATATATATATATATATATATATATATATATATATATAAATTTGCCAACAGGTCCCAAAATTAAAAAAATTAAAAATAAAAATTCCAATGGAGCTATTTATTTAAAAAGCTTAGACACTTATATGTTACATATTTTGGGGTTCGCTGCTATTTGTAAATAAAATATGTAGGGCTAGATTAAGAGTGGCTGGCTAACTGTTGCGTGCAAGCAAAAAAAAAAGGTTTAACACGGCTCTTCACGGGCATTGGAAGTAGCGTGCGTATTACAAGTTGATAGTAAACGTGTTTGCTCAAGCACAAGTTAACGCGCATTTGGATAGCGCAACCTCAGAACTCTGGTTAACAGTTACGCTCAACTAAAAACTTTTTCAAAATATTCGTATTTAATAATGGTTTTAACTATGTCATTAATGTAAACATTTCACATTTCAATGTTCCTCACATAGGGCATATGCTCTATGTATTTATAAAAAGATATTCCTATATTTATATCTATACCTATACATAATTATTCATGTACCAAAATACCATTAGATATATGTAGAAATATGTATTTATGAATAAATAGAACATATTCTTCTATTTGTAGAACATTGGAATGTGAAATATTAAGATTTCATGTCAAGTTAGTGCACTTGAGAAAATGCAATCAGGTTTGCATGCGAATATGGTGTTAGGTTTTTTCCACTTTTCATGCTACATTGAAGTCTATGGGGGGGAAAGGTTTTTTTCCGCTTTTGGCGCTACATTGAAGTCTATAGGGGGGAAAGCAAATTTGATGATAAAAGTAAATTGGAAAGTTGTTTAAAATTGCATGCCCTATCTGAATCATGAAAGTTTAATTTTGACTAGACTGCCCCTTTAACCTCTTGGTGCTTTACAGTCATCTGTCTGTAGACAAGCAAAAAAAGGAAAGAAATAGCCAAATAGCCAGTGCAGTTGATAGTTTATTCAGCAAGGAGACTTCCAACAGATGGGTAAGGTAGAACGCCTGCTATCTGACGCGTTTTGCGCTTACATACATGCGCTTCATCAGAGAGTCATCTGTCTGTAGTCTGATTATTTAAAACTGACTGTGTGTGTGTGTGTGTGTGCAGAGTTACTCAGTAAAATGATTGACGCAATAACATGATGTAATTGAAACTACAAGAGTTACAGCACATTGCACCCCTTATTCAACCTACAAGTATATGTGTGGTATTGGAAATGAGTGTGTGTGGATTCACTCAGAAAATGGTTGACATAATAACATGGTGTTACTGACACTGCAAGAGTAACACCACATTGCACATTGCAAAGGTAGTATGTGCATACATAATTTAAATTAAATCACTTTTAGGGGAACTTAGTAATTCTTTTTCAGTTTTGAAATGCTAATTTTTTTTTATATAACTATTTTTATTAAAGTTTTCAAGTTGCATTAAACATTTTCATATGGAAAAATTTACATCACATTTCTTTTGGTCTGAAGGTTTACAAAGTGCTTTATCTATATAAAGTGAATTACAGAGACATAGCATAAAATAATTCTATGTGCAAGTTGTAGATATATTGGGGTAGATTTAAACGCTGTCGATTTATACGCTGTCGGCATAAGCTGTTGGGATTTAACATTGCACAAGCATTTCTGGTGAAATGCTTGTGCAATGTCGCCCCTGCACATTTGCGGTTAATTGGCCGCTAGCAGGGGTTGTCAATCATCCTGATCGTATCTGATCATGATAATTGCAGTCTGCCACCTAAGAGGTGGCGGATGAGTTAAGGAGCAGCGGTCTTATGACCGCTGCTTCTTAACTTATGTTTCTGCGAGCCAGAAACATCGGGCGGAGCAAACAGCATCGGCTGATTGATAAATCTCCCCATAGAGCGATGAAAAGATGAAATTCACTGCTATCTACTCCTGAAGCATACAAACTTTAAAATGACAAGTAATAACTGCCTAGATATATTATGTTAAGTACACAACATTATTAAAATAATACATTGAAAATAGTGAGAGAGGAAAATAAAAAGATTACAACTAGTCTGGTGTGTGAATGTGACACTCTGTGTTCCCAAATGTATATGATATTAAGGATGAGGTCTTGCTTCCCCATATAACTATATTATAATTTCTCTAGGAAGAGGACATAGACTACCTTGCCCAGCCACTGAGTGTAAGTTGGCACCTGTGAGTTTTTCGAATATCTGTGGATCAGTCTTTTGGCACACGTAATTTTAACAATGGAATTGTTTTCTGTGATGGGCACATCTTAGTTTGGGAATAAAGATAAAGAGTACATAAAGAGTAAATTAATTGGGTCAAGGGTGAGATTAGTACCTAGTGTGTTCTTAATGCAAGCTGTTATATTATCCCAATAAGATTTAATCAGTGGGCAAGACCACCATTCGTGTCTCCACATCGTCTCCAACAAAGGGAAGATACTCCTGGGTAAATCTTATGTAATCTTTTTGGAGAGAGGTGCCATCTTGATAAGATTTTATAGTTGAGTTCTATTAGGGTAGATGATGTGGAAGATTTTCTTGTGTTTGTAAATATAGTGCTCTATTGTGTGTCTGTTTGTTTTATCTGGAGCTCCCTTTCCAACCTCACTATGAATGAATGTTTTTTCTTTTTGGAAAAAAAACCCTCAGTAACTGGTAAGTATTTGATGTGTGCTTTTGTTTTGCTAGGTTCGGTACAAAAATTACAAATGGTGTAAGGGGTCTTGTTAAATCTTTTTTATAAGGGCTTGTTAATATTAATATTGCATGTCCTGTCTGAAAATGAAAATACCAGTTGTGGATGTTGATATTTCCTGTGCTGATGGTTGGACTTCTGCCTATCTGGCGCTGTAATTTAGGTTTCAGTGTACGTATAAGATGTTTCTACCCTGCACATTTGAAATGTTGTAGAGGAATATTGTTTGAGGTTGTGTACAGGCCGCTGTGTGCACAGCTCCTACCT
This sequence comes from Bombina bombina, assembly GCF_027579735.1. NCBI lineage: Eukaryota > Metazoa > Chordata > Amphibia > Anura > Bombinatoridae > Bombina > Bombina bombina. The sequence continues at coordinate 724,266,349 of NC_069504.1, forward strand.
CTTGGTATAAGGACACAGCTCCTACCTCTTGGCCTCTGTGACACTGCTCTTTCCTGGATTCACTCCTATCTTTCTCACAGGTCTTTTTCTGTGTCACTTGCCGGCGACTCCTCCTCTCCTATGCCTCTGTCTGTTGGAGTACCTCAAGGATCTGTTCTGGGTCCTCTACTCTTCTCCATCTATACTTCTTCGCTAGGTAAACTTATCAATAGTTATGGTTTCAAATATCACCTCTATGCTGATGACACCCAGATCTACCTTTCCACCCCTGCTCTCTCTCCCTCTGTCCTCTCTCATGTCAGCAACTGCTTATCTGGTATTTCTTCCTGGATGGCCTCTCACCACCTAAAGATTAACATGTCCAAGACTGAGCTCCTTCTTATCCCCCCCTCAAGCTCTACGCCGACTTCTGACTTCTCTATCCCTGTTGACGGCATCACCATTTCCCCATCGCCCCAAGTCCGCTGCCTCGGAGTCACACTTGACTCAAACTTATCCTTCATCCCCCATATCCGATTGCTTTCTACATCCTGCCGCAATCATCTACGCAATATTTCTAAAATTCGCCCTTTTCTGAGCGCTGACACAACAAAGCAAATAATCCACTCCCTTGTTATCTCCCGACTTGACTACTGCAACAACCTACTCGCTGGCCTTCCTCTTTCCCGCCTCTCCCCCCTTCAATCCATTCTAAATGCCTCTGCCAGGCTGATCCACCTTTCCCGTCGAACTGTATCTGCTGCACCTCTCTGTGAGTCCCTTCATTGGCTCCCCATTCACAGCAGAATTAAATTCAAAATTCTCACCCTTACATACAAAACTCTCACCAACGCAGCTCCCCTCTACCTATCCTCTCTAATACACAAGTATACTCCAGCCCGTCCACTAAGATCCAACAATGACCTGCTCCTTGCATCCGCAACTATCACCTCCTCTCATGCTAGACTGCAGGACTTCTGTCGTGCAGCACCTACCCTCTGGAACACTCTCCCTCGTGCTGTCAGGCTTTGCCCTAATCTTTCTTCCTTTAAATGCTCCCTGAAGACTTTTCTGTTCAGAGAAGCCTACCACCCAACTCAATAATAAATTAATTTCACTTACCTAATATTTCCCTCATCTAACTCTGTATTAACATCCTTCTCAATCTTGCAGTCCTCACCTCCTGTTTCCCAACCTCCTACCCTTCTAGATTGTAAGTTCCCACGGGAATAGGGCCCTCAAACCCTCCTGTATGTGTTTGTAAATTTTGTCCTGTATCTTACAAGTCTTGTATTGTTTTATTTAAATGAATTGTATCCATGGACAGCGCTGCGGAATATGTTGGCGCTTAATAAATAAAGTATAATAATAATAATAATAATAATAATAAGGACCGCTAGTTGCTGTTTAGGGTCTGAGCTAAAAACCCTGATGGTGGGTTTTGTTTGCAGGGCTGCTGCGTGCCTTCCAAAGCTCTACATTTAGATGTTATTGGATTCCGTTGCCACAAGGTAAGAGTGCAGTTAGGCTGCCAGCATGGAAAGGGCCAAGCAACAGATATGGCGGGCGCAATTTCTGCTTCACAATGTGTGTATCTTCTAGTTGATATGATTCTAGAACCTTATGATTATCTCTTTGGTTGTCGTGTAAGACAGACAAATATTGCACGTAGGAAAATGATCTGGCAAAGATATGCCGTTAGTGCCCAGGGGTCAGGGAAAAAGGACGTCGACCAGATAAAAAAATGTTACGACAAAACATTTTGCCAAAGCCAAATTAGCCCAAGAAAAAAATCTACTCATGCTACCTGTGGTGGACCAGCATATGTCTCGGACTGAGGTCATAAACGGAATAACTGATGACTGTGACAGTGACATGAGAGGTAAAATTATTAATCAACAAATTGACGCCATAAATGTTATAAATAGTTTATAGTGTTAGTTTAATCAAGCGTACCTTTCTTTGTATCTTATATTCCTTATGTATAGTCATTTATTACAGTCAATTTATTTTAAAGTAGTGTACGTCTCTTAAATAATTAAATGTTTTGGGCCCAAGGAGATTACATTGCAGATAGACCTCATGTACTTTGCAGCATTATAATAATGATGCACTTTTTTCATGTAATCATTTTGATGCAACATTTTTGTCAATTTAATTTATATTTACCATAATTTTTAAGAAAAAAATATTAGAAAATGTAGTACAGATGGTGTCCACTGTATTTAAGGTTAAAGTTTCTACAGATAATAGGCTTTACACTTCTCTGTGTTTGGAGCTTTAGAAAAGTGCAGCCATCTTAGGAGCCAGCACGCTCCGCCCCTTCTTTATGAATGCAACTTTTATGCACTGTATTTTTTCAAAAGTTATAGTTACAGTGTACTGTTAATTTTTCCCCTCTCTATTATCTGTTTGTATTTGTAAACCAAAGCTCAATAGATAGAGCAATTGGAATTTAGCATTTTTTTGGCTTATCTCTCCCAACCCCAACTGGGGGTGTAATTGCATTTATTCTTTTGGTATTGGTGGCTACTGGCTAATGGATATTATCCTCTTAATGTACACAGTGCACATCTTTTCTATTAGCCAGCCATAGCCAGTACTTACAGTAAATGGAAGGAAAATCACAATAAACTCGCATGATTCAGATAGAGTAAGAGCAATGCATGTAATTTTTAGACACTTTTGAATTCACTTCTATTTTCAAATGTACTTTGTTCTGTTAGTGGGATCCAGTTGTTGAAATGGATTATATGTAAGGTACATTTTCTACTGTGGTAGCTAGCTGGTGATTGTGATTCTAGCAAAGTTAACGCTTGAGCGGGAGTGCAAAATAGTGTGCCACTTGTAATCTAACCCAAAATGTCTATACAGTGTAAGTAAACACAAAGCCCTGAATAATGCTGATGAGTATATATACACAGATAATGACCACATACAAATTGGTTACTTGGTGCCACTGCCAAATATTGACATGTGGATATGTATGTATTATTTAAAAAGATGTAATCTCTAATAGATGTAGTTTTCAGATTATTTTTATGAATCTGATATTTAATGAAATTTCGCCAGATAGCAAGTCACACAATAATATTTATAACTTTTTAGATATTTTAATGAATATATTTTTAACACACACACACATATATATATTTCTAGTGACTTTATTGATTTTTATTACACTACGTATTGTTGTTGTATGTATCAACAGATCCAACAAAAACAGGTTCCAATTAATTATACATATGAATATAAATATACTGTTTATAGAGTTATTTAAAAGTGCCCAATATTTTTTGTTAAAATTGTATTGTGAATGAATAAATAATAGTACTTAAGCTTGTAGCACATCCTATATTTGTTTCTGATACTTGTTCAGTCCTTTTGGGTAGAGGAGTTTTAGGTTTTGTTTGTACAATTTATGAGAATTTTTGCAGGAATAATTGTATTTTCATGGTGCCACTGCACCTTCTGTGCCAATGGTAGTTCCACCCCTAATAGTGCTACGTTCTAAAGGGATCCATATCGTGATTGAGATTGCTGGTGAAATGTCCTAAAGGGATGAAAGCAATGTTTGAAAGCAGTCTGGTCAAGAGGCATTTTACTATTCTTGACTATGGGAGGAGATGCTTCTCTGACACTGGTGGAATGCTAAAAGCAGTGTTGCATCATCTACAGAAAACATATGTCATGTAAATTATACCATTAGATAGTATTGAATGCAATACAATTTACATGTGTCCACCAAAAGTGAACCTCTTTTGTTACACTACAATAGTAAAACTATTATATGAGCTGCGGGATTGTGGGTATAATGTAGTATTTCAAAGGTAGATGGCGCTGGTTTTGGTTTTGCACTAAGGATATGTAGATATCTTCTAATTTTCTGATGACAAAGGAAGATAGACTTGTTGTGTATGTAAACACCAATTAATAAGGGTGCAGTATACTCACTCCATAAGATTTATGATGTCTGCTAGTCTATAGGTGTCCTTATAATCAGCTGGAAACCATGGAATAAATCCGGTAATATTGACCCAAAATACTAAAGGCAAGGAAAAAACTCCAATCAGGTGTATATAAAATTACTTGAAATTACAAGTAGCAACTTATTCCATCAAATCTGTAAATCCGGCAATGTCACAGCAAAAAGGAATAGATTACTCCAAAGATAATAAAAAAGGTTTTAATGGCTCAACCAGTGGAGGCTCCTCCATGTGTGCACTGTTGCACGTGAACCCCCAGGGGGCAGAGGAGGGGAAAAAAATGAGCCAAAAAAAATGAGAAAAAAAAATTAATAAAAATTGTATTTATATTTTATTTATATTATTTTATATTATTATTTTCCCCAAGTTGTGTGTGTGTGTGTACTCTCCCTGTCCTGCTGTCATAGCTATGCATGATGCTGAGCGCCTGAGCATCGCTGTGTGTATATATGTATTTACATTACTGATTTATTAACATTACAGGCAGGAGCAGGCAGGAGCTAGGACCGGGTGAACGACTCAGTGTGCTGACGTGACATCACACCACACCACCACCACGGCGCTCGTCGCACTGCCTGCTGCTGCCTGAGAGGCTGAGTCTGTCTATTGACTCCAGTCTCCACCCCCCACTCACACGTGCGGTAAGGAGACCTATATGCCTGCACAGTGATCTCAATGTATTCACTGTGCAGGCGTAGCTCCTCCCCAGCCTCATGCCTATAGAGGCATAATCGCACAGGCTGAACTGTGCGGTCATTTCAGCCTGTGTTCTGTCTCCTCCCCCAGCCTCTTGATCCGTTCAGTGATAGGCTCCCTGGCTGCACAGGTGTCACGTGATGGCCCCCACGAGGCTCCTCCCGGCTCAATGGAGCGAAAATCTTTGTGGAGATACCCGTTGAGCTGAGATGAGGCTTCTGCATAGAGCTCTGTGCAAAAATTGATAAAAACTTCAGAAAACTTCTTAAAACTACTTTGTTTGCTGCCTGCTGTATATCAGATAGACTGACAACATCAACAGTCTCAATATTTGCTGCTGCAGAGTAGACTGCAGTGTGCAAATAGCATTATTAGTTTAGCAATATAGTTTAGAACTTTAGATTAGTACTAGACGAGTATTCTATTATCTTATCTATAGAATATACTATAGTATATTATATTAGTTCAGTTGTTTGACAGTTTGTGGGCAGATATTTTAATTATTTTTGCTTCAGGCCTGCAGCTTTTTATATAGAGTAACAACTTGAGTTGAGTCTTGAACTTCAACTACTAGTAGTGTTTAAAAAAAAATAATCATTTTTATTTTTCTACTTGTAATTTAAACAACAGATACAGTCTGAGTCTGAGATTGCTTTATATAGAGTAACTTGAGTTGAGTCTTGAACTTGAACTACTAGTGTTTAAAACATTGTTTTTTTAATTTTTCTACTTGTAATTTAAACAACAGATACAGTCTGAGTCTGAGATTGCTTTTTATATAGAGTAACTTGAGTTGAGTCTTGAACTTGAACTACTAGTGTTTAAAAAAAAATCATTTTTATTTTTCTACTTGTAATTTAAACAACAGATACAGTCTGAGTCTGAGATTGCTTTTTATATAGAGTAACTTGAGTTGAGTCTTGAACTTGAACTACTAGTGTTTAAAAAAAAAATACATTTTAATTTTTCTACTTGTAATTTAAACAACAGATACAGTCTGAGTCTGAGATCAGCTTACTGGACTTTTAGGGAGTTCTTTAACAATTTAGTTCTAGTTGATATTTTCTAATAGCTGCAATCTATTTTATAACAACCAGCACCGCAAAACGAATTGCCTATACTAGTTCAGTTGTATATTTTCTAACAGCTGCAGAGCTACCTACCTACAAGTTATATATTAGATAAAAACCGCCAAACTATTAAACTATTACTTCAAGTTGAGTTGTATATTTTCTAACAGATGCAGAGCTACCTACCTACAAGTTATATATTATATAACACCCGCCAAACTATTAAACTATTACTTCAAGTTGAGTTGTATATTTTCTAACAGCTGCAGAGCAGCAGAGCTACCTACCTACAAGTTATATATTACATAACAACCGCAAAACTATTAAACTTTTAAGTTGTATATTTTCTAACAGCTGCAGAGCTACCTACCTACAAGTTATATATTAGATAACAACTGCCAAACTATTAAACTATTACTTCAAGTTGAGTTGTATATTTTCTAACAGATGCAGAGCTACCTACCTACAAGTTATATATTATATAACACCCGCCAAACTATTAAACTATTACTTCAAGTTGAGTTGTATATTTTCTAACAGCTGCAGAGCAGCAGAGCTACCTACCTACAAGTTATATATTACATAACAACCGCAAAACTATTAAACTTTTAAGTTGTATATTTTCTAACAGCTGCAGAGCTACCTACCTACAAGTTATATATTAGATAACAACTGCCAAACTATTAAACTATTACTTCAAGTTGAGTTGTATATTTTCTAACAGCTGCAGAGCTACCTACCTACAAGTTATATATTATATAACACCCGCCAAACTATTAAACTATTACTTCAAGTTGAGTTGTATATTTTCTAACAGCTGCAGAGCAGCAGAGCTACCTACCTACAAGTTATATATTACATAACAACCGCAAAACTATTAAACTTTTAAGTTGTAGATTTTCTAACAGCTGCAGAGCTACCTACCTACAAGTTATATATTACATAACAACCGCCAAACTATTAAACTATTACTTCAAGTTGAGTTGTATATTTTCTAACAGCTGCAGAGCAGCTTAGCTACCTACCTACAAGTTATATATTACATAACAACCGCAAAACTATTAAACTATTACTTCAAGTTGAGTTGTATATTTTCTAACAGCTGCAGAGCAGCTTAGCTACCTACCTACAAGTTATATATTACATAACAACCGCAAAACTATTAAACTATTAAGTTGTATATTTTCTAACAGCTGCAGAGCTACCTACCTACAAGTTATATATTAGATACGAGCAAAGGACTGTTCTTTGTGTGTAAACTAACAGTTAAGATGGCACTTAGTAAAATTAGTGTATCTGAGCTAAAGCAATTACATTTTTCAACGTTGCCCATTGAAAGAAAAATTGAAATTAAAATGCTCAGGCCAACACCTATGCTTAACCTTACCCAGGTGACAAAATGTAAAACTAGAGATTACAAAATAGAATTCAAACCCGAGGTATATGATAAATATCCATGGATTTGTTGCTGGGAATTATCTAACAGGCTCTTTTGTAATAGAAAATAACTTGGACAGTACATTCTCGGAGACCTACAAACTGTTGCAAATTATTTCAACTATTCCCATGACAACTGCTGAGGCTGAGAGATGTTTCTCAACTTTAAAACGAGTTAAGACATTTCTAAGGAGCACCATGACGACTGATCGCTCTAGCCATGCTGACAATTGAAAAACAATTGATAAATGACATTCCTAAATTCAACGAAAATGTTATTGATTTATTTGCCTCAAAAAAAGACAGGCGGATTGACTTGATTTACAAAACTTGTACTTGAGTTATCAACATTGTTTTAATGTTTACCTTTGAAGTAAATTATTAAGCACTAAGGAAAATAAAATATCTAGGGATAGAGTTAACCACTTCTATATAAAAAACTTTCAAACTAAATTACCTCCCAATTCAAAAAACAATTATAAGGGACCTATCATCATGGCTCTCCAAAAAACTTTCATGGATGGGCAAAATAAACGTCTTAAAAATGAACATCTTTCCCAGACTCCTGTACATACTACAAGCTTTACCAATTCCAATCCCCAAAAACTACATCCCCACTATCCAGAAAGCATTTAGTGACTTTGTTTGGCGTCGGCACCCCCGTAGGATAAATAAAAACATAATGCAAACCCCAAAAATCCAAGGGGGTTTAGGTATACCTAACATAACAAAATACCGTCAAGCGATATTTCTACAAAGGATTATTGATTGGTGCATACACTACGATACATAAGAGATGGGTTCAATTAGAACACTTCATGTCCAAAACACCACACCTAGGAAGGGTATGCTGGAGCCTAGACCAGGTGAAGCCCATACTAGAATACAGCTCACCATTGATAACGGAAACATACAGAATGTGGGACAATATAATAGCAACACACATAGAATTGGAGGAATATTACTACATTACATTCGCTAAAATGGATGTATACGTTGAAATGACCTCCCTTTGGGAACAATACCTCAAGACGTAAAATATGTTACTAACCACGATATACAAGAGCAACTTAATCTAGGCTTGTCCTTTTGCATTTCCCCCAATTAAATAGGGTGTATCCGTAAAATTACAATGAAACATTTAGGATAACCGGGCCCTAAGTAAAACATTAAGGTGAGTCGCCAGGCACCTTCTTTTCCTTTTCTATCCCCTTTCTTTTCCTCCTTATGTCTATCCTTTCTCTCATGACTATTACTCCCTTCAGATACTTTAGAGTAAAAATTTAATTGTAAAATTTTACCGATTGTGTATACTTCCTATGGAAGCTGCGTCTTCCACTATGTATATCTCTTTGATTTAAATAAAAATCGGTGTTTAAAAAAAAATTAAAAAAAATCGTATCCTTCTCCTGCTCCATAACCTGTCCTCCTGCTAGGGATGGGCGAATGTGTAAATTTCCGAATTCGAATGTTAGAACGAATGTTATTACCGAAATTTGAATTACAACTCTGAATGTTGATACGAACGAATATTCTTAAAAATTCTATAATGGAATGCTATTTACAGTTTTCGAAATGTCACTTTTGAATTTGAATGTTTATAATTAGATCAAATGTCCACATTCAAAATTTAACAAATACTATTCAGAAGTTCAATAGTTCATGTGGTAGGGAATCTAGTAAATTGATACATAATAGATACAAATATATCAATTTGAATGTTTCTATTTCGATCGAATTTTGCATAATTTGAATATTACATTTAAAGAAAGCATTAGAAATACTATTACACACATAAATTCAAATTTTTCAAAATTTGAATATTGCATAATTCTATTACATTTAAATAAAGCATTATAGAAATACTATTACAAATATATAAATTCACAATTTTCAAATTTGAATATTGCATAATTCGAATATTACATTTAAAGAAAGCATTAGAAATACTTTTACAAATATATAAATTCGAATTTTTGAAAACAAATATTTTCGAATGTAAACGTAAAATTCGAAACCGAACATTCGAAAATCAAATGTTAGAATGTTATGCAAGCAATCGAAATTTGATTCGAACTAACAAATGTGTTAAAATTCATTTCATTTTTCGAATGTTGAGAAACATTTGCCCATCCCTACCGTCTGCTCTGAGGTGGCGGACAGAAATCAACCCAATCGAATACGATTAGGTTGATTGACACCCCCTGCTAGAGGCCAAATCTGCAGGGGGCGGCATTGCACCAGCAGTTCACAAGAACTGCTGGTGCAATGATGAATGCCAACAGCATATGCTGTCGGGATTTATCGATCTGCGGCAGACATGATGCTCTACATCGTATCATGTCCATCCGCACTATCATAAATAGACCCCTATATATGCAGATGCACTATGAATGTTAAGTTTTGACTCTTGCATCACTTTAAGGGTTAACACACTGCAAAAGGAGAATCAGTATGTGCAAAAATATTTTATGTTTAAATGCTTTTTCAGAACACACCATAAGACAGTAAGGTAAAAGCAACTTGCTTACATTACCCAAACACAAAATTCCACTCTATAACATTAGTCACACGTCATTTTAATGGCAGTCAAATATGCTAGAGTAGCATTCACATAGTTGTAATTGCAAGCGTAATTAAAGAGAAGTAGTTGGTTGTCATGGTAACAGACTACAGATATGAGTTTATAGTGAAAAACAATGCTGTCTGCAAATAAACAGCTCTATCTCTTTAACTATTCATCTATTATACCACATTATGTCGCATAATATGTACTAAAACCTTATGAAGTAATCAAGCTAATGCAAAAATGGCTGAAATCATCTAAACATGCCTGTTAAACAGTAAAACAATACAGGAGAACATAGCAATAATGTCTTTAAAGGGACATAATACCCAAATGTTAAAGCACTTGAAAGTAATGCAGCATAGCTGTAAAAAGCTTACTGGAAAATATCACCTGAATATCACTACGTAGTGGTGGTGGTTGAGATATTATACCTCAACAGTTCTTCAATAGCCACATCCCATTGTAAAGGGACTATAAGCAGCCAATCAGGATGCTAGTCCTGGAACTTGAAAGGGAATGCGCATCTGGCAGGCACAGTCACATTCATGTTATTTCCCTCCTCTATTTAAAGGGACCCTCAAGTCAAAAGCAAACTTTCCTGATTCAGATAGAGCGTGCAATTTTAAACAACTTTCCAATTTACTTCAATTAACAAAATGTGCACAGTCGTTTAATATTTACACTTTTGAGTCACCAGCTCATACTGAGCATGTGCAAGAATTCACAGAATATACATATATCCATTTGTGTTTTGCTGATGGCTGTCACATGATACAGGGAGAGTGGGCGAGCAATGCCGGCAAGCGGCGATGTATCTCACATAGAAGTCAATGGGAGAGTAACGTCACCTCCCACATTGCTGCTTGTCGGTATTTTGCTATGGAGCAAGGGGGCCCTATTTGAAGTATGCGTACACGCCGCAGGCAGTGCGCTCACTGAAACTAAAATTAGTTTCTGTATAAACACACTTCAAATATTGCTGTGTGGACCTAATTTCAATTACAGCTACACTAACTAGCTCAGGTGATGTAGTGTCACGCCTAACCTACACACCCCTGGAATGCACAGCTAAGGCCCTAATACCGCCTACACTTATGTCATGTCTAAACTACACTGCCCTAGACTGCCCAGCTAACTGCCTACTGTCAAAAAAGAATTCACTATAATAAACTATACTACAAATAATAAATCTCTACATCATAACTATGAAGCTAAAGTTATAATCAATGTTTAAATAATGTGTCATAGAGATGTGCTAAAATGCTGGTGGCCGACCAACGGAGGGCCGGCAAAACCTTGCCGCCCTAGCCGGGTTCCTGGAACTCAGTGCCAGACTGGAATTGAGCCCCAGCTTCTTAAAAGGGGGACACATCAAATCCGGTCCCCCATTACTCCCAGAAAGTAGCAGCCCCAAACAAGTGGTATCCCTAGGCCCTCATCAAATTGCTGACAACATACTAAAAACTGACTTGATCCCCAGCAACCTACTCAATCAACACCCCTTTAAGAAGCTGTGTCCCGGGGCTCAATTCCGGTCCTGCACTTAGTTCCTGGAGACTAGCTAAGCCGGCAGGGTTTTGCCGCCCCTTCATGACAAAATATGCATTGTCATGTACAATGTAGATTATTCAAAGTATTATAGATACGTTAAAAGGGATGTAATAGTTACTTGCTATTATTTCAAACATAAATATATATTTGAAAATATATGTTTACGTTTAAAATAACAAGAAACCATCAAATCCCATTTAAGATATCTAAAATACTTTAAACAATATCCATTATACATGACTATGCATATCATTTAAACATTAACCCCTAATCTGCCATAACCTAAAACTAATTGTAGAAGCTAAGGCCCTACACATAAATGTTCAATATTTAAGACGTTGCATTGTTACATAGAATGCATAATGTTTAAATATTTGCATATACATTAAAATGTAATTAATGTTGCTTGTTGTGTTTATTATTTCTAATTGAAGACAGTATAACAACATTATAGATATACATAACGGCATGCCTGTTATGTATAAATATAATTTAATGCTGCTGACTACTATAACATAAATATATATTAACTTATATATCTATGTTATCACTAATAAACACAACAAGCTAACATAAATATATGTTAAGGAATATGCAATACTTAAACCATTATGCATTATAAATGCATAACTGTTTAACAATTGAATATCAAAAGGCCTGACAACATTATATGTTCAATCTTTGAAATAAAATGCATGGTCATGTATAATTCCTATTAGTTTAAGTATTAGATATATACATTTAAATGTAGATATTCTTGTTTGATGCATTTATAATTGTTAATATAAATATATTTTTTAAAATAGACATATGTTATACAAGACATTTGCATTATAATTATAATTAGTATTACATTACTGCATGTCACTTGTAATACTAATGCCTTTTGTAACATAAATATACATTTTAAAATATTTATTTATGTTTAAAATAAAAAAACAACAATTTGGGGTGGTTAGGAGATTAAGGCCTTCTAAATATTCACTAACAATAATTACTTATTCAACTCTCATACAAGTATGGGGGAAAGGAGATTAAGGCCTACTAAATACCAACTAACAATAATTACATAATCAACCCCATACAGGTATGGGGGGGGGGGGGGTAGGAGATTAAGGCCTAAACTGCCAACTCCCAGTGCAAACTAGAACTACACCAACCCCCAGAATAATAAAATCTAATTAAAAAAAACTAGCCTACAAAATAAAAGTAAAAATAAAAATATTTTAAAAAATAAAAAAAAAACACCTGAAAAAAGTTCTAACTAACCCCAAAAGTGGTACTCACAGTTTTTGGGTAATCCAGCTCCTCTTTTTGCGCTAACCAGACACTATATTAAATCCACAGCGCTATACTGACAGGAGTTATTGCTAATTCATATTCCAATGTTCTTCACATGCAGGAATTTCTTACATTAACTTTAATATATATATATATATATATATATATATATATATATATATATATATATATATATAAAAAGACTTGCACTTACTGCTCTTTCAATCAAGCAAACCTTTTACTGTGAAAAGTGTAACGTTTCGGGAACAAAGTATCCCCTTCCTCAGGCAGGCGAAGGGGATACTTTGTACCTGAAATGTTACACTTTTCACAGTAAATGGTTTGCTTGATTGAAAGACCAGTGAGTGCAAGTTTTTTCCATTTGTCACTATTAATTCCACTAGCACCCTGGCAGTTATTGGATGTAGTGAGAGTGCACATCCCAGCTATATCTATCTATCTATCTATCTATTTATCTATATAGATACAAAACAAAAAGAAGCAGGCACTCACCGGTTTTTAAATAAAGGATATCTTTTAATCCCACAAGGTGTGACATTTCAGAGTATTACCTCCTTCCTCAGGTAATACTCCGAAACGTCACACCTTGTGGGATTAAAAGATATCCTTTATTTAAATACCGGTGAGTGCCTGCTTCTTTTTGTTTTGTATGCTTTGCCTGCTGCAGCACCCCGGTCAAAGATTCGGGAGTGCCATACTCTGCCTGGAATTATCTATCTACCCAGATAGCAAGGAGAACTTGCCACAGACTTGTAGCAAACTTTTGCTGTAAGTCAGTCAAACTTGCTGCAAGTTTTCACTGGCTAGTGTGTTTACTTGCAGAATAATTGCAGCAAAAGTTCTAGTTGACACTTTTTCAACTTGCAGCAAGTTTACCTGGCAAGTCTCTAGCAAGAGAATTTCTGGCAAGTCAACTGCAAGAGCTCTGCAAGTTTGTTGCCAATTTCTGGCAAGTCAACTGCAAGAGCTCTGCAAGTTTGTTATCAATGTCTGGCAAGTCAACTGCAAGAGCTCTGCAAGTGTCTAGTCAATTTCGGGCAAGTTAACAGCAAGAGCTCTGCAAGTTAATTGCAAATTTCTGACAAGTCAATAGCAAGAGCTATGCAAGTCTGCTGCAAATTTCTGACAAGCCAACAGCAAGAGCTCTGCAAGTCTGCAGCAAATTTCTGACAATTTAACAGCAAGAGCCATTCAAGTCTACTGCAAAAGCTCTGCAAGTCTGTTACTAATCTCTAGCAAGTCAACAGCAAGAATACTGCAAATATTTAGCATATCTCTGGAACATATATCACAATTAAGAGCAGTGTCTGCCACGAGCACTAGAAATGTACTATTATTTACGTCAATCATATTTATAAATTAATAATAAAATGTTTTTTCCTGCAAAAGTTTATCTATGTAAGTTGTTTGTATGAATTTAATTGATCTTAAAGTTGTATCCATGCGTTATCTGAGGTAATATATATTCATATATACTAATATTATGACAGGTAATATATTAAAGGGACACTAAACCCACATTTTTTCTTTTATGATTCAGACAAAGCATGCAATTTTAAGCAATTTTCTAATTTAGTTCTATTATAATTTTTTTCCGTTTTCTTCCTATTTTTATTCGAAAAAGCAGGAAAGTAAGTTCAAGAGTTGGCCCATTTTTGGTTCAGCACAAGGGTAGCGCTTGCTGATTGGTGCCTAAATGTAGCTACCAATCAGCAAGCACTACCAGGTGCTAAAACAAAAATGGGCCGGTTCCTATTCTTACATTTCTGCTTTTTCAAAAAAAGATAGCAAGAGAATGAAGAAAATGGATAATAGGAGTACATTAGAAAATTGCTTAAAATTGCATGCTCTATCTGAATCATAAAAGCAAAACAATGGGTTTAGTATCCCTTTAATTTGAAAACGTGATGTATTATAACACTAATATCATTATCTCAGGTACAGTAGGGCCCCTTTTTACAGCACACCCCTTTAAGGCGTTCCACTTTTAAATCAGTCTTCAGTTCTGCCCATGGTTATTATGTTTCATGTTTTTACCTCCATTTCATTGTTTTTGGCTGTGATTTTAATTGATTATTTTCTTTATGAATATTTGTTTTACAGATATCTCCATATCTGTGCAGTTATAAAAAATAATTATTGTATATAACTAACTGCAATTGTTACCAGAAGTTAAACTAGGAAAATCATATTTATTTTTTAATGATTTCATACTTTTACTGATTTTAATAAAATTAGCCTTTGCCTGTCTGGTAAATATGATCTGTCAACCTCAATACTGTATTAAGGTAAAAATATTCATCAAAAAATCCTTTAGAAATGACTCCATAAAAACAACAGCACTGACTCTTACAAAAGTAATTTAAACTTTTATTAGGCTTCAAATTTTCCAGGTATTAAAACATTTTAAATATGACATTGTAATAAACCAGAGAATAACTTATAGTATAGGCTTAGGGTACAAGTATAATGCAGATGCACAATAATGTTGACAGAACAATACAAATATAATATGATGTTCATCTGTATCTGTTCTATGATCTTGAATTTGGCACCGACCTGTAAAAATAAAAACAAATATTACATAAACATGGGCATTCTATGCTAATTGCTTAGTTTACAGCAGAACTTTAATTTGTAGAACTAAAAAAGTAAATCTGACAAAAAAATTAGACGCCTTTATTTAAACTTCAAGGTTGTGATGAATACTAAAAAAAGGAAATTTATGCTTACCTGATAAATGTATTTCTTTTTCGATACGATGAGTCCACGGATTTCATCCTTACTTGTGGGATATCGCCTCCTGGTCAGCAGGAGGAGGCAAAGAGCACCACAGCAGAGCTGTATAAATAGCTTCTCCCTTCCCTCCCAACCCAGTCATTCGACCGAAGTTAGGAAGAGAAAGGAAAAGCCAAGGTGCAGAGGTGTCTGAAGTTTAACAAAAAATAAATAAATAACCTGTCTCATAGAACAGGGCGGGCCGTGGACTCATCGTATCGAAAAAGAAATAAATTTATCAGGTAAGCATAAATTTCCTTTTCTTTTTCAAGATACGATGAGTCCACAGATTTCATCCTTACTTGTGGGATACAATACCAAAGCTATAGTACACGGATGAAACGGGAGGGACAAGACAGGGAACCTAAACGGAAGGCACCACTGCTTGACGAACTTTCCTCCCAAAAACAGCCTCAGTTGAGGCAAAGATATCAAATTTGTAAAATTTGTAAAAAGTGTGAAGAGACGACCAAGTCGCAGCCTTGCAAATCTGTTCAACAGAAGCATCATTGTTTGAATGTCCATGAGGAAGTAACAGCCCTAGTGGAATGAGCTGTAATCTGTTCAGGAGGCTGCTGACCAGCAGTCCCATACGCAAAATGGAAGATACTCTTCAGCCAAAAAGACAGAGAGGTAGCCGTAGCTTTCTGACCCCTACGTCTCTCTGAAAAAATAACAAACAAAGACGATTGTCGAAAATCCTTAGCCGCTTGGAAGTAGAACTTTAAAGTACGAACCACATCTAAATGGTTTAACAGACGTTCCTTCTGAGAAGAAGGATTAGGACACAAGGAAGGAACGACAATCTCCTGATTAATATTCCTGTTCGGAACAGCCTTAGGGAAAGACCCATGATTAGAACGTAACACCACCTTATCTGAATGAAAAATAAGGTAAGGGAAATTATATTGTAATGCCAAAAACTCAGATACTCTTCGAGCAGAAGAAATAGCAACCAGAAATAAAAATTTCTACGGAATGCATGCGTTCAAACGGAACCCCTTGAAAAACTCCAAGAACTAAATTCAAACACCAAGGAGTCTAAACACCGATCTGATTCTAGTCAGAGCCTGACAAAAGATTGTACATCTGGAACATCTGTCAACCGCTTAAGTAACAAAAATAGATAAAGCAGAGACCAGTCCCGTTAAGGAACTTGCAGATAACACTTTCTCCAATCCTTCTTGGAGAAATGACAAAAAATCCTGGGAATCCTAACCCTACTCCATGAGTAGCCCTTGGATTCACACCAATAAGATATTTTATGGAAAAATTTCCTAGTAACCGGGCTACGTGCCTGAATCCAAGTATCTATGACCGAATCAGAAAAACCTCGCTTGGATAAAATTAAGCGTTCAATCTCCAAGCAGTCAGCTGCAGAGAAACTAGATTCGGATGATGGAAGGGACCCTGAATGAGAAGGTCCTTCCTCAATGGAAGCTGCCATGGTGGTCGAGATGACATGTCCACCAGATCGGCATACCAAATCCTGCGAGGCCAGGCAAGGGCAATGAGGATCACCGATGCTCTCCCCTGTTTGACTCAAGCAATCACCCGGGGAAGGAGAGCAAACAGAGGGAATACATATGCCAGGCTGAAAGACCAAGGAACTGCAAAGGCATCTATCAGCTCGGGCCGGAATCCCTGGAACGGGACCCGAATCTTGGAAGTTTGGCATTCTGACGAGACGCCCTAAAATCTAACTCCGGCCGACCCCATCTGAGAATAAGGTTTGAAAACATTTCCGGATGGAGTGCCCACTCTCCCAGATGAAAGGTCTGTTTGTTCAGAAAATCTGCCTCCCAGTTGTCCACCCCTGGGATGTAGATCGCTGACAGATGGCAAGAGTGAGCCTCCGCCCACTGATTATTTTAGCCACTGCAGTCATCGCAAAGAAATTCCTTGTTTCTCCTTGATGATTGATGTAAGCCACTGTTATGAAGAATTTGTCTGAAGCCAACTGAGGCCAGACCTGAAGCGCATGGAATATCGCCCTCAACTCTAGGATGTTGATGGGAATGAGAGATTCAGCTTGAGTCCATACTATCTAAACCCTCAAGGAGTTCCAGACTGCTCCCCATCCTAACAGGCTGGCATCCGTTGTCACAATCACCCATGAAGGTCTGCGAAAGTATGTCCCCTGGGAAAAATGATCCGGCGACAACCACCATAGAAGAGAGTCCCTCAACTCCTGATCTAGAATTATTCGAGGAGACAAAATTTGAATAGTCTCCATTCCACTGCCTAAGCAAGTTTAGTTGCAGAGGCCTGAATTGAAACCGAGTCAACGGTATGATGATCAATGCCGCTACCATCATTCCGATTACCTCCAGGCACTGAACCACTGACGGCTGAAGAGAGGACTGAAGTGCTCGACATGTAACCAGAATCCATGACTTTCTGACTTCTTGTCAGAAAAATTCTCATGAATATAGAGTTGATTAGATAACCCAGAAGGGTACCCCATTCTTGGAAAGGAAACACAATGTCAGTATGGGCAATAGATTGCTAACAAGGTGACGCCTGGAGAAAAATCTCGTCCAGATAAAGCGCCACCACAACACCCTGCGGTCTTAGAACCGCCAGTCGAAACCCCAGAATCTTTGTGGAAATCCTGATAGCCATGACCAACCCAAAAAGAAGCGTTGGTCCAGAAAGGCAAACCACAAAGAACTAGTGATGATCTCTGTAGGTAAGAACAAGAAGATATGCATCATTTAGATCTACTGTCCTCATAAATTGACCCTCCTGGATCCAAGGAAGGATAGTACGAAAGTTTCCATCCTGAAAGATGGGACTCCGAGAACTTGTTCAGAGTCACAAAGACTAAGATAGGTCTGAATGTTCCCTCCTCTTTGGGAACTACAAACAGTTAAACAAAAATCATGCTCCTGTTTCGGAACAGGCCAAGCACTCTGCAGAGAATCTTGAAATCAGAAACCAGTCCACTGTGAAACCTTGAAACACATTTTTTTTTTTAAAAAACCCAGAAGAAATCATCTTCATCAAGCCAGGTTCCTACAAGGCCTTCTTGAATGAAACATTAAAAATTTAGATGTAGATCTAAATCTGTAAAACAAGGCACTAACATAAGGCTCAGAGAGCTGGGACAGAGAAACCTGAAACCAATGCTCCCATTTTAAAAACTTCAAGGAAAGAAATTGAAAAAAGGAACTGGACAATTGACAGCCTTTACCCTATCCTGGATCTTATTCAGATGAGTTTCTGACTTAAAAGCATCAGACAACACATCAAACTGAAATACCGTTGCACTAAAGACGGTAATAAAATACACCTCTGGGTACCATTGGATGCCCTGGTGTACCCTTTTCCCATTTTCATCCAGATAACCCTATGAGAATCTAACTATTCACTGGAAAAAATAGTAGATTTCTGAGCTAAGTTTGAAACTACTCCATTCACCCTAGGTGATGTCTCCTTAGCTAAGTCGGTTATGGGAAAAATCTTCTTTAAGTATAGGGAATGCGGACTTCCCCATTGTGTATAACTCACAGGACACACTAGGATAGATTACACCTAATAGTGAAAATAACTCCTCTAGTAATGGATAGATTCCATGAGGGAAAACCATGGAATGCATGATATGCAAATAAAAACTCTGGACGGAGTATAATAGGAAGCGCAGAGCACTGCATGTGTGCCCAAACATGTTGTGAACACTATAGGTTTGTGGAATAAAGAGATCATTGTCCCCGGGACTCTGAGTTTTCTATCCTGTTAGCTTGTGTGATGAGCCATAGCAAGCTATAATAAAAGGAGAAAATTCAGAAAAGAGAATGTAATGTTTAATAAATTCTCACAAAAAAACGTTACTGTCCCTTGAAATTTTCCTATTTCTGTGACAGAAAATATCCAATGAGCAGGTTAACCTTGCAGGAAATAGACATTGTTATGTACATTACAACAAGTAACCATGTCTTGTGTCCCCAATTCCGTATAAAAAGTGCAAGGAACCACAGAGCACCGCATGTGGGCCAGAAACTCTATTTTAAGTGATTCAGATGAATCACTCCCAAATAATCCTCGTAGTCAGCAATAGAGAGGTATTTGATGATAGTAACCACTGAATCAATCATGCTCCAAACAAACAGACATTACAAATATGTACTGGTGAAGCGCTGCTGCTCATCCAAAAAGGATTGCAAACTGACACCTTAAATTTTCTTAGTTCAGTGTGCTGTCTAATTAAATAAATCCTCAAGTCAAATTTTTTTTTTTGTGTGGAAAACCTATAAAGGAAGGTAATTCCCATTGGTATACCAGAGGATGCGCAGAGCACTGCATGTGGGCCATAACAATATGTGGTACATTACAGGAGAATTGTGGCAAAAATTTACCATAGTCAAGGCGCTCCCAAACAGCACAAAGTCTTATAAGGACTGCTTCTTTTAATTCACAAAGTAACTCATTTTAGTGTGCTCTTGTGTCATCCTAAACACAAAGGATGGGATAAATCAAGAAACAGCTGAAATTATCGTAAAAAAGATCAACAGCCAAAGACATACTGTCACTTTAAATTTTAAAACAAAACTCTGTTCTGTTTTTTATCCTTGCAAACGCACAATACATATTAGTACACAAATAATAGCACTGACTGGACCTCAGTGAAATCTTGCTGAGGTGTCCTAATGCTCCTCACCCTGAGAACTTTATGTCCCAAACTCAGATGTGACAAGTACTGCGTTAACATGCAAACTGCTCTATCTTCCGATAAAGCGAGTGCAGCCTAAGACGCCTTAAACACGGCCCCGCCCCTCGTGGGCGTGATAACACATCGCAGCAGATAGACATGTTAGTTGCACCTCTTGAGATAAAAATGGCGCCAAAACATAACCCCACCCTTCGTGGGCATAATAATACACAGTCTCCCGGTCGCCATATTTATCACAAAGACCAACTACCGGGAGTAAACTGACCCCTTCTTAGAGAACCTGGGCATCTTGTGTCCACTTTAAATAAACATTCTGCAGATCAGAAGCGTTTGCAGGCACTACACAGACAGCCCAGTAGGAGGTGCTCTGCTACACGATAACATATACAAATGAACAGTTGGCTGTATGCTGTTCTATTACTTTGCACAGGGTCATACAAATCAGGGCTTCTCTTCAGTGCAAAAACCCCTAGAAGCCACACTCCTGAGCCCCAGTGCCTGCCATTACCACACTTTCATAGCATTCTTTACATAATAAAGAGATAATAATCCCAGAAAAGTGCTAAACTTCCTCTGTCCTGAATCTTCTCTTTTGGTTTCAGACCCAGAATAAAAAAGTCAGCACTTACCTTTAAACCTGTGCGACAGCATGGCAGTCCAGCAGGTTTTCAGAGGTCCTCTCCCTCCCATAGCCCTGTGGACTAAAATCAGCCTGAGTTAAAAGTGCTTAGGCTATCTATATTAGGGCAGTAAATATGTATAGGAGGCGCAGTGAGAATTATGTCCCACCAGTTCCTATTGCTTTAAAGCCACCAAATGCTTCCCTTTTTACTGAAGAGACTGATCTGGTCTAGGCTACACCCAAGCACAAAGTAGCACTCAGAGGCACTATTTTAAAAATAATAAACACTTGATTGAAAAATCTTTACTAACACCTCACTTTGCCATCTCCTATCTAACTAACACAGGCAAAGAGAATGACTGGGTTGGGAGGGTAGGGAGGAGCTATTTATACAGCTCTGCTGTGGTGCTCTTTGCATCCTCCTGCTGACCAGGAGGCGATATCCCACAAGTAAGGATGAAATCCGTGGACTCATCATATCTTGAAAAAGAAAAATTGTATTTTTAACTGCCATAATTTCTCATGTCAATGCAATATTTATCTAGATATTAACATATTTGGCCACGGTCCTAATCAAACAGATTTTGTCACTACCTGCCAATGGGATGCTTAGAACCTATATTTTAACCCCTTAAAGACAAGCAACATACCCTGTACATCACTCGTCTTTGAATGGGGAAGTGCTATTAAATGCGCAGTCTTGCAGCCAGTGTTGAGGCCATGCTATTTACGATGGCAAGAAGGGAGAGTATAATAGCGCAGTACTGCCACTTGTGGCGGGACATGTGCTATTTTAAAGATCGTAGTTTGCGGCGCAAGCGAGGGAACCCCCGCCGCCCGTAATTTCAGCTCGCAACTCGAGCTATCCTATATACGGCGCCGTCAGATGCTAAAGTGCCGTAAGTCTGATAAACCAGCGATGTCCAGAAATCTGCGTAAGTACAAATTTCTGGAGTCGCCAGTGACTTACGGCACTTTAGAAACTGCCGGTGCCTACAAAACCTGACTAAATTATTAAATCTCCCGTACTGTCTAACACGCCTCCCAAACATAGCCCGACACGTCTAACCCTCTATCCGCTATCCCCCCTCACTATCCTAACAATAAAAAATGTATTAACCCCTAAATCGCCACTCCCGGACCCCGCCGCCACCTACATTATCTATATTACCCCCTAATGTGAGCTCCTACCCGGCTGCCATCTACATTAACTACCCCCTAATGTGAGCCCCTTACACCGCCGCCAGCTATATTAAAATTATTAACCCCTAATTTAATCACCTACCCCGCCGCCAACAATATTAAAATTATTAACCCCTAATCTAATCCCCCTACCCCGCCGCCAGCTATATTAAAATGATTAACCCCTAATTTAATCCCCCTATACCGCCCCCAGCTATATTAAATACATTAACCCCTAATCTAATCCCCCTATACCGCCGCCAGCTATATTAAATAGATTAAACCCCTAATCTAATCCCCCTACACCGCCGCCAGCTATATTAACTATATTAACCCTAATTATATTAGGGTTAATATAGTTAATATAGTTATTATATTATATATATTAACTATATTAACCCTAATAATATTAGGGTTAATATAGTTAATATCGTTATTATATATATATTAAGTATAATAACCCTATCTAACTCTAACATCCCTAACTAAATTCTTATTAAAATAAATCTAATTAATATTAATATTATTAATTAAAACATTCCTATTTAAATCTAAATACTTACCTATAAAATAAACCCTAAGATAGCTACCATGTAATTAATAATTACATTGTAGCTATTTTAGGGTTTATATTTATTTTACAGGTAACTTGGTATTTATTTTAACTAGGTACAATAGCTATTAAATAGTTAATAACTATTTAATAGCTACCTAGTTAAAATAATTACCAATTTACCTGTAAAATAAATCCTAACCTAAGTTGCAAATACACCTACACTATCAATAAATTAAATAAACTAAAAATATCTAAACTAAAATACAATTAAATAAACTAAACTAAATTACAAAAAAAACCCCACTAAATTACAAAAAATAAAAAAAGATTACAAGATTTTTAAGCTAATTATACCTATTCTAAGCCCCCCAAAATAAAAAAATGTCCCTACCCTATTCTAAAATACAAAAGTTAACAGCTCTATTACCTTACCAGCCCTTAAAAGGGCCTTTTGCGGGGCATGCCCCAAAGAAATCAGCTCTTTTGCCTGTAAAAAAAAACCCCACAATACCACCCCCCAACATTACAACCCACCACCCACATACCCCTACTCTAACCCAAACCCCCCTTAAATAAACCTAACACTACCCCCCTGAAGATCTCCCTACCTTGTATTTACCCAGCTGGGCAGAACTCTTCATCTGATCCGGGCAATGTCTTCAATCAAGCGGCAAAGAAGAAGTCTTCCATCCGGCGATGTCTTCAATCAAGCAGCAGAGAAGAGGTCCTCCATCAGGGCGAAGTTTTCTTCCAAGCGGCATCTTCAATCTTCTTTCTTCGCTCCTCCGACGCGGAACATCCATCCAGCACAACGACTTCCCGACGAATGAAGTTCCTTTAAATGACGTCATCCAAGATGGCGTCTGTCGAATTCCGATTGGCTGATAGGATTCTATCAGCCAATCGGAATTAAGGTAGAAGAATCTGATTGGCTGATTGAATACGCCAATCAGATTCAAGTTCAATCCGATTGGCTGATTAATTCGACGGACGCCATCTTGGATGACGTCATTTAAAGGAACCTCATTCGTCGGGAAGTCGTCGTGCCGGATGGATGTTCCACGTCGGAGGAGCGAAGAAAGATGATTGAAGATGCCGCTTGGAAGAAAACTTCACCCCGATGGAGGACCTCTTCTCTGCCGCTTGATTGAAGACATCGCCGGATGGAAGACTTCTTCTCTGCCGCTTGATTGAAGACATCGCCCGGATCGGATGAAGAGTTCTGCCCGGCTGGGTGAAGACAAGGTAGGGAGATCTTCAGGGGGGTAGTGTTAGGTTTATTTAAGGGGGGTTTGGGTTAGAGTAGGGGTATGTGGGTGGTGGGTTGTAATGTTGGGGGGTGGTATTGTGTTTGTTTTTTTACAGGCAAAAGAGCTGATTTCTTTGGGGCATGCCCGGCAAAAGGCCCTTTTAAGGGCTGGTAAGGTAATAGAGCTGTTAACTTTTGTATTTTAGAATAGGGTAGGGACATTTTTTTTATTTTGGGGGGCTTTATTATTTTATTAGGGGGCTTAGAATAGGTGTAATTAGCTTAAAAATCTTGTAATCTTTTTTTATTTTTTGTAATTTAGTGGGTTTTTTTGTAATTTAGTTTAGTTTATTTAATTGTATTTTAGTTTAGATATTTGTAGTTTATTTAATTTATTGATAGTGTAGGTGTATTTGTAACTTAGGTTCGGATTTATTTTACAGGTAAATTGGTAATTATTTTAACTAGGTAGCTATTAAATAGTTATTAACTATTTAATAGCTATTGTACCTAGTTAAAATAAATACCAAGTTACCTGTAAAATAAATATAAACCCTAAAATAGCTACAATGTAATTATTAATTACATTGTAGCTATCTTAGGGTTTATTTTATAGGTAAGTATTTAGATTTAAATAGGAATATTTTAATTAATAATATTAATATTAATTAGATTTATTTTAATAAGAATTTAGTTAGGGATGTTAGAGTTAGATAGGGTTATTATACTTAATATATATATAATATAATAACGATATTAACTATATTAACCCTAATATAATTAGGGTTAATATATATAATATAATAACTATATGAACTATATTAACCCTAATATAATTAGGGTTAATATAGTTAATATAGCTTGCGGCGGTGTAGGGGGATTAGATTAGGGGTTAATCTATTTAATATAGCTGGCGGCGGTGTAGGGGGATTAGATTAGGGGTTAATTAATTTAATATAGCTGCCGGCGGTATAGGGGGATTAAATTAGGAGTTAATGTAATTAATATAGCTGGCTGCGGGTAGGGGGATTAAATTAGGGGTTAATGTAATTAATATAGCTGGCGGCGGTGTAGGGGGATTAAATTAGGGGTTAATAATTTTAATATAGCTGGCGGCGGGGTAGAAGCTCACATTAGGGGGTAGTTAATGTAGGTGGCGGCAGTGTAGGGGGCTCACATTAGGGGGTAGGTAATGTAGGTGGCGGCAGTGTAAGGGGCTCACATTAGGGGGTAGGTAATGTAGCTAGCGACGGTGTAGGGGATCACATTAGGGGGTTATACTTTTAATGTAGGTGGCGGCGGGGTCCGGGAGCGGCGGTTTAGGGGTTAAATACTTTATTAGGGATTGCGGCGGGGGATCGCGGTTGACAGGTAGATAGACATTGCCCATGCGTTAGGTTTTATTTAGCAGGTAGTTTAGGGAGTTACGGGGCTCCAATAGACAGCGTAAGGCTTACTACGGCTGCATTTTGTGGCAAGGTGAAAATGGAGTAAGATTTCTCCATTTTCGCCACGTAAGTCCTTACGCTGTATATTGGATACCAAACTGCGCGGGTTTGGTATACCTGTCTATGGCCCAAAAAACTACAGGCGAAGGCAGAAATATACGAGCGTAACTTCTAGGTTACGCTGTATATAGGATACCAAACCCGCGCAAATTTTGGCATCGCCGGCTTCTGTGGGTGACGCTGCATATCGGATCGGGCCCTTAGTCGTTAAGAGGTTACTATATTGAGACTTTTTTTCCTTAAGATATTTATATTTTACTTCTCTAGAAATCAATGTGGACTATTTGATACCCTATGTTGTAATTAAAATGTTTGGTTTTGTTCCTAGACTTTTGGAGATAAAAGAGGGAAAGTCACAGTGTGCAGTTTATTTCCTTTTCAATTGTGTTTTTTTCTTTTACAAAATATAAAGTAATGTGTTTTCTAGATTTGCCATATTCTAAATCCTCATATCCCCACTTCCCTTCCCAAAGGAAAATGATATAGCAGAGTAGCATTTAGTAAGAGAGTATTATATTTACTTCTGTAATACTCCTATGCTGTGTGAGGTGCTTGCTTATTTAAAGGGATATTAAACAATAAGAGTCAGATTACAAGTGGAGTGCTAAATATTGCTTGTGCGCAAGCAGCATTAGTGCTCTGAGTAATACCAGCGTCCGCTAATATTAGCTGGTATTACAACTAAAGTGTAATGTTACGCAAGCTCAGAATCTAAGTGCAGCGAAGTGGGTAAGTAGCACAGCAATGCAGCAAATATAACACCCTACTCCGGCCAACTTTACCCCCAAAATACTACCTAGTGCATTTATTTTTTATAAAATACACTACACTGTATTTTGGGGGCATTTGGGGCATATTTATAAAATGAACCAGAGATCTGATCTCTGGTTAATTTTATAAGCGCTAGTTGCTACCACAAGCATACAGTAGCAATAACTAGACACTTCTAATGGCTGGTTATTTATTGCGTGCCCTTGCGGGTGCGTGATAAATTAGCGCTCCACTTGTAATCTAGCCCTAAATAAATGCTAGATAGAATGAAGCATTGAAATAAAAGGTTAGTCTTAAATAACATGTAGATGTATTTTTTAAAGTTTTATTTGGTGTTTAAACATTAACAAACTAAGTGTAAAGTTTTAGTTTCTATAAAACAATGGGAGCTGCCATGTTGTAACTTAGGTTACCTTCTCTGCTGTAGCCAAATAGAGACAGTTATAAATTTGTCACTAGAGTGTGCAGCCAATGGCTTTGTGGAATATGTTCTGCACTTCCATTTCTAACAGGAGCTAAAAAGCTCACAATTTAAGAATATAATTACAGGAAAAGGGGACAAAATAAATAATGAAAGTATATATATATATATATATATATATATATACATACACACACAGTTTATCATTTTATATTACCATCTCAAGGTGTTTATTGTCCCTTTAAAAAGGGCCTTAATACTAAAAGAAAAAATTACATTCTTTTATGTAAATTTAAGACTATTGACCCTGCACTACTGTGTGATTAACCCACAGGCTTTAAACACACAGTGGAAGTACTGATTGGTACCTGCAGAGCACTGCTGGTCCAGAGCGAAAACCGCCAACTGCTGCTTATCTAATCAGAAATACTAGTTAAACGACTAGCGCTCATGATTGGATCAGCAGTACTTCCGTTTGGGATCAGCAGTGCTCTGTGGTTCCAAGCGGTACTTCTACTGTGTGTTTAACCCCTTTGTGGGTTAGTGCAGGGTTGATTGTCTTAAAATGAATTAAAACGAATTAGAGTATGTATTTTTTTTTACTAATATAGCCTTTTAAAGAAATATATATTTTTTTACCTTAAAGGGACAGTCTAGTATAAATTAAACTTTCATTATTCAGATAGTACTTTTCAACTTTCCAATTTAGTTTTATCATCCAATTTGCTTTTTTCTCTTGGTATTCTTAGTTTAAACTAAACCTAGGTAAACTCATATGCTAATTCCTAAGCCCTTGAGGACTGCCTCTTATCACATGCTTTTTAAATCTCTTTTCAACACAAAGACAGAAAGTAAACATGGGCCATATAGATAACACTGTGTTCAGGCACAGGGGGTTATTTAAGATTTAGCACAAAACAATGCTAAATTTAAGACAATCCTATATAATAAAAGGCCAAGTGTGTTTGTCCGAAGCTGTCATGCGCAGTAGAGACTGCGTGTGAGGACAAACACACCTGGCCTTAGAGTCCCTACCTGAAAAGCCGGTGCAGGTGAAAGTGGGCGTGGCCGGGCATGACAGGGCATGGCCGGGCATGCCAGGGGCATGGTCGGGCGCGAGGGATAGAAGGGAGAGAAGAAGAAAGAGAAGGGGAGAGAGATAGAAAGAGAGGGGGAAAGAAAAAAATAGATGGGAAAGAGCAAGAGAGGGGAAAGAGAGAGGGATCAAAAGAGAGAGAGCGCAAAAGAGAGGGGGGAGAGAGCGGGAGGGAGAGGGGAGAGAGAGAGTGCAAAAGAGAGGGGGAGAGAGAGCGCAAAAGAGAGGGAGAGAGAGAGAGAGTGCAAAAGAGAGGGGGGGAGAGAGAGTGCAAAAGAGAGGGGGAGAGAGAGAGCACAAAAGAGAGGGGGAGAGAGAGTGCAAAAGAGAGGGGGGAGAGAGAGAGCGCAAAAGAGAGAGGGGGAGAGAGAGAGCGGGAGAGAGAGGGGGGGGAGGGAGAGCGGGAGAGAGAGGGGGAGAGAGACAGTGCAAAAGAGAGGGGGAGAGAGACAGTGCAAAAGAGAGGGGGAGAGAGAGCGCAAAAGAGAGGGGGAGAGAGTGCAAAAGAGAAGGGGAGAGAGCGGGAGAGAGAGGGGGGAGAGAGAGAGAGTGCAAAAGAGAGGGGGGAGAGTGGGAGGGAGAGGGGGGAGAGAGAGAGTGCAAAAGAGAGGGGGAGAGAGCGCAAAAGAGAGGGGGGAGAGAGAGAGTGCAAAAGAGAAGGGGAGAGAGCGGGAGAGAGAGGGGGGAGAGAGAGAGTGCAAAAGAGAGAGGGGAGAGAGAGAGCGCAAAAGAGAAGGGGAGAGAGAGCGCAAAAGAGAAGGGGAGGGAGAGAGCACAAAAGAGAGAGGGAGGGAGAGAGAGAGAGAGCGCAAAAGAGAAGGGGGAGAGAGAGAGCACAAAAGAGAGGGGGGAGAGAGAGAGCACAAAAGAGAGGGGGGAGAGAGAGAGCACAAAAGAGAGGGGGGAGAGAGAGAGAGCACAAAAGAGAGGGGGAGAGAGAGAGCACAAAAGAGAGGGGGAGAGAGAGAGAGCGCAAAAGAGAGGGGGGAGAGAGAGAGCACAAAAGAGAGGGGGGAGAGAGAGAGCACAAAAGAGAGGGGGGAGAGAGAGAGAGCACAAAAGAGAGGGGGAGAGAGAGAGCACAAAAGAGAGGGGGAGAGAGAGAGCGCAAAAGAGAGGGTGGGAGAGAAAGCAAAAGAGAGGGGGGGGGAGAGAAAGCAAAAGAGAGGGGGGGAGAGAAAGCAAAAGAGAGGGGGGGAGAGAAAGCAAAAGAGAGGGGGTGAGAGGGAGCACAAAAGAGAGGGGGTGAGAGGGAGCACAAAAGAGAGGGGGAAGAGAGAGCAAAAGAGAGGGGGAGAGAGAGAGCGCAAAAGAGAGGGGGAAGAGAGAGCAAAAGAGAGGGGGAAGAGAGAGAGCACAAAAGAGAGGGGGAAGAGAGAGCAAAAGAGAGGGGGAGAGAGAGAGAGAGTGCAAAAGAGAGGGGGGGGAGAGAGCAAAAGAGAGGGGAGAGAGGTAGCAAAAAGAGAGGGGAAAGAGCAAAAGAGAGGGGAGAGAGAGCAAAAGAGAGGGGGATAGAGAGGGGATGGAGCGAGAGAGCACAAAAGAGGGGGGGGGAGAGAGCAAAAGAAAGGGGGGAGAGAGAGCAAAAGAAAGGGGGGAGAGAGTGCAAAAGAGAGGGGGAGGGAGAGAGCGCAAGGGGTGGGACCGCTGCACTGCAAAAAATGGCCTGTGTGAACGGGCTTTAGGACTAGTAGATAATAAACAGTCACAGTCATGTGATCAGGGGGCTGAAAGAAGGTTCCTAGATACAAGGTAATCACAGAGGTAAAAAGCGTATTAATATAACTGTGTTGGTTATGCAAAACTGGGGAACTTTTAAAACAATAACAATTCTATGGTAGACTGTCCCTTTAAAGGGACACTTAACACCTGTTGAAAATTTTCTAAACTTTTTCTGAGGAATCAAAATAAACTAATACACTGTTCTCAATGCTGTATGTTCATTTTACTATAAAACTCTTCATGAAGACTCCTCATATTTTCTATGCTTATCCTCAGCTTGTGTTTTCCTATGCAGGGTGCCATCTTGTAACGCACGTTCATTTCAGGCACTGCAGTCACATGACATTTGTGCACGGCAGCTTCTCTCACTGATGTTATAGAAGGCAGTCAAATTGTCAATGCTAATTCCCTGTAATGCAAAGCATGCATTACAGTGTATGAGGACAAAGATCTATTTTATATTTGATATACAGTAATTGCATCTTCTTTTATCAAACATATTTTATACGTTTTATGTACTGAACATACCCACAGTCTGTGTGTTTCACTGTTTTATGTACTGAACATACCCACAGTCTGTGTGTTTCACTGTTTTATGTACTGAACATACCCACAGTCTGTGTGTTTCACTGTTTTATGTACTGAACATACCCACAGTCTGTGTGTTTCACTGTTTTATGTACTGAACATACCCACAGTCTGTGTGTTTCACTGTTTTATGTACTGAACATACCCACAGTCTGTGTGTTTCACTGTTTTATGTACTGAACATACCCACAGTCTGTGTGTTTCACTGTTTTATGTACTGAAAATTGTAAAGGGAGTTTAATTTATTGTTCTTGTGACAGGGCATTCCTTTATTTGAAGTGTTTTTAGACAAGATTTATAATTCATTAACATTTTAATTGATATTAGTTGATAATGCAATAAAAATCCTGTCACAAAGAAGCACCACTATCAAAATGAAACATTCCATTCAAAGGGTCAGCTCTATCCAAGCACAGAGAAAACTCCAACATGGCTGCTCTGTTTGTGATCATGGGTAGTGATGTCCGGTTCATGAACGAATCGTTCATTTGAACCGGATCTTTTCACTGAACTGAATGAATCAGTACATCAGACTGAACTGATTCGTTTGAAACAGTTCAGTTCCTGAGTCATCAGCAGCACTCTGGTAATACGATCCTAGAGTGAGTTCTGCTCTGCTAACTCCTCCTTTAATGAATCACACAGCAGAATCTCACTCTAGGATCATATTACCAGTGTTGTTGAATCAGTGAACTGTTAGCTAACTCGTCTGCAATGAATCAGTCTGTTAACAGTTCACTGATTCAAAAGTGAACTGTTAGCAAACGACTCAGTGTACTGTTAACAGACAGATTCATTGCATACGAGTTAACTAACAGTACACTGATTCAAATATCAGGTCACACTCACAGCGGTTCTCAACAGACCCCTGCATTTACATTAACCCATTCAGCATCCCATGTTTGTGTATATATATATATATATATATATATATATATATATATAATTTGTTGTTCTTCCTCTATATCTAAGCTAACTTTTACTTAGCAACAGCTACAAATTATATATATATATATATATATATATATATATATATACACACAAACATGGGATGCTGAATGGGTTAATGTAATTGCAGGGGTCTGTTGAGAACCGCTGCGAGTGTGACCTGTTATTTGAATCAGTGTACTGTTATCTAAATGATTCATTAGAGTTACAGTACACTGAGTCATTTACATACAGCACTTAGCACTGCAGGAAACGAATCTGCGGCTCTACAGTTCACCTACTGAACATGAGGTAGAGCCTCTACCTCATGTTCAGTAGGTGAACTGGTGAATCGGTTCATGAACCGGTTCAGTTAATCGAACCGTCCGAAATGAACCGGTTCACCCAAAAGAACCGAACTGCACATCACTAATCATGGGAGGATCTGTGAACCCTTCAGCATCTACATAGCAGGACATAGTCATTCTAAACTGCACAATACTGTAACCCACAGCAACCCAAAGTATTAACCCCTGCCAGGCTTCTGATCAGCATCAAAGCAATTCATAAAATACAGCTCCAATAGCTGATCTAGTGATCTTACCTGATTGCACATGAGTTGTCTGTCTGCAGCAGCACACACAGAAAGTTCATCATGAATGATAGTGAGACAGTGAGTGCAGTCAAATGCCGCAGCGCCCTCTGTGGTGGTATGACCACACTGCACACAATATTACTGTATATACTAAACACAGTCTTATGTAAACTGAATAGAAGCATTTTGCCAATACACATGCATTAGCAAAAATGCTCTAGAAAAAAAATATATCACTGTTTAAATGTATGTTTCCTAATAGGAGCATATAAACACTCATTTTAAAAAAGTGTATCTGCAAAGAGAGCTAGTGGTGGTGTACATGACACATGCTGAGTCATTTCCCACGCAATACATGCAATACCAGCTCTGAGCACATGCAGTGTACCTAAGTATGCTTCACATGCACACTGTCTATTTTGTGTACTTAAAGGGAGAAACTACTCCAGTACAGGTATACCTCACTTTACAGCGCCTCACTTTACAGCACCTCACTTTACAGCGCTTCGCTAATACAGCGCTTTGTGGAGCTGAAGTTCACCCTCCAAGGATTTTTAAACAGTGCTGTAATCATCGTGAGATTGCGAGAAAAGTGACTGGCACCATTTTGTTATGTGCAATTCACCCTTTTTACAGCATTACAGTGCAATCTGTGCCTCAGTGCTATAGTCTGGCAAATTGTACTACAGTAGTTGTCACTATTTTACAGGTACAGTATTTATTGAATACTAACGGAATACTGTGCTGTGCTAGTGTTAAACTAAACATAGCACTATTGCACCCCTAATATATGTTAGTTCAAACACGTTTTCAAGTTTTTAACCACACTGGCAAGTGAAAAGAAAGCTCAAACTGTCTTGTTTCACTTTAAGGCGGTTTTCACTTTACAGCGGGGCTCTGGTCCCTAACCCGCTGTATGAGTGGGGTATTTGTATTGTTTTAAAAGATAGATAATCCCTTTATTACCCATTCCCCAGTTTTGCATAACCAGCACAGTTATATTAATATACTTTTTACCTCTGTGATTACCTTGTATCTAAGCCTCTGCAGACTGCTCCTTATCTCAGTTATATTAATATACTTTTTACCTCTGTGATTACCTTGTATCTAAGCCTCTGCAGACTGTCCCCTTATTTCAGTTCTTTTAACAGACTTGTATTTTAACCAATCAGCACTGACTCATAAATAACTACACAGGAGTGAGCACAATGTTATCTATATGACACACCTGAACTAGCAGTGTCTAACTGTAAAAAACTGTCAAAATGCACTGAGATAAGAGGTGGTTCAATGGTTTAGAAATTAGCATATGAGCCTACCTAGGTTTAGCTTTCAACAAAGAATACCAAGTGAGCAAAGCAAGTTTGATGATAAAAGTAAATGGGAAAGTTGTTTAAAAGTGCATGTCCTATCTAGTTTTGACTAGACTGTACCTTTAAGTATGCTTTGCATGCATGCTCACAGTAAAAGTTCTCACAAAAGGCACAATAAATGACCATTTTTGGTAATAGGTTTACCTACCTTAGTTTAGTAGATGTCATTGTTTGTTTATTAATCTAATTTTCTTGCTGCATGTGTTTTCATTTCTTTTTTTTCACTTCTTGAAAGCTTCTTCTGTGATGCCAAATAAAATCTTTAACCCTCCCATTTCAGCTGTCTCTTCAGATGTGTGCACATAGGAACTTTTGGCTGCAAGAAGCCTTAGTATGTTGCTCCAGGGCACTAAGATAACAGCAGCTGTCTCTTTAATAACCATTTTTTCAATATTTAAAGGGGCAGATAACAAAAAAAATGATGGTGGAAAGGATTATTTCATTAATATTAAAAAGATATGTTTCCATCATGAATCCTCACCTTTAATATATTTCACGAGAATTTGAATTGAAAGCTGACTCCTGTACTATCCCTCTGTGAGGACCTTTATGCAAAGCCTGTCACTGAAGGCTATTTATATACCCCTTAAGTGTGTGCCCTGCTCTTTTGCTACCTGTTTATGAGTATTATGACTGCGCATACACAGCGCTCATCACTTTACGCAGCACAGCAAGCAATAGTAGCGATTGTGCAGATCCGGATTTCTTTTTCACCAACAAGTAACTCACATGCGTTGCCCATTACAAGAGACTGAGCATTTTGAATGGGAGATTTCTGAACCACGAGAGCGAGTCCACAGCCTATACATATTGATTCAGCTTGTTAAATGTACTGCAGCTATTTGTCAGAGCCAGAGTCCAAATTATATGGGGTGGTGAGGAGAAGCATTGAACATTGAAGCGACTTCCAGATACTAAAGTTGATTACCAGTGTAATATTTGATTTGGACTTAGCAGTATTGCTTTTCCCCCCCAAAAAAGTGTTTTTTTTCAATTTAATTTTTTAAATATACTAATTGGCTTTTACCCACTTTAACTCAGTATTTATTATAATGTATTACTGTGTAAACGCAGACAAGGGGGCATATTTATCAAGCTCCGAATGGAGCTTGATGCCCCATGTTTCTGGCGAGCCTGCAGGCTCGCCAGAAACAGCAGTTATAAAGCAGCCGTCACAAAGACCGCTGCTCCATAACCTATCCGCCTGCTCTGAGCAGGCGGACAGACATCGCCGGAAATCAACCCGATCGAGTACGATCGGGTTGATTGACACCCCCTGCTGGTGGCCTATTGACCGCGAGTCTGCAGGGGGCGGTGTTGCACCAGCAGCTCTTATGAGCTGGTGCAATGCTGAATACGGCAATCGTATTGCTCGCCGTATTCAGCGAGGTCTGTCGGACCTGATCTGCAATGTCGGATCAGGTCCGACAGACCTTGATAAATTGGGGACATGGTCTCTTGCTTTCTCTACAAACACTTATATTGTGTGTCCCATTGATTTTTCTTTTTCTCTTGTGTCGATATGTACAAAAATGTGCCTAGCAGTGCTGATTGTGGCTCATCATCCCATCTTAAAAGCACATGGGGAACTTAAAAATAAAAAATACATTTGAAGTGCACAATTTTAACACTAAGAATAATAATAATAGTTTGTGAAATGGGTACACAGGGTTACAGCCCAGGTCATTCCATCAACACCACTAGGGGAACAGCAAATTTTATGATGTCCATTTGTTTTATATAACTTTTATTAAAGATCAATGATTCCTGGTTGTCTAATGTCTAATGGGTGGGGATGGATGATGGATGACCTGATGTGTCTCCAGTTTAAAGGGACATTAAACCCAATTTTTTTTCTTTCATGATTCAGATATAGCATGCGATTTAAAAAGAACTTTGCTATTTACTTATTTTATCTAATTTGTTTTGTTTTCTTGGTATCCCTTGTTGAAAAGCATACCTAAGTAGGCTCAGGAGCTACTTATTGGTGGCTGCACAAATATGCCTCATGTAATTGGCTCACCCAATGTGTTAACTAGTTCCCAGTAATGATTGGTTTTCTTCAACAAAGGATACAAAGAGAATAAAGCAAAATAAATCATAGAAGAAAATTTGGAAAGTTTTTTAAAATTGTATTTTCTTTCTCAATCATGAAAACATTTTTTTAGGTTTCATGTTTTATTGCTTTAATGCTTTTGTAAGATATAGGCAAACAGAATAAATGGGTGTAGGTGAAATGATAAAAGTATATATTGTACAGCTGGTGGATGGTGGGCCAAGATACCAAGATGACTACTTTTTCTATTTATTATTGTAAGGATGGTGATTACAGACAATTTAACTTGCTACCACATATTGGGCCAGATTACAAGTGGAGCGTTAAATATTTATTTTGTTTGCTCATAAACACAGCTGAAAGTAAACTTTTAACACGGACAGATTTAGCGCTTGTATTACAAGTTGAAAGTAAATGATTTGAACGTGAGTAAAACCTGATGCATGCTAACTTCAGGACTTTGGATACTATGATCCTGTTAACTTCTTCTCCATATAGTTTTCAATAGAGCACGCTTTTAAAAAAATACTTATTGTTTGCACACTAACCCAACACTGTGTAAGACCTACAGCGTAAGTTAAAGCAAGTTTATCATTGCCCAAGCATTTATAGTGAAATGCTTGTGCAATGCCACCCCCTGCACATTTGCGGCCAATCTTCTCACGCGGAAACAGATGCATACGGGGGTGTTGATAAATCAAACCATAGATCTTCACTCGCACAAACTTGACAAATTCAGTGCATTTGCATGCATAGGTGTCTGCTCCCCACCCTGACCCCTGACTATAATAGTCCAGACTGGACTGGAGTCCAGATGAGTCAAAAAGATAAGTGACGTTTTATAACTATGTGTTTTATTAAAGTGAATGTAATATTGTTAAACAGAGTTGTCTTATCGGATGATAAAAAAAACCTGCCAGTATAGAGATAGAAGAAATTAAAAAAAAAATATTGACAATGATTCCCTTGAATATATTTTAGTTTCTAATTCAGAATGAGGATTATGGCCCTTTGTTACATAATAAATATTTTGTTTGCAGCTTTTCAAAGGGTAAATAGTAAAATTCATTGTTTCATTATATATTATGTTATATACTATATTTTAATATATGTTGAGATAATTACTAAAGGTGCTAAAAGTGACATAGCTAGTATAAAAAGATGAGTCAAAGAAATTATTACTTCCACGGTATGACTTCAATGTAAGTATAATCAAAGCAAAGTATCTTCAAATAAATAAATATGTAAAATCAAGGAATAGTGAATTTTTAGGTACCAAAATTAAATTTATGTAGGGGAAACATAAAGGGCAAGATTAAGGGACATATTTATCAATGTGCGATTGGGTTGATTTCTGTCCGCCGCCTCAGAGCAGGCGGACAAGTTATGGAGCAGACGGACAAGTTGTGGAACACAATTTTGCACTCCCGCGAGCGTGTTATCTGCGCTCAATTTTTTACTATTGTGCACCAAGTTGTGCACTTATTACAGGTTGGAAGTAACAATTTTGCGCTCTCGTCGCATCCTCGTGCAGAAAAAAAGGCTTTGCGAATTTGTGAACGTAGGATCATATTCCCCCTAGGCTTTAATGGAGCCTTATTTTGAACAACAACAAAAAATAACAGCTGCCAACTTGCGCAAACATGAGCGCAGGATTGCAATTGAGAGATCTCATATTTTTGCACTCTTTTAACTTTGTAATGCAATATTTTATGCAATAATTTTTATCAGACAGTGTTAATATGAATGTAACTGTACTGTGTATAGTGATATATATTATGAATGTAACTGTACTGTGTATAGTGATATATTGATGTGTATAGTGCAACTATTTAGTCGTGTGTAACAGTTAACCAGAGCTCTGAAGTCACATTAACCCGACAAGCCTAAATCGTGATTGCACTCTCACGTTCGCATTTACTTTCAACTTTCAAAATGAATGGTCTTATCTGCATGCCCAAAAGGGTGCAAACTTGCACATTAATTCATACGCAAAAAAATAGTGCGCCACTTGTAATCTGGCAGAAAATTTGCAGCTAATTTGTAAAGCAGATCTATTCTGAAGACTTTTTACGCAGACTTGCAACAAATGTGCTGCAAACTTTTGAAGCTTGGCAAGTCTTGCAAGAGTTTAGCAATTCCTTTGCAATTTTAACAGAAAAAAACCCACATACTATACACAATTGTGGCAAACTTGCAGCAAATTTACAAAGCAAGTCTATTCTGAAGACTTTCTACACAGATTTGCATCAAATGTGCAGCAAACTTTTGAAGCTTGGCAAGGCTAGCAAGAGTTTAGCAATTCCTTTGCACTTTTTACAGAAAAAAAAACAAATGCTATACACAATTGTGGCAAACTTGCAGTAAATTTACAAAGCAAGTCTATTCTGAAGACTTTCTACACAGATTTTCAACAAATGTGCAGCAAAATTTTAAAGCTTGGCAAGTCTAGCAAGAGTTTAGCAATTCATTTGCAATTTTTACAGAAAAAAAACAAATGCTATACACAATTGTGGGATATTTGCTGCAAATTTACAAAACAAGTCTATTCCAGAGACTTTCAATAAAGACTTGCAACAATTGTACAGCAAACGTTTGAACCTTGGCAAGTCTAGCAAGAGTTTAGCAATTCATTTTCAAACTTGCAGCAAAAATACATGCTATCTGGGTATCTATGCAATCAGCCAATAGGATTGAGCTTGCATTCTATTGGCTGATCCAATCAGCCAATAGAATGTAATTTAGTGTTTGATTTTTTTCGTACTTTAGATCATTTTTTTCTATTGTATTTAATTGTAGTTACTTTAGGTAATTAATTTAATTATAGTGTAGTGTTAGGTGTAATTGTAACTTAGGTTAGGATTTATTTTACAGGTAAATTTGAATTTATTTTAACTAGGTAGTTATTAAATAGTTAATAACTATTTAATAACTATTGTAGCTAGTTAAAATAAATACAAACTTTCCTGTAAAATAACAATAAACCTTAAGATAGCTACAATGTAACTATTAGCTAGCTTAGGGTTTGTTTTATAGGTATTTAGTTTTAAATAGGAATAATTTAGTTAATGATAGTAATATTTATTTAGATTTATTTAAATTATATTTAAGTTATGGGGGTGTTAGGGTTAGACTTAGGTTTAGGGGTTAATAACTTTATTATAGTGGTGGCGACATTGGGGACGGCAGATTAGGGGTTAATAAATATAATGTAGGTGTCAGCGATGTTGGGGGCAGCAGATTAGGGGTTCATAAGTATAATGTAGGTGGCGGCGGTGTCCGGAGCGGCAGATTAGGGGTTAATAATATAATGTAGGTGGGGGCGATGTCGGGGCGGCAGATTAGGGGTTAATAAGTGTAAGATTAGGGGTGTTTAGACTCGGGGTTCATGTTAGGGTGTTAGGTGTAGACATAAAAAGTATTTCCCCATAGGAATCAATTGGGTTGCGTTAGGAGCTTTACGCTGCTTTTTTGCAGGTGTTAGGTTTTTTTTCAGCCGGCTCTCCCCCATTGATTTCTATGGGGAAATCGTGCACGAGCACGTTTTACCTGCTTACCGCTAACGTAAGCAGCGCTGGTATTGAGGTGAGATGTGGAGCTAAATTTTGCTCTCCACTCACTTTTTTGCGGCTAACGCCGGGTTTGTAAAAACCTGTAATACCAGCGTTGTCTTAAGTGAGCGGTGAGAATAAAATGCTCATTAACATTGCACAGCCTTACCGACAAAACTCGTAATCTAGGCGTATAATTGTTAATAATTATTATTCATATTTTTTCAATATTTTATGATGTTTTATATTTAATATTTACATGATGTGCCTTAAGAAAATTATGATTAATTATCTTAATAATTTAAGGTAATTATTAATAATTATTATTAATATTTTTTAATATTTAATATTTAGTATTTTCATAATACACCTTAAGATAACTAATTCTTCATGTACTCTATCCCAAAACGGATTAGACCTACAGCATGAAAACTGAATCATAAGAATGGCAAATATCTCACAGTATTGTGTGGAGGTCTGGTGATATTTAAGAAGCATTTATTACCCTCTTCCCATAGCAATATATAAATTAAAAATATTAGGTGCCACCATTTAGTTAAGGATTTCCATGTTAATGTAACCGTCGAGTAATTGTCATAGTAATATGAAGTCATGAACCAAAA
Source organism: Bombina bombina (assembly GCF_027579735.1). Taxonomy (NCBI): domain Eukaryota; kingdom Metazoa; phylum Chordata; class Amphibia; order Anura; family Bombinatoridae; genus Bombina; species Bombina bombina. Next base: position 724,305,229 of record NC_069504.1, read on the forward strand.
TGAATGGAATTACTAGGTGATTGTAAAAATAGATGCTATTTTATGAAATACTATATAGCATGATTTTTGGTGCAACTATTTTTTGTTAGATAACAAGTGGTGTTTAAAATTTACAGCATCTGCAAAATAGCAATATCACAGGCAAGCTTATTTGCGCACGTATTACAAGCTGACAGTAAACGCGTTTGTTAGAGCATTTGTTTGAGTCGTTTTAGCGCAACTTAAGACCTTGGGTAAAAGTTGCACCAAAGATAACATAAATACATTAAAATAAACAATTACACTCATATATACACTATCTGATAAAAAAATTGCCATAAAAATTAAATGTGTCTAAATAATAATTCTATAATAAAATTTAATAATGTGTTTTACTGTGTATTTACTATAAATATTTAACATTCCAAAGTTCTTTATATTGGGGAAAATTGTCTTTATATATTTGACCCCTTACTGACCAGATCATTTTTCAATTTTCTTACCAGGACCGTTTTTACATTTCTGTGGTGTTTGTCTTTAGCTGTAATTTTCCTCTTACTCATTTACTGTACCCACACATATTATATACAGTTTTTCTTGCCATTAAATTGACTTTCTAAAGTTACCAGTATTTTCATCATATTATATACAATATTTTTTTTATAAAATATGATGAAAAAAATGAAAAAAAAAAAAACTTTTTCTAACTTTGACCACCAATATCTGTTACCCATCTACAACCACCAAAAACACCCATGCTAATTTTTATTAATTTTGTCCTGAGTTTAGAAATACCCAATGTTTACATGTTCTTTGCTTTTTTGCAAGTAATAGGGCAATAAGTACAAGTAGCACTTTGCTATTTCCAACCTTTTTTTTTTTTTTTCAAAATTAGCGGGTAATTACATTGTAAAACTGACATCTGTCAGGTTTTCCTGAGTAACCCTTTACAAGTATATATTTTGTTTTAGTAGACAAACCAAAGTATTGATCTAGGCCCATTTTGGTATATTTCATGCCACCATTTCACTTCCAAATGTGATCAAATAAAAAAATCATTAATTTTTTAACAAACTTTAGGTTTCTCACTGAAATAATTTACAAACAGCTTGTGTAATTATGGCACAAATTGTTGTAAATGCTTCTCTGGGATCCCCGTTGTTCAGAAATAGCAGACATTTATGGCTTTGGCATTGCTTTTTGGTAATTTGAAGGCTGCTAAATGCCGCTGCACAGGACACTTGTATTATGCCCAGCAGTAAAGGAGTTAATTAGGTAGCTTGTACGGTTAATTTTAGCTTTAGTGTAGAGATCAGTCTGCCACCTGACACATCCCACCCCCTGATCCTTCCCTGACCCCTCTTAAACAGCTCTCTTCCCTCCCCCACCCCCCAAAGGTCAACCCCATCTTAAGTATCGGCAGAAAGTCTGCCATTATAAAAATAACAGTTTTATTTTTTTTATTTTTTTGTTCCCCCCATATCACCCAACCTCTTTGAGCCCCCCAAACAGCTCTCTAACCCCCCCTACTTATTTGCCGCAATCTTAGGTACTGACAGCTGTCTGTCAGTACCCAGTTTGCTCTAAATTATTGTCATTTTTAAAAAAACAAACAAAAAAAACCACTTTTTTCCGTATTGTAGCTGCCACTCCTCATTAGCATACACCCCTCTCAGATCCCTTTCCAGACAAGGATCCCACATAGGATCCCCCTCTCCTCCTTCCCCCTCCTCCCCAACCACTGCCGTGCAGTAGCGTGGAGTAGCAGTCCCACCCACTCCTGCCCCCTTCCCGCCCTCCTCCCGCCTCCTTCAGCGATGGGCCGACCAACCCACCTCCCTCCAAGCCCTCCCACGCCATCATTGATCAGTACCATCGCTGGCCGATGCAGAGAGAGCCACAGTTTGCTCAATTTGTCTGAGGACGGGCTATGTACGTCCTTGGTCATTAACTACCATTTTCTGAGGACGTACATAGCATGTCCTTGGTTATTAAGAGGTTAAATTGATATATATATATATATATATATATATACTTATACCTGTATATATATTCATATAGATATATATTTTTCATTAACATTATCATATATATATCCCACTGTTTGTTTTTGCAGGAGTCTGAGGATGGGGTTTATACCTCGAAAACGTTCAGGTTGTATCACGGCGAGTGCCTCTTTTGGATTATTCTTCTACATATGTCTGAGAGCACCAAGGCCTTAACATGGATTTAGTGAGTGCTGGTACTTTTGAACTACATATATATATATATATATATATATATATATATAATGTAAAAAATTATATGTGGAGAACATTGGAATGTAAAATATGCATAACATGCTTCAGGTTGCCAGCTGTAGGTCTAACGCAGTGTGGGATTAGCGCATATGAAGAATTACTTATCTTAACTTGCGTTATATAAATATTAAATAAACATATTGTAAAAAATATTAATAAAAATGATTAACCATTATTATAGTTACAGTAAAATATACATATATATTATATGGATGTTTTAGAATATTTAAGTACATCTATAATAATTATTTACATTAATTATTAATATTTTTCAATATTTTATATTTAAAAAATTCATAACATACCTTAATATAACTTATGTCGGGTTAGCACACATGAAAAATTAGTGTACTCCTGTTGGGTTTTGTGCACATAAATTTCATGTGTGTAGCGCTATTTGTTTAATATGGTGTCAGGTTAGTGCAAGAGCGATAAGTTAAGATATTTTTGTTCTGCGCTTTCCATTGTAGTCTAAAGGGAGATACTGCGATATCCAATGTTTTATTTTCAATGTGTAATATGCTCACTAAACCGTGCATGCAAAATCTTTACTTCTGATGGTTCTATCACTTGAGTGAATGCAAAAACATAATTTATGTAAGAACTTACCTGATAAATTAATTTCTTTCATATTGGCAAGAGTCCATGAGCTAGTGACATATGGCATATACAATCCTACCAGGAGGGGCAAAGTTTCCCAAACCTCAAAATGCCTATAAATACACCCCTCACCACACCCACAATTCAGTTTAATGAATAGCCAAGTAGTGGGGTAAAAAAGAAAGGAGTAAAAAGCATCAACAAAGGAATATGGAAATAATTGTGCTTTATACAAAAAAAATCATAACCACCATAAAAAGGGTGGGTCTCATGGACTCTTACCAATATGAAAGAAATTAATTTATCAGGTAACTTCTTAAATAAATTATGTTTTCTTTCATGTAATTGGCAAGAGTCCATGAGCTAGTGACGTATGGGATAGAAATACCCAAGATGTGGAACTCCACACAAGAGTCACTAGAGAGGGAGGGATAAAATAATAGACATTTTCCGCTGAGAAAATTAAATCCACAACCAAAAATATAAGTTTTTCTTATAAATGAAAGAAAAAAACTTAAAACATAAGCAGAGGAATCAAACTGAAACAGCTGCCTGAAGAACATTTCTACCAAAAACTGCTTTCAAAGAAGCAAATACATCAAAATGGTAGAATTTTGTAAATGTGTCCAAAGAAGACCAAGTTGCTGCTTTGCAAATCTGATCAACTGAAGCATCATTCTTAAAAGCCCACAATGTGGAAACTGATCTAGTAGAATGAACTGTAATTCTCTGAGGTGGGGCCTGACCCAATTCCAAATAAGCCTGATGAATCAAAAGCTTTAACCAAGAAGCCAAGGAAATGGCAGAAGCCTCCTGACCTTTCCTAGAACCAGAAAAGATAACAAATAGACCAGAAGTCTTCCTGAAATTTTAGTAGCCTCAACATAATATTTCAAAGCTCTTACCACATCCAAAGAATGTAAGGATTTCTCCAAAGAATTCTTAGGATTAGGACACAAAGAAGGGAAAACAATTTCTCTATTAATGTTGTTAGAAATCACAACTTTAGGTAAGAATTTAAATGAAGTCCGCAAAACTGCATTATCCTGATGGAAAATCAGAAAAGGAGATTCACAAGGAAGAGCAGATAATTCAGAAACTCTTCTAGCAGAAGAGATGGCCAAAAGGAACAAAACTTTCCAAGAAAGTAGTTTAATGTCCAAAGAATGCATAGGCTCCAAAGGAGGAGCCTGTAAGGCCTTCAAAACCAAATTAAGACTCCAAGGAGGAGAGATTGATTTAATGACAGGCTTGATACTGATCAAAGCCTGTACAAAACAGTGAATATCAGGAAGCTTAGCCATCTTTCTGTGAAATAAATCAGACAGAGCAGAGATTTGTCCCTTTAATGAACTTTTAGACAAACCTTTATCCAAACCATCCTGAAGAAACTGTAAAATTCTAGGAATTCTAAAAGAATGACAGGAGAATTTATGAGAACACCATGAAATATAAGTCTTCCAAACTTGATAATAAATCTTCCTAGAAACAGATTTACGAGCCTGTAACATAGTACTAATCACTGAGTCAGAGAAACCTCTATGACTAAGCACTAGGCGTTCAATTTCCATTCCTTCAAATTTAATGATTTGAGATCCTGATGGAAAAACGGACCTTGAGAGAGAAGGTCTAACCTTAATGAAAGTGGCCAAGGATGGCAACTGGACATCCGAACAAGATCCACATGCCAAAACCTGTGAGTCCATGCTGGAGCTACCAGCAGCACAAACGATTGTTCCATGATGATTTTGGAAATCACTTTTGGAAGAAGAACTAGAGGCGGGAAGATATAAGCAGGTTGGTAACACCAAGGAACTGCTAACGCACCCACTGCTTCCGCCTGAGGATCCCTGGACCTGGACAGGTACCTGGGAAGTTTCTTGTTTAGATGAGAAGCCATCAGATCTATTTCTGGAAGACCCCACATCTGAACAATTTGAGAAAACACATCTGGATGGAGCGACCACTCCCCCGGATGTAAAGTCTGACGGCTGAGATAATCCACTTCCCAATTGTCTATACCTGGGATATGAACCACAGAAATCAGACAGGAGCTGGATTCCGCCAAAGCAAGTATCCAAGATACTTCTTTCATAGCTTGGGGACTGCGAGTCCCACCCTGATGATTGACATATGCCACAGTTGTGATATTGTCTGTCTGAAAAAAATGAACGGTTCTCTCTTCAACAGAGGCCACACCTGAAGAGCCCTGAAGATAGCATGGAGTTCTAAAATATTGATTGGTAATCTCGCCTTCTGAGGTTTCCAAACCCCTTGTGCTGTCAGAGATCCCCAGACAGCTCCCCAACCTGAAAGACTTGCATCTGTTTTGATCACAGTCCAGGTTGGACGAACAAAAGAGGCTCCTTGAATTAGAGGATGGTGATCTAACCACCAATTCAGAGAGAGTTGAACCTTGGGATTTAAGGATATTAATTGTAATATCTTTGTATAATCCCTGCACCATTGGTTCAGCATACAAAGCTAGAGAGGTCTCATTTGAAAATGAGCAAAGGGGATCACGTCCAATGCTGCAGTCATGAGGCCTAAAACTAACATGCACATAGCCACTGAAGGGAATGACTGAGACGGAAGGTTCTGACAAATTGAAACCAATTTTAAATGTCTCTTGTCTGTTAGAGACAGAGTCATGAACACTGAATCTATCTGGAAACCTAAAAAGGTGACCCTTGTCTGAGGAATCAAAGAACATTTTGGTAAATTGATCCTCCAACCATGTCTCAGAAGAAACAACACTAGTTGATTTGTGTGATATTCTGCAGAATGTAAAGACTGAGCTAGTACCAAGATATAGTCCAAATAAGGAAATACCGCAATACCCCGTTCTCTGATTACAGAGAGTAGGGCACCGAGAACCTTCAAAAAGATTCTTGGAGCTGTCGCTAGGCCAAACAGAAGAGCGACAAATTGGTAATGCTTGTCTAGAAAAGAGAATCTCAGAAACTGATAATGGTCTGGATGAATCGGAATATGAAGATAAGCATCCTGTAAGTCTATTGTGGACATATAATGCCCTTGCAGAACAAAAGGCAGAATAGTCCTTATAGTCACCATTTTGAAAGTTGGCACTCTTACATAACGATTCAAAATTTTCAGATCAAGAACTGGCCTAAAAGAATTTTCTTTCTTTGGGACAATGAATAGATTTGAATAAAACCCCAGACCCTGTTCCTGAAATGGAATTGGTATGATTACCCCTGAAAGCTCCAAGTCTGAAACACATTTCAGAAAAACTTGAGCCTTTACTGGATTTACTGGGACGCGTGATAGAAAATACCTTCTCACAGGAGGTCTTACTCTGAAACCTATTCGGTACCCTTGAGAGACAATACTCTGAATCCAATGATTTTGGACAGAATCTGCCCAAATGTTTTGGAAGAATCTCAATCTGCCCCCTACCAGCTGAGCTGGAATGAGGGCCGCACCTTCATGCAGACTTGGGGGCTGGCTTTGATTTCTTAAATGGTTTGGATTTATTTGAAGAAGGTTTCCAATTGGAACCAGATTCTTTGGGGGAGACAGAGGCAAAAAAACTCCCTTCCCCCAGTGACAGCTGAAATAATCAAATCCAACTGAGAACCAAATAACTTATTACCTTGGAAAGAAAGAGATAGTAATCTAGACTAAAATAGCTAAAGACATAGATTTAACATCAGTTTTGGTGATATCAAAAATGGCATCACAAATAAAATGATTAGCATGTTGAAGCAAGCAAACAATGCTAGACAAATCAGGATCCGTTTCCTGTTGCTCTAAACTTTCCAACCAAAAATTTGATGCAGCTGCAACATCAGCCATAGAAATGGCAGGCCTGAGGAGATGACCAGAACATAAATAAGCTTTCCTTAGATAAGATTCAAGGTTCCTATCTAAAGGGTCTTTAAAAGAAGTTCTATCTTCCATAGGAATAGTAGTACGTTTAGCAAGAGTAGAAATAGCCCCATCAACTTTGGGGATCTTTTCCCAAAACTCCAATCTAACTGCTGGCAAAGGATACAATTTTTTAAACCTTGAAGAAGGAATAAAAGAAGTACCAGGCCTATTCCATTCCTTAGAAATCATATCAGAAATAGCATCAGGAACTGGAAAAACCTCTGGAGTAACCACAGGGGGTTTATAAACAGAATTTAAACGTTTACTGGTTTTAATATCAAGAGGACTAGTTTCCTCAATATCCAATAAAATCAACACTTCTTTCAACAAGGAATGAATATACTCCATTTTAAATAAATAAGTAGATTTGTCAGTGTCAATATCTGAAGAAGGATCTTCTAAATCAGATAGATCCTGGTCAGAAGAGGATAATTCAGTATGTTGTCGGTCATTTGAAATTTCATCAATTTTATGAGAAGTTTTAAAAGACCTTTTACATTTATTAGAAGGCGGGATGGCAGACAAAGCCTTCTGAATCACATCAGCAATTAAATCTTTTAAATTTACAGGTATATCTTGTACATTAGATGTTGAAGGAACAACAGGCATAGTACTATTACTGATGGACACATCCTCTGCATGTAAAAGCTTATCATGACAACTATTACATACCACAGCTGGAGATATAATCTCCACAAATTTACAACAAATGCACTTAGCTTTGGTAGAACTGTTATCAGGCAGCAGGGTTCCAACAGTGGTTTCTGAGACAGGATCAGAATGAGACATCTTGCAAATGTAAGAGAAAAGACAACATATAAAGCAAAATTATCAATTTCCTTATATGGCAGTTTCAGGAATGGGAAAAAAATGCAAACAGCATAGCCCTCTAACATAGAAAAAGGCAAGAGGCGCATAGGAATGGGGTTTTAAATAATGAAATTATTTGGGGCCAAGTATGACGCACAACTTGACTGAACATTTTTTGGCTCTAACAACATCCGGAAATGACACACACGCGCTATTGACGACGCAATCTTGAGCAAGGAACTCGGCATCAACTAAAATGCCAGAAATGATGAAATTGCGTCATCAGACGTAACTTTGCGCCAAAAATATTTTCACGCCAAAAATGACGCAATAAACTTCGGCATTTTGTGCCCTTGCAAGCCTAATTTTGACTTAATGAGAAAACAGTCAATAGAAAAAAGACTATACCCCAGGTAAGAAAAAATATTTTCCTAAATATGCTTTTCCCAAATATGAAACTGACAGTCTGCAAAAGGAAATATACATAAACAGACTCATGGCAAATATAAGTACAATACATATATTCAGAACTTTGTAATAATACATAAAGTGCCAAACCATAGCTGAGAGTGTCTTAAGACAGTAATGAAAACATACTTACCAAAAGACACCCATCCACATATAGCAGATAGCCAAGCCAGTACTGAAACATTTATCAGTAGAGGTAATGGAATATGAGAGTAAATTGTCAATCTGAATAAGGGAGGAAGGAGATGAATCTCTACAAAAGATAACAGAGAACCTATGAAATAGATCTCCCGTGAGGAAAACCATTGCATTCAATAGATGATACTCTCTTCACATCCCTCTGACATTCACTGTACTCTGAGAGGAATCGGGCTTCAACAAGCTGAGAAGCGCATAGAATCTAAGCACAAACTTACTTCACCACCTCCATAGGAGGCAAAGTTTGTAAAAACTGAATTGTGAGTGTGGTGAGGGGTGTATTTATAGGCATTTTAAGGTTTGGGAAACTTTGCCCCTCCTGGTAGAATTGTATATCCCATACGTCACTAGCTCATGGACTCTTGCCAATTACATGAAAGAAACATTTGACTCATTCTTTCAATATCGTAATTTAAAAAAAAAATAAAACAGATATGATTTAAGACAAGGAAAATGACAATATTGAGGGTATTGTTTACATATTATTGTATGTTGATTTTTCCCTTTTTATAGTGTTGAGTGATGCTAATAGGCGACATGTGTAATTAACCTGTTGTGCTCCACAATTATAGATATACTAGTCCTAAAGCCCGTTCACACGGGCCGTGTGGTTTATTTTTATTTTTATATTCTCTCTCTCTCTCTCCCCTATCTCTCTCTCTCCCCTCTTTCTCCCCCCTGTCTCTCTCTCTCTCTCCCCTGTCTCTCTCACTCTCTCCCCCCTGTCTCTCTCACTCTATCCCCCCTGTCTCTCTCACTCTATCCCCCCTGTCTCTCTCACTCTCACTCCCCTGTCTCACTCTCACTCCCCTGTCTCACTCTCACTCCCCTGTCTCACTCTCACTCCCCTGTCTCACTCTCACTCCCCTGTCTCTCTCTCACTCCCCTGTCTCTCTCACTCTCTCCCCCCTGTCTCTCTCACTCTCTCCCCCCTGTCTCTCTCACTCTCTCCCCCCTGTCTCTCTCACTCCCCTGTCTCTCTCTCACTCCCCTGTCTCTCTCTCACTCCCCTGTCTCTCTCACTCTCTCCCCTGTCTCTATCACTCTCTCCCCTGTCTCTCTCACTCTCTCCCCTGTCTCTCTCTCTCTCTCTCCCCCCTGTCTCTCTCACTCTCCCCCCCCCTGTCTCTCTCCCCCCATCTCTCTCACTCCCCTGTCTCTCTCTCACTCCCCTGTCTCTCTCTCTCTCCCCTGTCTCTCTCTCTCCCCCCTGTCTCTCTCTCTCCCCCTGTCTCTCTCACTCTCTCCCCCCTGTCTCTCTCACTCTCTCCCCCCTGTCTCTCTCACTCCCCTGTCTCTCTCTCACTCCCCTGTCTCTCTCTCACTCCCCTGTCTCTCTCACTCTCTCCCCTGTCTCTCTCACTCTCTCCCCTGTCTCTCTCACTCTCTCCCCTGTCTCTCTCTCTCTCTCTCTCTCTCCCCCTGTCTCTCTCACTCTCCCCCCCCCCTGTCTCTCTCCCCCCGTCTCTCTCACTCCCCTGTCTCTCTCTCACTCCCCTGTCTCTCTCTCTCCCCCCTGTCTCTCTCTCTCCCCCCTGTCTCTCTCACTCTCTCCCCCCTGTCTCTCTCACTCTCTCCCCCCTGTCTCTCTCTCACTCCCCTGTCTCTCTCTCACACCCCTGTCTCTCTCTCACTCCCCTGTCTCTCTCTCACTCCCCTGTCTCTCTCTCACTCCCCTGTCTCTCTCTCTCTCTCCCCTGCCTCTCTCTCTCCTCCCCCCTGTCTCTCTCTCTCTCCCCTGGTCTCTCTCTCCCCCCGTCTCTCTCTCTCCCCCCCCGTCTCTCTCTCTCCCCCCCGTCTCTCTCCCCCCCCTGTCTCTCTCTCTCCCCCCTGTCTCTCTCTCTCTCCCCTGTCTCTCTCTCCCCTGTCTCCCTCTCCCCTGTCTCTCTCTCCCCTGTCTCTCTCACTCTCTCCCCTGTCTCTCTCACTCTCTCCCGTCTCTCTCTCTCTCTCCCCTGTCTCTCTCTCTCTCTCCCCTGTCTCTCTCTCTCTCTCCCCTGTCTCTCTCTCTCTCTCTCTCCCCTGTCTCTCTCTCTCTCTCTCTCTCTCTCACTCTCTCCCCTGTCTCTCTGTCTCACTCTCTCCCCTGTCTCTCTCTCAATCTCTCCCCTGTCTCTCTCTCACTCTCTCCCCTGTCTCTCTCACTCTCTCCCCTGTCTCTCTCACTCTCTCCCTGTTATGCCTCGCGACGCTTTCAACTGCTAGTCACGTGACTTTGGTAGCTCGCGCTGAGGCTATGTTTGCGTGTGCGTGGGTGCGAGGGTGCGCGTGCGCGTTCTGCCAAGTAAGTGTGTGTTGGGATAGGCTAAGTGTTTGCCAGGGTGCGCGCGGTGAGGGTGCGCGTGCGAGGTACAATCTGTCAGCTCAATTTGTCAGCTGTCAGCTATGCCGATGTGTGCGGTGAGGGTGCGCGGGTGCGCGCGGTGAGGGTGCGCGTGCGAGGTCAGCTGTCAGCTATGCCGAGGTGTGCGGTGAGGGTGCGCGTGCGAGGTACAATCTGTCAGCTCAATCTGTCAGCTGTCAGCTATGCCGAGGTGCGCGAGAATAGAATCTAAGGCCAAGTGTTTGTCTGTACTGCGCATGACGGCTTCAGACAAACACTTGTCTTTAATAATATAGGATGTATGTCCCTCAGGGGCATTATTAGTATAGTAGGAATATGTGTTTGTAGGATTATTGATTTCACTCATTTATATTAGTGTCAGTGGGTTTTACTCATATAAAAAAATCACTCTTTTATCGAAAATCATTTTGGGGCACCCGGTAATAATTCCAAAAGTGTTGACTGGTGGTTTATCAAGACATTTTAATGTGAAATCCAATTATTGAAAAAATATCCCTGAAAATTGTTTTGACATTTATCAAGAATTTGGATTGTGATCAGAACAAACATGAGTGGAACATGTTTATCAGAAGCACTTTTAACATTATCAGTTTTGCAAAAATTGGCCCTATATTTAAAGAATAAAAATGGTTAATGATGATAAACCCATACAATTTTTGTAATCGTAAAGAAAGCAAGAGGACATTACTATGGCATGGTAAGGACTTAGCTGGTGCTGCTGGGGATGCCAGGTGAAATATAAAACAGTGGTTGGTCCCGGGGAAATTTAAAAACATTGACTGGTTGCAGTTAAGGTTAATAACATTCGGCCAGATTACGAGTTTTGCGGTAAGAGGGGTGCGGTACTAACTTACACGTTATTGTCACCGCTCACTTACCTACAGCGCTGGTATTACAGGTTTTTATAAACCCAGCATTAAAAGTCAAGAAGTGAGCGTTGAGCAAAATTGTGCTCCATACCACACTCCAATACCAGCCCTGCTTAAGTCAGCGGTGAGCTGGTTGTACGTGCTCGTGTACGATTTCCCCATAGACATCAATGGGGAGAGCTGGCTGAGAAAAAATCTAACACCTGCAATAAAGTAGTGTAAAGCTCAGTAACACAGTCCCATTGATTCTTATGGGGAAACAAATTTTATGTTTTCACCTAACACCCTAACATGAACCTGAGTCTAAACACCCCTAATCTTACACTTATTAACCCTAATCTTCCGCCCCCGACATCGCCGACACCTACATTATACTTATTAACCCCTAATCTGCCGCTCCGGACATCGCCGCCACTATAATAAACATATTAACCCCTAAACTGCCACACTCCCGCATCGCAAACACTAGTTAAATATTATTAACCCCTAATCTGCCGCCCCTAACATCGCCGCCACCAACCTACATTTATTAACCCCTAATCTGCCACCCCCAACGTCACCGCCACTATACTAAATGTATTAACCCCTAAATCTAAGTCTAACCCTAACACCCTCTAACTTAAATATAATTAAAATAAATTTAAAGAAAACCTACTATCATTACATAAATAATTCCTATTTAAAACTAAATTCTTACCTGTAAAATAAACCCTAATCTAACTACAATACAACTCATAGTTACATTGTATCTATCTTAGGGTTTATTTTTATTTCACAGGTAAGTTTGTATTTATTTTAACTAGGTAGAATAGTTACTAAATAGTTATTAACTATTTACTAACTACCTAGCTAAAATAAATACAAATTTACCTGTAAAATAAAACCTAACCTAAGTTACACTAACACCTAACACTACACTACAATTAAATAAATGACCTAAATTAAATACAATTAAATAAACTAAATACAACTACCTACATTACAAAAACAAACAAACACTAAATTACACAAAATAAAAAAACAAATTACAAGATATTTAAACTAATTACACCTAATCTAATAGCCCTATCAAAATAACCCCCCCCCAAATAAAAAAAAACCCCTAGCCTAAACTTAACTACCAATAGCCCTTAAAAGGGCCTTTTGCGGGGCATTGCCCCAAAGAAATCAGCTCTTTAACCTGTTAAAAGAAATACAAACAGTCCCCCAAACAGTAAAACCCACCACCCACACAACCAAACCCCCCAAATAAAACCCTAACTAAAAAAAACTATGCTCCCCATTGCCCTGAAAAGAGCATTTGGATAGGCATTGCCCTTAAAAGGGCATTTAGCTCTATAGCAGCTTAAAGCCCTAACCTAAAAATAAAACTGACCCAATAAACCCTTAAAAAAATCCTAACACTAACCCCTGAAGATCCACTTACAGTTTTGAAGATCCGACATCCATCCACAATGAAGCCGGGAGAAGTCCTCATCGAAGTGGCAAGAAGTCCTCAACGAAGCCAGGAGCAGTCTTCATCCAAGCTGGGAGAAGTGGTCCTCCAGACGGGCAGAAGTCTTCATCCAGACAGCATCTTCTATCTTCATCCATCCGGCGTGGAGCGGCTCAATCTTCAAGACATCCGGCACGGAGCATCCTCTTCCAATGAAGTCTTCTTTCCAAATGAATGTTTCTTTAAGTGACATCATCCAAGATGGCGTCCCTTAGATTCCGATTGGCTGATAGAATGCTATCAGCCAATCAGAATTAAGGTTGAAAAATCAGCCAATAGGATTGAGCTTGCATTCTATTGGCTGTTCCAATCAGCCAATAGAATGCCAGCACAATCCTATTGGCTGATTGGATCAGCCAATAGGATTGAAGTTCAATCCTATTGGCTGATTGCATCAGCCAATAGGATTTTTTCAACCTTAATTCCGATTGGCTGATAAAATTCTATCAACCAATCGGAATCTAAGGGACGCCATCTTGGATGACGTCACTTAAAGAAACATTCATTCGGGAAGAAGGCTTCATTGGAAGAGGATGCTCTGTGTCAGGAATAGGCAGATCAACTAGAATTCTCTATCAATTGAATAGAGGTATATGTAACACTATTCAAACAAGGAAACACTAGCTTCAAAGTGAATCCACATAGAACAGTGTAAGTTATTATTCAAATACAGAAGTCAGGATATACTGACTGGTAAGGTTTATCAGATGTCTCTTTTGTCCTTATTGAAGAACAGGAGACAATATAGCCTTAATATGTTTTAAGCACTTAAGCAGGAATTGGTATACTTCTTAGAAATTAGCAGCTGAGATACACAGGATATGACAGTTCACATGCGGTTAATCCAAATATCACAAGTTTGAAGCAGAGTTTCAAATAATCAAAATGTCTCAAAGAACACTTGTAATGTAAATTTCAGATGGAGAACACAGCTGACAGTTTAATAGAAATTATCGCAAAGTACTCACAGTGTCTTGTTATGTGGCAGTAGAACTCCGGTGTCTGTACGAAAACTGGCAGCAATCCAGATACTTCCTGTCTGAACAGCGAGAGGTGTAGCAGGCTGTCAGAGTGACGTTAGCGGATGAACGCTGAGAGAGAGCAGGGGAGAGATAACCGGAGGGCTGACAAGTTTCCAAGTTAAAAAGCACACTTACTGCAGATACGGTTAGTTACCCTTTATTTGTAGTTAAGCTGTCCACAAACAGGTCCTGTGTTAGAGATTCCAGGCAGTGCGAGGTTTTGAAATAAATGTTTGTTAAGGTTCTTTAGTAGTTCAGCAACAAATCCTCCTGTACAGGAATACAAACAAGCTTTGTTAAGGAAAGTTCTGTTAGAAAATGAATATCCAGTGAAACTAGGAAGTCTCAAGGAAAAGGCTCAGTGTTGCTCTGGCAAGGAAAAACAAAATACTAAGCAAGGTTAGTTAGGTATTCAGGTGTTATATAGGCGTTGTCAGAATATGATTGGTGATCCAATTAAGAGTAGAAACAACCTGATCCCTGACATGATCCCCCCGTTAAACAAGCTGATCCTCAGCTTGAGGCCGAGGAGAATCAGGGTATTTTTGATGGAACCTAGATACCAGTCTGGGGGCATATATATTACTTGATGGTTCCCAAGTATCGTCGTCCTGGGAGAAGTTTTTCCATCTCACCAGGTATTGTAGTTCCCCTTTGGAAAATCTTGAATCCAATATCTGATCAACTTCATAAACATCAGAATCCTGGATTTGAATAGTTGAGGGTGTAAGAGATGATTTTAATCTGGTTGGATATTATGGCTTGAGGAGGGAAACATGGAAGGTAGCATGTATTTTCATGGAAGGTGGTAGGTCCAAGGTAACTGCATTTGGATTGATTACTTTCAGAATAGTGAAGGGACCGCAATATTTTTGGGTTAACTTCCTACTGGGCACTTGTATCCTCAAGTTTCTGGTTGATAACCAGACTTGGTCTCCGGTTTTGTATTGAGGTGCTTCCCTGTGTCTTAAGTCGTAATGATGCTTTTGTGAATTCTGGGCTTTTTGGATGTTTTCCTTAATAAAATTGAAGTTGTCCCTCAAAGAGTTATTGAACTCATCTACCAAGGGTGAGTCAGAAGGAGTAGCAGAAAGTGAAGTGAAGGTGGGATGATAACCGTAGTTAGCAAAGAATGGTGTGAGTTTTGTCGAGGAATTCATTAGATTGTTATAAGCAAATTCAGCAGATGAGATAAATGATATCCAGTCATGTTGTTGATAGGCGCAAAAACATCGTAAATATTCATCCAACCATTGGTTGATTCTCTCAACTTGTCCGTTTGATTGTGGATGAAATGATGTTGTAAACTGATGTTTTATGTTGAGGGATTTACAGAGGCATTGCCAAAACCGTAAAGTGAATTGGGAACCCCGATCGGAAATGATGATGTTGGGAACCCCATGTAACTTGATGATATGATCAATAAATAGTCTTGCAGTTTCAGGTGCTGTAGGGAGTTTATGGAACGGTAGAAAATGGGCCATTTTAGAGAAACTGTCAACAACTACCATTATGGTGGTAAAGTTCCTTGAAGGTGGTAGATCAACGATAAAATCTATGCCAATTTGTTTCCAGGGTCTATCTGAAACAGCTAAAGGCATGAGTAAACCGTATGGGCTTTTTTTCTCTGTTTTACAGGTTTGGCAAGTAAGGCAAGTTTTTATGTAATCTGATATAGACTTTTTCATGTCTGGCCACCAATAAGTTCTGCTTAATAACTCCAATGTTCGCCTTTCTCCTGGATGTCCAGCCATAGGAGAATCGTGCTGTTCTTGCAAAACTTGAGGTCTTAAAGGTTCGGGTACGAAAATCCGATCTCTGTAGTAGAAAACTCCATTGCGGTTGACTAAAGTTGTCTTGGTTTCTGGTAGTGGTAAATATGAAAACTTTTGTATATCCTTTAGGAAATCCGAGGTTAAACCTATGAATCGTTCAGTAGGTATGATGATGGTTGGATTGGTATTCTGTGAAGAATGAGTAGTCTGGCGTGAGAGAGCATCTGCTTTTCCATTTTTATCAGCTGGACGGTAGAGTATCTGAAAATCAAAACGTGCGAAATAGAGACTCCACCTGACTTGTCTGGAGGAGAGGGTCTTATTATTTTGGAGATATTGTAGGTTTTTGTGATCAGTGTAAATTATGAAAGTTTTCTTTGCACCCTCCAGGAGGTGCCTCCAAAATTCCAATGACTTTCGGATTGCTAGCAATTCTTTGTCTCCGATTGCGTAGTTCTTTTCAGCTGGAGTCATAGACTTCGAGAAAAATGAAATTGGATGTAGGGGTTCGTGGGGCCCCTTTTGTTGGGATAATACCGCACATTTACTCTGTGAGCTTGCTCTTTTAGGCTTGCTGTATTGATTCTCTGTTAAAGTAACATTGTCTGTTTAAGTATAATAGTTAGCTAACCAAGGTAGTTAGGCAAATAAGGTTTTGGGGTAACCAAGGGGAAATATATTTATTTTATACTTTTAAGTTAAACCTTTTATTAAGAATGTGTGAGAATCTCATTCAGTGTACAGCTTGCCACATGTTTGCATCACTGGAGCAGCCGCTTCTGGGATTATATGTTTGTGGCAAGTGCGAGCATATTGTCTCTTTAGAAACTCGTATTGGGGATCTGGAGGAACGAATTGCAACACTACATGAAATTCAGACACTTGAAAGGGAAATGGATAGGACTGAGCTGGTTGTTAATGGTTCCAGCAGTGGGAATGGGGAGGATTCAGATGAGGAGACTCCAGGATGTAGCTGGGTCACAGTTAGAGGGCGAAGTAAGCGGAAGAGACAGGCCAGTTCTGAGCTGGTACACCCCAATAGATTTGCAAGATTAAGTGAAGATGTTGGGGATATCAGTTCAGGGGTGGCAGTGTCAGAGAGGGCCGTGTTGTCTAGTATAGTGAACAGTCCTTTAGCTGTGGAAGAGGAGCATACTATGGTGGGCAGTCCTTCAGTCATGGAAGAGGGGCATACAAGTCAGGGCCAGAGGCAGATGTTGGTGGTAGGAGACTCTATTATAAGGAAGGTTGATAGGGTAATTTGTCATCCAGACCCTTTACATAGAACAGTTTGCTGTCTTCCAGGGGCTCGTGTTAGGCATATTGTGGAGCGTATTGATAGATTGTTAGAGGGATGCGGGTCTGATCCTGCAGTCATGGTGCATATTGGTACTAATGAAGAAATCAGTGGGAGATGGAGAGTCCTAAAAAATGACTTCAGGGAGTTAGGTAGCAAGCTTAAAGCAAGGACATCCAAAGTAATATTTTCTGAGATATTACCAGTGCCGTGTGTTAACTCAGTAAGGCAGAAGGAGCTAAGGTCTGTTAATTCATGGCTAAAAACATGGTGTAAAAATGAGGGGTTTGACTTTTTAGAACACTGGGCTGATTTTTCACTAGGGTACAAATTGTACAGTAAGGATGGATTGCACCTGAATGACATGGGTGCAGGTGTGTTGGGGGAAAGGATGGTAGCACGTTTAGAGAACCTTTTAAACTAGGCAAAGGGGGGGAGGGTCAATTTGAACAAAATAGAACAGAGAGATCAGTGTCTGAATATGTCACTCCATTGATATCTCAAGGAAGGGATGACTTAAGAAATGTCACATTAGAAAGTATAGAGGAAAGTACACCAAGTAGCAGCAGAAAGCACATGAAAATTAAATGTATGACAACAAATGCAAGAAGCATGACAGGTAAAATGGGGGAGCTGACGCTCTTAGTTGCAGAAGAGGACTATGATGTTATCAGTATAACTGAAACTTGGTGGGATGATTCACATGACTGGGAAGTTAACTTAGAGGGGTATACATTATTTAGGAGGGACAGGAATAATAAAAGGGGTGGAGGAATCTGCATGTATATTAAACCTGACCTTAAACCTACAATAAGGGAAGATATTTATGATACAAGTGACAATGTAGAGACCCTGTGGGTTGAAATAAAGAGTGGGGGGAAAAATCCTAAAAAAATATTACTAGGAACATGCTACAAGCCTCCCAACATTAGTGACCCAGAGGAAACTCAACTACTTATCCAAATAGGTAAGGCTGCTAATAACAGTGCTGTAATTATGGGAGATTTTAACTACCCTGATATAAACTGGGCCAATGAAACTAGTAATTCAGCTAAGGGGGATAGATTTTTAAATGTTCTCAGGGATAACTTCTTGTCACAATTAATAGAGGAGCCAACTAGGAGTAAAGCTATATTGGATTTAGTGCTATCAAACAATACAGATATAATATCAAACATAGAAGTTAAAGAACATTTGGGTAACAGTGATCATAACATGGTCACATTTGAAATCTCTTTTCATATGCAGTGTTTTAAAGGCTTAACTAAGACTTTTAATTTCAAGAAAGCAAAATTCAACGATTTAAGGAAATCATTAAATAATATAAATTGGGACAATGTATTTTCTAATAAAAATACAGAGGATAAATGGATAATATTTAAAAATTTGTTAAATAAATATACATATCAATACATACCATATGGTTATAAAAATAAAAATAAAAAAAATAAGCCGTTATGGCTAAATAAAAATGTGTTAAAAGAAATTAGGAAAAAACGTAGGGCATTTAAATTATTAAAAGAAAATAGTACAGACTCAGCATACAATATTTATAAGGAATGTAACAAAGCATGCAAAAAAGCAATCAAATTAGCCAAAATTGAAAATGAAAAATTAATTGCCAAGGATTCTAAGTCTAACCCTAAAAGGTTCTTTAAGTACATAAATAGCAAAAAATCTAAGAAGGATAATATAGGTACATTAAAATGTGTGGAGGGTAGCATGATAAATAATGACAGGGAAAAGGCTGAGGTACTAAACCAGTTTTTTTCTTCAGTATACACAAGAGAGGAACCATTGAATGATACTTTGGAACAGAATAGAACATGCCAGTCCATACCACTAACTGGGTTTTGTTTAGAGGATATCAGGAAAAAACTAAAAAATATTAAGGTAAATAAAACTCCAGGCCCAGATGGAATACACCCAAGGGTGTTAAGTGAACTTAGCACTGTTATAGACAAACCTTTACTCTTAATTTTTCAAGACTCATTATCCTCAGGCATGGTACCCCAGGATTGGCGTAAAGCTGATGTGGTGCCACTCTTCAAAAATGGAAGCAGGGATGATCCAGGAAGCTATAGACCAGTTAGTCTGACATCAATAGTGGGGAAGATATTTGAAGGGATTATAAGGGATTATATTGATGAGCATATTCGTGTAAACAAGATTATGAGTTCTAATCAGCATGGCTTTAGGAGAAATAGATCATGTCAAACTAATCTAATTAGATTCTACGAGGAAGTAAGTAAAAATATAGATAAAGGGGAATCAGTTGATGTGATATACTTAGATTTTGCAAAGGCATTTGATACAGTGCCACATGAGAGATTAATGCACAAAATTAAGGGACTGGGAATAGCTGAAAATGTTAGCTCATGGATAAATAACTGGATAAAAGATAGGGAGCAACGAGTAGCAGTAAATGGATCATAATCAGATTGGACAAAGGTAATCAGTGGCGTCCCCCAGGGATCAGTACTGGGCCCTGTTCTTTTTAATATTTTTATAAATGACTTGGAGCAAGGATTAAATAGCGACACCTCTATTTTTGCAGATGATACTAAGTTAAGTAAGGTCATTAGGTCAGAGCAGGATGAACTCTCTTTGCAAAGGGATTTGCTAAAATTAGAACTATGGGCAAGTGAATGGAAAATGAGATTTAATACGGAAAAATGTAAGGTTCTACATTTTGGAAGTAAAAATAAGCAGGCTATGTATTTTTTAAATGGGACAAGACTTAGCCAAACACAGGAGGAAAGGGATTTGGGAGTAGTAATAGATAACAAGCTAAAGATGAGTGCACAATGCAGGGCAGCGGCTTCAAAGGCTAATAAGATACTAGCATGTATTAAAAGAGGCATTGATTCAAGGGAGGAAAGCATAATTCTGTCATTATATAAAGCCCTGGTAAGACCTCACCTTGAGTTTGGAGTGCAGTTCTGGGGACCGATTGCTAAAAAAGATATTGCAGAACTAGAAAAAGTTCAGAGAAGGGCCACAAAGCTAATAAGGGGATTGGAGAAATTAACCTATGAGGAGAGGCTAGCCAAACTGGGTCTGTTCTCTTTAGAAAAAAGGCGCTTGAGAGGTGACATGATTACTTTATATAAATATATTCAAGGCCCATATACAGAGATGGCAGAAGCTCTTTTTATTCCAAGAAAATTGGTTCTGACAAGAGGTCATAATTTAAGGTTGGAGGAAAGGAGATTTAATCTCCTGCAACGGAAACGTTTTTTCACTGTAAGAGCAATAAAATTGTGGAACTCATTACCAAAGGAGGTAGTGAATGCCAATACCATAGATACATTTAAAAATAGTCTGGATAAATTTCTGTATATAAACAAAATTCATGGATATGATTGCTAGTATTAAATGGGTCACATTTTAATGGGGTTATTTAAGCTTAACTGGAGCTTTTTGTAAGTATTTTAGATTTGTATAGGTTGAACTCGATGGACTTCAGTCTTTTTTCAACCTTATCTACTATGTTACTATGTTACTATGTTACCTATGGCGTAATCCAAAGAGTCCACCTCAAGTACATACTGGAGATCGGGATTCGGTAAATGTAAAACAGGAGCTTCGGTGAACAATGTTTTTAGTAGTTCGAAGACTGTAGTATGCTTTGGTTCCCAAATAAATGGCTGTGTCGTACCTGTGAGTTGAGTTAAAGGTTTGACTATTCTAGAGAAATTCCTTATGAACTTTCTATAATAATTAGCGAATCCGAGAAATCTCTGTAAGGATTTTCGGTCTTGGGGTTGTGGCCAGTTTTTAACAGCTTCTACCTTTTGAGACTGCATCTGAATACCTTCTGATGAGATGGTATACCCTAAAAAAGAGATGGCAGATTGGTGGAATGAGCATTTCTCAAGCTTAGCATATAACTTATGAACCTTCAGTCGAGCCAGGACCCATCGGACATGTTTTATATGATCTTTGATGTTCTGCGAGTAAATCAGGATGTCGTCTAGATAGACGACAAGGCAAACATCTAAGAGATCTCGAAATATATCATTTATAAAGTACTGAAAGGTTGCGGGGGCATTACAAAGGCCGAATGGCATCACTAGGTATTCAAATAACCCGTATCTTGTTCTAAAAGCAGTGAGCCATTCGTCGCCTTCCCTAATGCGAATTAGGTTGTAAGCCCCACGCAAATCCAGTTTAGTGAATATTGTAGCGTCAGTTAACCGTTCAATCATTTCTGGTATTAAAGGGAGTGGATACCGATTTTTTACAGTACGTTTATTGAGCTCCCTGTAGTCGATGATGGGACGAAGAGTTGAATCTTTGTTGGTCACGAAAAACATTCCCGCTGCTGCAGGTGAGGTGGATGGTCTGATAAAACCTTTCTTGAGATTGTCTTGTAAATAGACCTTTACATGTTCTAGTTCAGGTTGACTAAGTGGGTAAAGATGTCCTACTGGTAAGGTAGATCCAGGAATGAGTTCTATTGGGCAGTCCGATGAGGTGGTAGGGAGTCGGCCTCCACCTTGCTGAATACTTCCTGAAAATCCAAATAGTGATGTGGTATACAAGGTAATTCTGTACTAGTTTGTAGGACCACAGGTTGAGGGAAACAGGTGTTTTTACAAAATGATGACTGAAAAGACATGGTGAGTGAAGTCCAATCTATGGTGGGATTATGTAATTGCAACCAGTAGAGACCTAAAACAACTTGGAAATGAGGGGACGGTATGACATCAAAAGTAATATATTCATAATGTCCCTCTTGTGTAGTAACTAATAACGGAACTGTATGATGTGTAATAGGACCATTTACTAAAACAGACCCATCAATAACCTTGAGTGAGACAGGGTGGTTTTTTGCAACAGTGGGTATTTTATTATTTAGTACAGTAGTTTTATCGATGAAATTCCCAAACGCTCCGGAATCCACTATGGCATTGATTGGCAATCGTCTAAGGTCCCACTGTAATAAAATAGATAAATTGCAGTAAGGTAAAGGTTTTATTACTTTGGTTGTAGTAGTTAAAATAGTAGACTTACTCTTTTTGGTCTTGCGAAGTACAGGACAGTCTGTGACCATACGATTGGGGTTAGCACAGTACATACATAGCTGATTTGTCCGTCTTCTCTGTCTTTCCTCTGCAGTAAGTGGTCCTCTAATAACTCCTATCTCCATAGGAGTGGACTGATCTGATGTTGTGGCTTTTGTGTGAGAGGTGTTATATGATGGTTGTTTGAGAGGACTGTCAGCATGACTGCGTTCCATCTTGCGTTCTCTGAGTCTACGGTCTATTTGCGTGGATAGTTTCATTAAAGCATCTAGAGTACTTGGCATTTCTATTCTCGCAAGTTCATCTTTAACTTGGTCTGATAAGCCAAGTCTAAACTGATTCCGGAGTGAAACCAGACTCCAAGCTGAATCAGAGGCATATAATTTAAACTCTGTAATATAATCCTCAACGGATCTCTTCCCTTGTCTAAGATTTCTCATCTTATGTTCAGCAGAGAGTTGAATATCAGAATCACTGTATAATTCATCCATAGCTGAGAAGAATCCGGAAAAAGAATTAATTAAAGGATCATTACTTTCATATAGGTGGTCAGCCCATACCCTGGGTTCTGACCTGAGGAAAGATATAGTGGAAAGTACCCTGACCCTGTCTGTAGGGTAGGTGTGAGGTTTCAGGTTAAATAAGAGGTGACATGCATTTTTAAAATGTCTGTACGATCTCCTATCACCAGAAAAAAAATCTGGTAAACTAACCTGTGGTTCTACAGTGGGTGTGCGTTGCTCTTTTAGGTCTTTTATTAATTCCCTGAGAACCTGTGTTTCTAGTTGCAGATCAAGTATTGCCTGCCCCATTTTATCCACCTTTTGATTTAAGTTGAAAACAAACTGAGGAACTTCAGCAGGATCCATAGCTGCTGTATGTTTTTCTTTTATGGCTTAGTATTATGTCAGGAATAGGCAGATCAACTAGAATTCTCTATCAATTGAATAGAGGTATATGTAACACTATTCAAACAAGGAAACACTAGCTTCAAAGTGAATCCACATAGAACAGTGTAAGTTATTATTCAAATACAGAAGTCAGGATATACTGACTGGTAAGGTTTATCAGATGTCTCTTTTGTCCTTATTGAAGAACAGGAGACAATATAGCCTTAATATGTTTTAAGCACTTAAGCAGGAATTGGTATACTTCTTAGAAATTAGCAGCTGAGATACACAGGATATGACAGTTCACATGCGGTTAATCCAAATATCACAAGTTTGAAGCAGAGTTTCAAATAATCAAAATGTCTCAAAGAACACTTGTAATGTAAATTTCAGATGGAGAACACAGCTGACAGTTTAATAGAAATTATCGCAAAGTACTCACAGTGTCTTGTTATGTGGCAGTAGAACTCCGGTGTCTGTACGAAAACTGGCAGCAATCCAGATACTTCCTGTCTGAACAGCGAGAGGTGTAGCAGGCTGTCAGAGTGACGTCAGCGGATGAACGCTGAGAGAGAGCAGGGGAGAGATAACCGGAGGGCTGACAAGTTTCCAAGTTAAAAAGCACACTTACTGCAGATACGGTTAGTTAACCTTTATTTGTAGTTAAGCTGTCCACAAACAGGTCCTGTGTTAGAGATTCCAGGCAGTGCGAGGTTTTGAAATAAATGTTTGTTAAGGTTCTTTAGTAGTTCAGCAACAAATCCTCCTGTACAGGAATACAAACAAGCTTTGTTAAGGAAAGTTCTGTTAGAAAATGAATATCCAGTGAAACTAGGAAGTCTCAAGGAAAAGGCTCAGTGTTGCTCTGACAAGGAAAAACAAAATACTAAGCAAGGTTAGTTAGGTATTCAGGTGTTATATAGGCGTTGTCAGAATATGATTGGTGATCCAATTAAGAGTAGAAACAACCTGATCCCTGACACTCTGCGCCGGATGTCTTGAAGATGGAGTCGCTCCGCGCCGGATGGATGAAGATAGAAGATGCCGTCTGGATGAAGACTTCTGCCCGTCTGGAGGATCACTTCTCCCGACTTGGATGAAGACTTCTCCCAGCTTCGTTGAGGACTTCTTGCCGCTTCGTTGAGGACTTCTCCCGGCTTCGTTGAGGATGGATGTCGTCTCTTTAAAACTGTACGTGGATCTTCAGGGGTTAGTGTTGGTTTTTTTAAGGGTTTATTGGGTGGGTTTTATTTTTAGGTCAGGGTTTGGGCCGCAATAGAGCTAAATGCCATTTTAAGGGCAATGCCCATACAAATGCCCTTTTCAGGGCAATGGGGAGCTTAGGTTTTTTAAGTTAGGGTTTTATTTGGGGGGTTGGTTGTGTGGGTGGTGGGTTTTACTGTTGGGGGGGTTGTTCGTATTTTTTTTTTCAGGTAAAAGAGCTGATTTCTTTGGGGCAATGCCCCGCAAAAGGCCATTTTAAGGGCTATTGGTAGTTTAGTTTAGGCTAGTTTTTTTTATTTTGATAGGGCTATTAGATTAGGTGTAATTAGTTTAAATATCTTGTAATTTGTTTTTTATTTTGTGTAATTTAGTGTTTGTTTGATTTTGTAATTTAGTTAATTGTATTTAATTTAGGTAATTTATTTAATTGTAGTTTCGTGTTAGGTGTTAGTGTAATTTAGGTTAGGTTTTATTTTACAGGTAAATTTGTATTTGTTTTAGCTATGTAGTTATTAAATAGTTAATAACTATTTAATAACTATTCTACCTAGTTAAAATAAATAAAAACTTTCCTGTAAAATAAAAATAAACAATAAGATAGATACAATGTAACTATTAGTTATATTGTAGCTAGCTTAGGGTTTATTTTACAGGTAAGTATTTTGTTTTAAATTGGAATTATTTAGTTATTAATAGTAGGTTTGATTTAGATTTAATTTAATTATATTTAAGTTAGGGGGTGTTAGGGTTAGACTTAGGTTTAGGGGTTAAACAATTAAGTATAGTGGCGGTGACATTGGGGGCAGCAGATTAGGGGTTAATAACTGTAATGTAGGTTGCAGTGATGTTAGGGGCGGCAGTGGGTTAATAATATTTAACTAGTGTTTGCGAGGCGGGAGTGCGGCGGTTTAGGGGTTAATATGTTTATTATAGTGGCGGCGATGTCTGGAGCAGCAGATTAGGGGTTAATATTTTTATTTTAGTGTCTGTGATGCGGGAGGGCCTCGGTTTAGGGGTTAATAGGTAGTTTATGGGTGTTAGTGTACTTTTTAGCACTTTAGTTATGAGTTTTATGCTACAGCTCTGTAGTGTAAAACTCATAACTACTGACTTTAGAATGTGTTACAAATCTTGCGGGATAGGCTGTACCGCTCACTTTGGCTTAAAAAAAAAAAGCTTGTAATACTGGCGCTATGGAAGTCCCATTGAAAATAGACTATACGCAAATTGCGTAAGTTGATTTGCGGTAAGGCCAAAAAAGTGTGCGGGACAGCTGTACCTACAAGACTCGTAATAGCAGCGGTAGTAAAAAAGCAGCGTTATGAGGCTTAACGCTGCTTTTTTACTCATAACGCAAAACTTGTAATCTAGCCGATTGTAAGGTTGCAGTTTGTTAAGGTGAGGGAGTTTTACAGATAACTCCAACTTCTCTAGGAGAAGCTGTGGTCTTCTTCCTCTACCAGGGTGTTGACCTGGGATATCTGTCACCTAACTTTGCAGTTTATGAAATGGCCCTAATATTATTCAAGAACAACTCAAGCATCTATTCAATGTTTGGCTGTTCTTCTAGTTACTTGTTGGTAGCCTCTGTTCTTTGCATTCTGGCATAGCATCTTATCCATCTTGCATGATATCCTGCTGTGACCTATTACCTGCTACTGGCATACAATGCCCTATTGTTTATAATATGCCTGCAATGTTCTGCTGTCCTTACCATATGTACAGTGTCTGGCTAGTCCTTACCTCATTTACAGTGCCCTTCTAGCCATTATTGTTTTTACAGTGTCCTGATTACTATTTCCTTTGGTCCATTACCTACACAATGTGTAGCATGTGGAACATTCTACCTGTGATTCAAGCCCACTCTACTACTTTCCTGGTGCCCACATCTACCTGTCTCCTGTTTTAGAATTTGAACAGTTATCACCTAGATTTTTTTCAGACAATGACCTAATCTACCTGTTGCTTCTACCTCAGTTCTGCTGGTAGCCATGTCCTATCTGCAACCTATTGTTCTCTGAATTTGCTTACATCTGTGCTGCTATCAAGACATGCTTGTGATACATGTATATACTTAGTTAATGTAAAGCTATTGCTGATTATCTGCTCATCTCTGCCTACCTTTCTATTCATCTTCAATCTAGCTACATTTAGTTGACCTTGATTTGCATGTGAGGAGCACTTTACTTCATGTGAAAAAAAAGTTTCAATACAGGTTTGCCTTGGCATATTGAGAGGTTGCTAGAGACTTCTACCAGATTGCAATGTCATCATAAAAATACTTTTGCATTTACGTTTAAAAATAAGTAAAATAAAAAGCTTATGTGTTTGGGTAAAAATGTTTGAACCAGGAGTTTTGCACAGGCATTGCCCTTGTTAAAAAGGATTGATATCTAACCCTCCATATTTAAGAGGCTGTCATAGCCTTGAAGATCATAAAACTGTAGTAGCCATTGCAGGGGAAAAAAAATAATAAACAGATTGTCTTGAAAGATGTGCTGCATCCCTTCAATCTTTACATTGGCAGACTGAGAACTAGAAGATTGCAGACATAATGTTTCTCATCCGCTCATCATTACTTTTCTGCAGTCTTCAAGACCAATAAATCAATTTCAATAATGTATTTAAATTAGCAAAAAAAAAAACTTCCCTAAATAGCCCTATTAAAATATGCTTGATTGGAGAGCTGTTTTAATTAGCACTGATTGTCAGCTGTTCAGTGTGTATTTGAGCAATTAGAGGTCTTTTTTTACACTGTAGCATATATCAGCTTACTTATAGCTGTCATACCATTAAAAGCAACATAAACCAGTATAGAGGAAGAAGCCCATGGTTATTATTGAATGACCTATTATGAAAGAGCACTTATAAAAAAAGAGGTGTAATCTTTTTACATCTTTGAAAAAGAAGGGTCAAGTTAAAAAATGCAAGCAGTACAGAGAATAAACAAAGTTGGAATATGATGAATTCCACTTGCATTTTTATTTTATTTCTATCTTCATTAAAGGGACATAATACTCATATGCTAAATCACTTGAAACTGATGCAGTACAGTATAACTGTAAAAAGCTGACAGGAAAATATCACCTGAGCATCTCTATGTAAAAAATGAAGATATTTTACCTCACAATCTCCTCAGCTCAGCAGAGTAAGTTCTGTGTAAAAAGTTATACTCAGCTGCTCCCAGCTGCAGGTAAAAATAAAAAAAAAAATGAAGAAATGAACAGCAGCCAATCAGCATCAGCAGTACTGAGGTCATGAACTCTTACTGTGATCTCATGAGATTTGACTTAACTCTCATGAGATTTCATAGTAAGCTTCCTTTACCTGATTGGTGAAATAATATGAGAGTTCACGAGGCTCATCCTTTCAGCTGTCCCAGGACAGACACACTAAAATGCTGCTT
This sequence comes from Bombina bombina, assembly GCF_027579735.1. Taxonomy (NCBI): domain Eukaryota; kingdom Metazoa; phylum Chordata; class Amphibia; order Anura; family Bombinatoridae; genus Bombina; species Bombina bombina. The sequence continues at coordinate 724,332,830 of NC_069504.1, forward strand.
AGAAATCCTTTACAATGGGAGGTGGCTACTGAGGAACTTTTGAGGTAAAATATCTTTCTTTTTTACATAGAGATGTTCAGGAGATATTTTCTAGTCAGCTTTTTACAGCTATGCTGCATCACTTTCAAGTGTTTAAACATTTGGGTATTATGGCCCTTTAAGTTTTAACATAAATGACAAAGGTCAAAAATCCAAACATCAACTAACCAGTCATGTTAAGTATAACCTGAAGATCAGTACAATATCAATGTTCCTCTAAGCTTCTGTACTTGGATAATACAATGAAATACATTTTTACTAAGTATTACAAATCTACCTGGAAATAAAGTATAGTATTGTCAAATAACAGTAAACTGATGAACCATGTTGGTTAACCTGCAATAAAAGGATAAATCAAAACAAAGACAATGGGGCATATTTATCAATCTCCATATGGAGCTTGATGCCCCGTTTTTCTGGCGAGCTGCTCCATAACCTGTCCGCCTGCTCTGAGGTGGCGGACAGACATCGCCGGAAATTAACCCGATCAAATACGATCAGGTTGATTGACACCCCCTGCTAGCGGCCGCTTGGCCATGAATCTGCAAGGGGGCGGCATTGCAGCAGTTCATAAGAACTGCTGGTGCAATGATAAATGCTGAGAGCGTATACTGTTGGCATTTATCGATGTGCAGCGGACATGATCCGATATATCGGATTATGTCCGCTTGTACCATCTTAAATAGGCCCCAATACAGTGTAAGAAAGGGCAGAAGAGAAATGTTATGGCATAAAAGGTGATAGTTATCTCCCAGACACATGATTTTCAGGGATATGGAAGAGCAAATATTAAAGCAGAGTATTAATACTTGGGGGCCGATTTATCAAATGACGGGCGGACATGATTTCGCTGTAGTGAATAAGTGCAACATTCCACTGATGACTGCATTATTGATTAAATGAGGCCAATTCCAAAATATCATACCAAAGATTCGCCTAGATTACGAGTTTTGCGCTGAACAGGGTGCAAAAATAATGCAAAAAATTGCGTTATTTCAATATCCATTGCGCCATTACAAGTTACTGAAAAACCTCCTTGTGCTGTGCGTTATGGTGAGTTAAGTTCCATACCGCAAAAAAAATGTCTATGGCTGAGTTTACGTGCTCGTGCACGTTTCCTCCATAGACATCAATGGGGAGAAAGTGTTAGAAAAAGAACATCTGAAGTGCGGAATGGCAAATCGCCGTAACGCAACCCCATTGATGTCTATGGGAAAAAGAAAGTTACGTTTAAACCTTACGCCCTAACATAAACCCCAAGTCTAAACAGCGATAATCTGCCGCCCCCAACTTTGCCGACCCTAAATAAAGTTAATAACCCCTCCCCAACATTATTAAAAGCTATTAACCCCTAATCCTCCACTCCCCAACATTGCCGCCACTAAATAAAGCTATTAACCCCTAATCTGCCGCTCCCCGACATTGCCGCCACTAAATAAAGTTATTAACCCCTAATTTGCCACTCGCTGACACCTAAATGAACCTATTAACCCTTAAACTGACGCTCCCCACATCACAAAACACTAAATTAAACTATTAACCCCTAAACCTAACACCAACAAATTAAAACAAATTAAAATTGCAATATAACTATATTAAAATAAATAAAAACTTATCTGTGAAATAAAAAACCTAAGTTTAAACTATAAATTAACCTAACATTACTATTCTAATAAAATAAAAAATGACCAACTAAAAAAACCTAAACTACAAATTTTAAAAAAACTACTAAAAAAATTAAAAAATATAAAATTACAAAAAATATTAAACACTAAATTACAAAAATTAAAAACACTAACGGCTAGATTTAGAGTTTGGCGTTAGCCGTCAAAACCAGCGTTAGAGGCTCCTAACGCTGGTTTTGGGCTACCGCTGGTATTTAGAGTCAGTCAGGAAAGGGTCTAACGCTCACTTTGCAGCCGCGACTTTTCCATACCGCAGATCACCCTACGCCATTTGCGTATCCTATCTTTTCAATGGGATCTTTCTAACGCCGGTATTTAGAGTCGTGGCTGAAGTGAGCGTTAGAAATCTAACGACAAAACTCCAGCCGCAGAAAAAAAACAGGAGTTAAGAGCTTTCTGGGCTAACGCCGGTTCATAAAGCTCTTAACTACTGTGCTCTAAAGTACACTAACACCCATAAACTACCTATGTACCCCTAAACCGAGGTCCCCCCACATCGCCGCCACTCTAATAATTTTTTTTAACCCCTAATCTGCCGACCGCACACCGCCGCAACCTACGTTATCCCTATGTACCCCTAATCTGCTGCCCCTAACACCGCCGACCCCTATATTATATGTATTAACCCCTAATCTGCCGCCCCCAACGTCGCCGCCACCTACCTACAATTACTAACCCCTAATCTGCCGACCGGACCTCACCGCTACTATAATAAAGTTATTAACCCCTAATCCGCCTCACTAACCCTATAATAAATAGTATTAACCCCTAATCTGCCCTCCCTAACATCGCCGACACCTAACTTCAAGTATTAACCCCTAATCTGCCGACCGGACCGCACCGCTACTATAATAAATGTATTAACCCCTAAAGCTAAGTCTAACCCTAACACTAACACCCCCCTAAGTTAAATATAATTTTATTCTAACGAAATAAATTAACTCTTATTAAATAAATTATTCCTATTTAAAGCTAAATACTTACCTGTAAAATAAACCCTAATACAGCTACAATATAAATTATAATTATATTGTAGCTATTTTAGGGTTTATATTTATTCTACAGGCAACTTTGTATTTATTTTAACCAGGTACAATAGCTATTAAATAGTTAAGAACTATTTAATAGTTACCTAGTTAAAATAAGTACAAAATTACCTGTAAAATAAATCCTAACCTAAGTTACAATTAAACCTAACACTACACTAGCAATAAATAAATTAAATAAAATACCTACAATTATCTACAATTAAACCTAACACTACACTATCAATAAATAAATTAAATAAAATACCTACAAATAAATACAATTAAATAAACTAACTAAAGTACGAAAAATAAAAAAAGCTAAGTTACAAAAAATAAAAAAATTAATTACAAACATAATAAAAATATTACAACAATTTTAAGCTAATTACACCTACTCTAAGCCCCCTAATAAAATAACAAAGCCCCCCAAAATAAAAAAATGCCCTACCCTATTCTAAAATTAAAATAGAAAAGCTCTTTTACCTTACCAGCCCTGAAAAGGGCCTTTTGTGGGGCATGCTCCAAAGAATTCAGCTCTTTTGCCTGTAAAAAAAACATACAATACCCCCCCAACATTACAACCCACCACCCACATACCCCTAATCTAACCCAAACCCCCCTTAAATAAACCACTAAGCTCCTGAAGATCTTCCTACCTTGTCTTCACCATGCCAGGTATCACCGATCGCTCCAGGCTCCGAAGTCTTCATCCAAGCCCAAGCGGGGGCTGGACATCCATCATCCGGCTGAAGTCTTCTATCAAGCGGCGGCGGCTGAAGAGGTCCAGAAGAGGCTCCAAAGTCTTCATCCTATCCGGGCAGAAGAGTAGATCCGGACCGGCAACCATCTTCTTCCAAGCGGCATCTTCTATCTTCATCCGATGACAAGCGGCTCCATCTTGAAGACCTCCGGCGCGGATCCATCCTCTTCTTCCGACGTCCTAAGTCCGAATGAAGGTTCCTTTAAATGACGTCATCCAAGATGGCGTCCCTTGAATTCCGATTGGCTGATAGGATTCTATCAGCCAATCGGAATTAAGGTAGCGAAAATCTGATTGGCTGATGGAATCAGCCAATCAGATTGAGCTCACATTCTATTGGCTGTTCCGATCAGCCAATAGAATGCGAGCTCAATCTGATTGGCTGATTGGATCAGCCAATCGGATTGAACTTGAATCTGATTGGCTGATTCCATCAGCCAATCAGATTTTTCCTACCTTAATTCCGATTGGTTGATAGAATACTATCAGCCAATCGGAATTCGAGGGACGCCATCTTGGATGACGTCATTTAAAGGAACCTTCATTCGGACTTAGGACGTCGGAAGAAGAGGATGGATCTGCGCCGGAGGTCTTTAAGATGGAGCCGCTTGTCATCGGATGAAGATAGAAGATGCCGCTTGGAAGAAGATGGTTGCCGGTCCGGATCTACTCTTCTGCCCGGATAGGATGAAGACTTTGGAGCCTCTTCTGGACCTCTTCAGCCGCCGCTTGATAGAAGACTTCAGTCGGATGATGGATGTCCAGCCCCCGCTTGGGCTTGGATGAAGAATTCGGAGCCTGGAACGATCGGTGATACCTGGCATGGTGAAGACAAGGTAGGAAGATCTTCAGGGGCTTAGTGTTAGGTTTATTTAAGGGGGGTTTGGGTTAGATTAGGGGTTTATTTTTTGTAACTTAGTTCTTTTTTATTTTTTGTACTTTAGTTAGTTTATTTAATTGTATTTATTTGTAGGTAGTTTATTTAATTTATTTATTGATAGTGTAGTGTTAGGTTTAATTGTAACTTAGGTTAGGATTTATTTTACAGGTAATTTTGTAATTATTTTAACTAGGTAGCTATTAAATAGTTCTTAACTATTTAATAGCTATTGTACCTGGTTAAAATAAATACAAAGTTGCCTGTAAAATAAATATTAATCCTAAAATAGCTACAATATAATTATAATTTATATTGTAGCTATATTAGGGTTTATTTTACAGGTAAGTATTTAGCTTTAAATAGGAATAATTTATTTAATAAGTGTTAATTTATTTCGTTAGATTTAAATTATATTTAACTTAGGGGGGTGTTAGGGTTTAATAATTATATTTAATTTAGGGGGGTGTTAGGGTTAGGGTTAGACTTAGCTTTAGGGGTTAATAAATTTATTAGAGTAGCGGTGAGGTCCGGTCGGCAGATTAGGGGTTAATACTTGAAGTTAGGTGTCAGCGATGTTAGGGAGGGCAGATTAGGGGTTAATACTATTTATTATAGGGTTATTGAGGCGGGAGTGAGGCGGATTAGGGGTTAATAACTTTATTATAGTAGCGGTGAGGTCCTGTCGGCAGATTAGGGGTTAATAATTGTAGGTAGGTGGCGGCGACGTTGGGAGCGGCAGATTAGGGGTTAATAAATATAATATAGGGGTCAGCGATAGCGGGGGCGGCAGATTAGGGGTTAATAAATGTAAGGCTAGGGGTGTTTAGACTCGGGGTACATGTTAGGGTGTTAGGTGCAGACTTAGGAAGTGTTTCCCCATAGGAAACAATGGGGCTGCGTTAGGAGCTGAACGCTGCTTTTTTGCAGGTGTTAGGTTTTTTTTCAGCTCAAACTGCCCCATTGTTTTCTATGGGGGAATCGTGCACGAGCACGTTTTTGAAGCTGGCCGCGTCCGTAAGCACCGCTGGTATTGAGAGTTGCAGTGGCGGTAAATATGCTATACGCTCCCTTTTTGGAGCCTAACGCAGCCCTTCTGTGAACTCTAAATACCAGCGGTATTTAAAAGGTGCGGGCGAAAAAAAGCACGCGTAGCTAATGCACCCCTTTGGCCGCAGAACTCTAAATCTAGCCGTAAGATTACAAAAAATAAACAAAATTATCAAAAATAAAAACGATTACACCTAATCTAATAGCCCTATAAAAATAAATAAGCCCCCCAAATAAAAACACCCCAAACGGGCCTTATGCAGGGCATTGCCCTAAGTTAAACAGCTATTTTAAAAAAAATACAAAGTCCCCCAACAGTAAAACCCACCACCCAACCAACCACTAAAAGAAAAAACCTAATTCTAAAAAAATACTTAAGCTACCCATTGTCCCTAAAGGGACATTTGTATGGGCATTGCCCTTAAAAAGGCATTCAGCTCTTTTTCACTGCCCTTTGAAAGGGCATTTAGCTCTTTTACACTCTATCTACTCATGGTTCCTGAAGTCCGGACATCCATCTCAATCCAGGCGGCAAGAAGTCTTTATCCAGGCGGCAAAATCGCGGGGGCGTCTTCTATCTTCATCCCGGCGGCGCGAAGAGGAGCTATCCTGGACCGGCGATGACATCATGCGTGGAACATCCTCTTTATATGGTCACCGTCATACACTGAAGTTGAATGCAAGGTTCCCATTTCAAAAGTGCGTACCTTACATTCCTATTAGCTATTGGCTTTTTAAAACAGCCAATAGGATGAGAGCTACTAAAATCTTTTTGGCTGATTTGAATAATGCTACAATTTTTTTTTTAATAAAATACAGACCAATGTATTTTGGTGGCATTTTTTTTAAAGTTTTTATTGAGGTTGTAAGAAATGTTATAAATAAAATTCATCCATAAACAACAATAACATAGTGATAAGACAGGCAGTATTAGGAGGACATAAACATAGCAGAGGAGTTGAGAGGAAAGTAACAGTGCTGGACATAGATTCTGAGCATTTCTGAAGGGATGTAAGCACTATAACCATGAAGTATATAGCTATGTCCAGAATTCTAACTGCCTGCATGGAAATAAAGAAATTTACAACATAAAGATAGAAGTGATATTGCAAAACATAATCAACTTGTATGTCAATAAGAAGTGTATTCAAGTTTTTGTATTATATAAATAGGAAAAATGGTCCCCACCTTGCCAAAAAAAAAGCTTTCATAAGATCATCTATTCTAATAAGATTGGGGCAAGAGGGGGTTGGCTTTTTTGTATTGGTCACTCTTGGACCAAAATATACAAGGAAGGGGAAAGGGAGTTCAGTGGACAAAAGCCGCTCTGAATGAAGTAAGGGAGGGAATGGGGGGGGGCGGGGCTATTCAGAATGCTAGTAATAAAGTGGAGTGAATAAATGAAGGTCATGTTACATGGCTAGAAAAGAGGACACCAGAAGGGGTGCTTTACTGTGTAGGTGACTAAAAAGGAGGGACAGGGTATCATAAACAATATAATAGAACTTATCCATTATCCTAGATTTGATAGCGGGATTCTAGTATCAATTAGGTATATTGAGTAATGCTCTATATGATATACAGCAGTTTAAACATTTCACTGTTAATGGTGTCTAACATTAAGCCATACGTGATAGATAATATTACTCCGGGGTCCCGGACGCAGACCCAGTAGCATATCACTGTGAATGTTAGGTATGATAAATATAAGGAATTATCTGCTACAGTGAAAGATATCTTGAGCATATATAGCGCTGTATACTGCTGTCACGGCAAATCACACCACTTATTGCTTCAATCTAAAGCCCAACTTCTTGCAGTTAAGGGGAGTATGCCTATCTGGCCAAGTAAATCTTATGAAGATGAAAACAAGATAATGCATAGTATTATACTTAGCTCTTATGTCTATGTGCCTCCATACGTATAGGAACATACGGGAGGATCAGGTCAATCCCTTGAGTAGTAGTAGTGATCCTCCAGCTAAGACAGTTTTATGAGTATTATCCCTAGGAAAGCCCTGAGCAGTGGTAACAAAACCAATAGTGGGGTATTTAACCCTCCTAGTACAGGAGATATATTATGTAGGGGGGAGTGGTAATGTGAGCATGTTAGGAATCTAATATTCAGCCTCATGAGCTGAAGAGGGAAGAATAGGAGTAAACTAAAACCACATTAGACTAAGGTAATACACGATACATGAGGGTATCAGGGACAATGCTCTCGGAATGGACATGCTGTTTGTGGCTTATTCATGATGTAACGCATAGTGATGTTGCGAACATAAAATTTTCGGTTTGCGAACGTGAACTTCCACAAATGTCCGCGAACGGGCGAACCGGGCGAACCGCCATAGACTTCAATAGGCAGGCGAATTTTAAAACCCACAGGGACTCTTTCTGGCAACAATAGTGATGGAAAAGTTGTTTCAAGGGGACTAACACCTGGACTGTGGCATGCCGGAGGGGGATCCATGGCAAAACTCCCATGGAAAATTACATAGTTGATGCAGAGTCTGGTTTTAATCCATAAAGGGCATAAATCACCTAACATTCCTAAATTGTTTGGAATAACGTGCTTTAAAACATCAGGTATGATGTTGTATCGATCAGGTAGTGTAAGGGTTACGCCCGCTTCACAGTGACAGACCAAACTCCCGTAGCGGGTACAACATCTAAATAGTTTCTAAATTTTTTCCTGAGTTTAGAAATACCCAATGTTAACATGTTCTTTGCTTTTTTTGCAAGTTATAGGGAAATAAATACAAGAAGCACTTTGCTATTTCAAAACCACTTTTTTTCAAAATGAGCGCTAGTTACATTGGAACCCTGATATCTGTCAGGAATACCTGAATATCCCTTGACATGTATATATTTTTTTTTAGAAGACATCCCAAAGTATTGATCTAGGCCCATTTTGGTATATTTCATGCCACCATTTCACCACCAAATGCGATCAAATAAAAAAAATTTGTTCACTTTTTCACAAACTTTAGGTTTCTCACAGAAATTATTTACAAACAACTTATGCAATTATGGCATAAATGGTTGTAAATGCTTCTCTGGGATCCCCTTTGTTCAGAAATAGCAGACTTATATGGCTTTGGCGTTGCTTTTTGGTAATTAGAAGGCTGCTAAATGCCACTGCGCACCACAGGTGTTTTATGCCCAGCAGTGAAGGGGTTAATTAGGTAGTTTGTAGGGAGCTTGCAGGATTAATTTTAGCTTAAGTGTAGTGTAGTAGACAACCCAAAGTATTGATCTAGGCCCATTTTGGTATATTTCATGCCACCATTTTACCGCCAAATGCGATCAAATTAAAATTTTTTTATTTTTTTTGCAATTTTAGGTTTCTCACTGAAATTATTTACAAACAGCTTGTGCAATTATGGCACAAATGGTTGTAAATGCTTCTCTGGGATCCCCTTTGTTCAGAAATAGCAGACATATATGACTTTGGCGTTACTTTCTGGTAATTAGAAGGCCACTAAATGCTGCTGCGCATCACACGTGTATTATGGCTAGCAGTGAAGGGGTTAATTAGGTAGTTTGTAGGGAGCTTGCAGGGTTAATTTTAGCTTTAGTGTAGAGATCAGCCTCCCACCTGACACATCAGACCCCCTGATCCCTGCCAAACAGCTCCCTTCCCTCCCCCACCCCACCCCACAATTGTCCCTGCCATCTTAAGTACTGGCAGAAAGTCTGCCAGTACTAAAATAAAAGGTTTTTAATTTTTTTGTATTTTTTTAGCATATTTACATATGCTGTGGTTGTAGCATCCCCCCTTAGCCCCCAACCTCCATGATCCCCCCCAAAACAGCTCTCTAACCCTCCCCATCTGCCTTATTGGCGGCCATCTTGGGTACTGGCAGCTGTCCGCCAGTGCCCAGTTTGCAAAAAAAAAGTAGTTTTTTCTGGGGGGGGGTTTTCTGTAGTGTAGCTTCCCCCCCCCCACAGACCAACCCCCACCACCTGCCACACCAGATATGAGTGGTGGCACTGGGCAAGTGGGCACAGTATACGCTGTGAGCCTGACACACACGCTGGCAGGCAGGCAACTGCAATTAGATTACACAGGAAAAAAAAAGCAGACTGATGTTCTAGCCCTAAAAAGGGCTTTTTGGGGTGCTGTCCTTACAGCAGAGATCAGATGAGTCCTTCAGGACTGTAGTGGACACTGAATACACTAGCCTAGCTATCGATTTCCCTATTAAATCAGCAGCAGCTACACTGTCCCGCCTCTCACTAAGAATGCAGCTTCCGAATTAATCTAAAATGGATGCTGTCCAGGAGGTGGGAGGGTCTGGGAGGGAGGGTCTGCTGCTGATTGGCTGGAATGTGTCTGCTGACTGTGAGGTACAGGGTCAAAATTTACTCAATGATGATGAATAGGGGGCGGATCGAACATCGCATATGTTTGCCCGCCGCTGCGAACGCGAACAAGCTATGTTCGCCGGGAACTATTCGCCGGCGAACTATTCGCGACATCACTAGTAACACATGGTAAGGCCTTACTTTGTGGGCAGAGCACAGGTCCAGCTTGCCAGAGCCCTAAACTGTAAATATTGTGAGCATCAAGCTATCCGAGTCAGTACACAAGAAAGTAGGATGAAAGTATACACAGTGCAAAGTGAGCAAAAAATATAAAATACAACACAGCTTGAAGGAACCTACTTAGTGTAATATACAAGAACTATATATATATATATATATATATATATATATATATATATCAATCAAATAAACATTTTAAGGTCAAAGGTGGATGTTTGCCAACCTAAGCTTAAATGAAATAAGCATTATAAGAAAAACTAGTATATTATGCACAAATATTCTATATAAAGCCTGCTGGAGGCTATTGAAACATCAGTACTATAGGCATGTAAGGAGACCACAATACAATATACATATTTAGGACAGCAAATACATAAAGCATGTTAGCTACCTGCAATCAATAACACACATAGGCACAAAGAGTAATAAGCTTATTAAAATGTATGGCCAAAGCCCGTGTATGTTACCAATATTCACCTATGCTATATACTGGGGTATGATAATGAAATAAAGAAAACTGTATTGAGATAACATTAAATTAATCTAAGGTCAGTGGAGTACTAAACTTAACCTGGGTAGATGGCATTCCATAATAAACTATTGGGGTGATCTAGCAATATGTATAACGGGCAATAACGAACACCAAATCTAACGCTACAACAGAAAAGTTCAACTAACACAGATAAAGCCTGATGGAGGAAGTTATAAGCCTGTCTATATGAATATATAATTATATGGCCTATAAAAATATATTTTAGTTTTAGTCAAGTACAACTGACCAGCTTAGAGAACAAGGAAGACATGAGGGTAACATAAGAAAAAAAAGACGGTTGGATCATAAAGGCTTAGGTAATGCAGAGAAACAAAACTGCTGAATAAAAGATTAAGATCAAACTTCTAAATAGCAAAAAAGAGGTTTAACCTATGGAATGTTAAAGGTAAACGTCCAGCATAACAATAGGACAACTTTGAACTACAATGAAGTGGAGGATGCAAGACAGTAATTAAAGTCTACTTTAGTGATGTCGCGAACCTAAAAATTTCGGTTCGCAAACGGCGGACGTGAACTTCCGCAAATGTTCGCGAACGGGCTAACCGCCATTGACTTCAATAGGCAGGAGAATTTAAAAACACACAGGAACTCTTTCTGGCCACAATAGTGATGGAAAAGTTGTTTCAAGGGTACTAACACCTGGACTGTGGCATGCCGGAGGGGGATCCATGGCAAAACTCCCACGGAAAATTACATAGTTGATGCAGAGTCTGGTTTTAATCCATAAAGGGCAGAAATCACCTAACATTCCTAAATTGTTTGGAATAACGTGCTTTAAAACATCAGGTATGATGTTGTATCGATCGGGTAGTCTAAGGGTTACGCCCGCTTCACAGTGACAGACCAAACTCCCCGTTTAACGCACCACAAACAACCGCAAACAGTCCATTTGCACAACCGCAAACTCCCCATTGCCACGAGATAGATAGATAGATTTGATAGATAGATAGATACATAGATTAGATAGAAAGAACAATACATGCAATAGATACATTTGATAGATACGATAGATAGATAGATAGATTTGATAGATCAATAGATAGATTTGATAGATAGATAATTTCCCAGACAGAAAATTACAAGACGTGCGTTCTGGGACCCATGGTAAGGTTCCCAGAGGCAGTTGCAGCGCCGGAGGCTCTGATTAGAACAGAGCACTCTGGAACGTATCTGCCCTCGGCCGAAATCGGAACATTCTTTAGCTTTCTATCTGTCGGCCAAATGTCCGTCTGCCAAATGTCCGTCTGCCAAATGTCATTCTGCATTTTGTTAGAGCACCGCGTGCAATCTGCTGTGCCAACAGATATGAGTGGTCTGTCAAGTAGTACTATTCTTATCAGTTTAATACCTGTTACGTCCCCTATCAGGGTACGTGTATATGGCATGGATTTTAGGAACCGGGAGATGGAAAAAGATGCTTGGTCGGTCACGCCACAAGATAGATATATTTGATAGATAGATACATAGATTAGATAGATAGATCAATAGATGCAATAGATACATTTGATAGATATGATAGATAGATAGATAGATAGATTTGATAGATCAATAGATAGATTTGATAGATAGATAATTTCCCAGACAGAGAATTACAAGACGTGCAGACTGGGACCCATGGTAAGGTTACTTCCTTTTGCACAATCGAGTACAGGTTGGGGATTGCCTTTTGTGCAAAGAAATTTTGGCCGGGTACCTTCCACTGCGGTGTCCCCTATCAGGGGACGTGGTCGTGTATATGGCATGGATTTTAGGAACCGGGAGATGGAAAAAGATGCTTGGTCGGTCCTCCTACTTCAAATTTCGGGCACTGCGCATGCAATCTACTGTGCCACCAGATATGAGTGGTGTGTTAAGTAGTACTATTCCTATCACTTTAATCCCTGTTACGTGCCTTTTTTTTTGTTTTGTTTTTTGAAGCCACAGTGCAGCACCAGAGGCCAGAAAAATTTGGTTTGTACACATGCCTGAAAAATTAGGTATTGTTGCAGCCGCTGCTGTAGCAGCGGCCAGAAATATTGATGTTTGTTTCCCTGGCAGAAACTGCCCTAAAACATTGCGGATTGAACCCTATTTGGTGGCGGATAAGTCACGCAAGTCATTCGACATTCGAAGATAACATACAGCAGATTGTGGACCATTTATAGCCCAAGGCAGATCATCTCATTAGGCCTTTTTTACTCGAATGTATCGCCCAATGTCAGTCCCTTCGGGATCCATCCCTCATTCATCTTAATAAAGGTGAGGTAATCTAGACTTTTTTGACCTAGGCGACTTCTCTTCTCAGTGACAATACCTCCTGCAGCACTGAAGGTCCTTTCTGACTGGACACTTGAAGCGGGGCAGGCCAGAAGTTCTATAACAAATTGTGATAGCTCAGGCCACAGGACAAGCCTGCACACCCAGTAGTCAAGGGGTTCATCGCTCCTCAGAGTGTCGAGATCTGCAGTTAAGGCGAGATAGTCTGCTACCTGTCGGTCGAGTCGTTCTCTGAGGGTGGACCCTGAAGGGCTGTGGCGATGCATAGGACTTAAAAAGCTCCGCATGTCCTCCATCAACAACACGTCTGTTAAGCCCCGGCGTGGTCGTGGGAGTCAGATGATTACTTTCACCTCTTCCCCTGTTAGATTCCCGTTGTGCTGTGACATCACCCTTATACGCTGTGTAAAGCATACTTTTTAATTTATTTTGGAACGGCTGCATCCTTTCCGACTTGCAGGAATTTGGTAACATTTCAGGCACTTTATGCTTATACCGGGGATCTAGTAGCGTGGACACCCAGTACAGTCTCCTTCAGCTTTTTTATTTGAGGGTCACTCAACAGGCACGACAGCATGAAAGCCCCATTTGCACAAATTTGGATGCCGAGCTACTCATGTCCCGTTCCTCGTCCTCAGTGATCTCACTGAAGGTATCTTCTTCCCCCTAGCCATGTACAACACCACGGGTACCAGATAGGGGACAATGAGCACCCTGGGTTGCCTGTTGTGGTTGGTCTTCCTCCTCCTCCTCAAAGCCACATTCCTCCTCTGACTCCTCTTCTTCACAATCCTCTTCCAGCATTGCCGCTGGTCCAGCAAGCGATGCTGATAAGGCTGTTTCTGGTGGTGATGGTGACCACAACTCTTCCTCTTCATGCTCATCTACGGCCTGATACAGCACTCTTCGCAGGGCATGCTCCAGGAAGAAAACAAATGGTATGATGTCGCTGATGGTGCCTTCAGTGCGACTGACTAGGTTTGTCACCTCCTCAAAAGGACGCATGAGCCTACAGGCATTGCACATGAGCGTCCAGTAACATGGCAAAAAAATCCCCAGTTCCGCAGAGGCTGTCCTAGCACCCCGGTCATACAAATACTCGTTAACTGCTTTTTCTTGTTGTAGCAGGCGGTCGAACATTAGGAGTGTTGAATTCCAACGTGTCGGGCTGTCGCAAATCAAGCGCCTCACTGGCATGTTGTTTCGCCGCTGGATATCTGCAAAATTCGCCATGGCCTTGTAGGAACGCCTGAAATGGCCACACACCTTCTTGGCCTGCTTCAGGACGTCCTGTAAGCCTGGGTACTCATGCACAAAGCGTTGTATGATCAGATTACACACATGTGCCATGCACGGCACATGTGTCAACTTGCCCAATTTCAATGCCGCCAACAAATTACTTCCATTGTCAGAAACCACTTTGCCAATCTCCAGTTGGTGCGGAGTCAGCCACTGATCCACCTGTGCGTTCAGGGCGGACAGGAGTCCATGGATTTCATCCTTACTTGTGGGAAACCAATACCAAAGCAATAGGACACGGATGAAAGGGAGGGCCAAGACAGGAACCTAAACGGAAGGCACCACTGCTTGAAGAACCTTTCTCCCAAAGATAGCCTCAGAAGAAGCAAAAGTATCAAATTTGTAAAATTTGGAAAAAGTGTGAAGGGACGACCAAGTCGCAGCCTTACAAATCTGTTCAACAGATGCATCGTTTTTAAAAGCCCATGTGGAAGCCACAGCCCTAGTAGAATGAGCCGTAATTCTTTCAGGAGGCTGCTGTCCAGCAGTCTCATATGCCAGGTGGATGATACTTCTCAGCCAAAAAAAAAGAGAGGTAGCTGTAGCTTTCTGACCCCTACGCTTTCTCGAATAAACAATGAATAATGAAGATGACTGACGGAAATCCTTAGTTGCCTGTAAATAAAACTTTAAGGCACGGACCACGTCCAAGTTATGTAGCATACGCTCCTTCTTAGAAGAAGGAATAGGACACAAGGAAGGAACAACAATTTCCTGATTAATATTCTTATTCGAAACAACCTTAGGAAGAAAACCAGGTTTAGGATGTAAAACCACCTTATCAGAATGAAATATGAGATAAGGCGAATCACACTGTAATGCTGAAAGCTCAGAAACTCTTCGAGCAGAAGAAATAGCAACCAAAAACAAAACTTTCCAAGATAACAGTTTAATATCTATGGAATGCATAGGTTCAAACGGAACCCCGAAGAACTAAATTCAAACTCCAGGGAGGAGTAATAGGTCTAAATACAGGCTTAATCCTAGATAGAGCCTGACAAAAAGACTGAACATCTGGTACATTTGCCAAACATTTGTGAAACAGAATTGACAAAGCTGAAATTTGTCCCTTTAAGGAACTCGCTGATAACCCTTTCTCCAATCCTTCTTGGAGAAAAGATAGAATCCTAGGAATCCTAACTTTACTCCATGAGTAACTCTTGGATTCACACCAATAAAGATATTTACGCCATATCTTATGATAGATTTTTCTAGTGACAGGCTTTCTAGCCTGTATCAAAGTATTGATAACTGAATCAGAGAATCTTCACTTCGATAAAATCAAGCGTTCAATCTCCATGCAGTCAGCTGCAGAGAAATTAGATTTGGATGTTGGAAAGGACCTTGAATGAGAAGGTCCTGTCTCAATGGAAGTTTCCACGGTAGCAGAGAGGACATGTCCACTAGATCCGCATACCAAGTTCTGCATGGCCACGCAGGCACTATCAGGATCACTGAAGCTCTCTCCTGTTTGATTCGAGTAATCACGCGTGGGAGGAGAAGAAACGGCGGAAACACATAAGCTAAGTGTCATATATATAGACCGGATTACTTTCCCTTTAAGGGAAGCCTATAAATTCCAATCATCCCTTTGGCTCCTTGCCAATAGTTTTAGTTAGTGTAGCTTAGTGCTGAAGGGCTCAAGCTTTCCACAACCTGAATACGTCTGGCTTTACAACTCATATGTTGTATTTTCTTCAAATCATCTAAATCCACTGATATTGGACCTTGTACCAACTACTGCTGTATGTTATTTAATGCAGCTAAATACTTCATCTACTCAGCATATTTCTACCTGCCTCTTTCAACTATTTCTAATACACTTGGCTGTTCTACCAAGACAAGGTAAAGATACTCAACGGACTGCAACTACTGGACTTACTTCTTTACAAACTTTCTTCCAACTGTATCAGCTATTTGTTTGCTCCGCTTAACATCCGCACAGAATAGAGAGCATTGACCGCTCTCCCCTCTCCTTGCCTGTCAGCTATTCAGCGAACCGGATTGGTTCATACACACACACCCTAGTGTGACGTCACGATTCCTCCGCTTCACACTCTCAGTCCGACACTGCAGCTCCAGGGTGCGGCTCTCTCTCCTCAAGGCAGCACGCCAAACAATTAGCTCAACCGGACTTATTATAAACTTAGAGGCATACTATTCCTCAGGAAAAAACTACTGTACATTCTGCAAAAGATACTTCTATACTGTATACTATTGGGGATAACCAGTTCACTTACATTGCATATTTCATTCCTTCCAAGGACTTATAAAACACTCTTGTAAAAAAAAAAAACCATTTCAGTGACAACAGGACTGTTCCACACATCTCCTGTAACCAACAAATCAGGACAAGATCCTGAAATATTTCATTAACTTCCTTCTCCATCCTGCAGTTGTGATCCAATTTTACTTTTATATATTTCTGTTGACATTAGATTTCCTGCTGCCTTACATAACTATTGGCCCTAATAAAAAATATGGATCCAGCAGAGATACCCTCAATTGTCTACAACTCAGCGAGTGGACCAGTTGTCACATGGGTTAAGGGAAGTGCAATTGCAGAATGAAACTCTACGTGCCATCATCAAAGATAATACCCCTGAACCCCAGGTCTCATTGCCAGAGAAGTTCTCTGGTGATCGCTCCATGTTTAGACAGTTCAGGAATTCCTGACAGCTTCTTTTCCAGATGAGGCCTAAAACCTATAACAATGAGAGAATTAAAGTGATGACAGTCATATCTTTCCTTAGAGGTGAACCCATGAGCTGGGCTGACATGTTTTTTGAAAATGACGATCCTGTTCTTGGTTCCTTGGCTGATTTTTTTTCCCAGATGAGTACTCTGTATGAAGATACGCAAAAGCAAATCACAGCAGAAAATCTTATGCGTTCTCTGAAACAGGGACGTAGGCCAGTTGAAGAATACCTCACTGAATTTAAGCTCTACTCAAAGGACTCTGAATGGAGTGATGTAGCACTGAGAAACCAGTATATAATTGGACTCAGTGATGTATTAAATGATGAGTTAGCCAGGGCTGATACTCCCAGATCTATACAGGCTCTGATAGAGCTCACCATCAAGATAGACAGACGCCTCAGGGAGAGACGTGCAGAACACGAGCATTCCGACACCCCACACCGTACATATACCTCTCATCCAACTGTGTCAAGTACTAAGGAGACACCTGTTCCCATGGAGATTGGTTTCACTAAGGGTCCACTCTTGCCAGAAGAAAGGCTTCGTAGGAAGAGGTTGAATTTGTGTATGTATTGCGGATCTCCCAGGCATTCTGTCAGAGATTGCACTGTTCTACAACGCCAAAAACCTTGTAAGTTGCTTCCTGTTATAAACGGTTTCTCAAATCGCATCATTAATTCCGCTTACTGTACTCTTTCTATCTCTTTGCAGTGGCATCTCCAAGCAATCCCAACTAATGCCATCATTGACTCCGGGGCACACTCAAATTTCATTGATGTTGCATTAACCAAACATAATAAAATTCCACTGCATAAGAAAACTACCCCAGTTTCAATTCGTGTTATTGATGGGTCTATTGTCACTCTAGTTACGCACAAAACAATTCCACTAATGATGGTCACCTCAACAGGTCATTCTGAACTCATTATCTTCGATGTTCTCCCTTCACCTCTTTTCCCTCTGGTTCTGGGCTTGTCTTGGTTACAGAAACATCAACCTAACATACTATGGAAGGAATTGCAAGTTGATTTTGACTCCCATTACTGTAAAACTAACTGCTCTCTTCTAAGCAATACAACACCGTCTCTTACCATTCCAGAGGTTTACCACGACTATTTGGATGTTTTTGATAAGAAAGAAGCAGACACTCTACCACCTCACCACATCTATGATTGCCCCATTGAACTCGTACCTGGTTCTTCCATTCCATTTGGGCACATTTACCCACTTTCACAACCTGAATTGGAGCATTTGAAGACCTACTTGGATGACAACCTGAAGAAAGGATTCATTAGGCTGTCAACTTCTCCTGCTGCTGGTGCAGGCATATTTTTTGAAAAAAATAAAGACAACTCTCTTCGACCGATTATTGATTATCAACAACTCAATAAAAGGACCATCAAGAATAGGTATCCCCTTCCTCTGATTCCTGAGATGGTAGAAAGGCTTAGAGAAGCAAAGATCTATACTAAGATTGACTTAAGAGGTGCATACAATCTTGTACATATCCGTCAAGGAGATGAGTGGTTGACCGCTTTCCGGACACAATATGGCCTGTTTGAGTACTTTTGATGCCTTTCGGGCTTTGCAATGCCCCAGCCACGTTCCAACGGTTCATAAATTACATCTTCAGGGACTTGTTGGACGTGTGCTTGGTGGTTTATTTAGATGACATTCTTATTTACTCACGGGATATGCAGGAGCATGTGCGTTGGGTTCTAGATAGGCTACGTATCCATCATCTCTTCGCCAAACCAGAAAAATGTATTTTCCATGTTAGTGAACTTTCCTTTCTGGGTTACCATATCACTCCTTCTGGTCTTAGGATGGAAGATAACAAAGTTGATGCCAATTTAAATTGGCTGACTCCTACCTCAAAAAAGGAGGTTCAACGGTTTCTTGGTTTCGCCAATTTTTACCGGAAATTTATTAAAGGTTTTTCACATATAGTTATGAGCCTCTCTCATCACTCACTGCCAATCAGTCATCTTTCCAATGGAATGAACAAGCACAAGTCTCATTTGATTCCCTCAAGAGTTCATTTTCTTCTGCACCCATTTTGCATTTCCTTAATCCTGAATTACCTTACATACTGGAAGTTGATGCATCTAATTATGCTTTAGGAGCCATACTGTCTCAACAATCATCACCCACAGATCCCATTCATCCAGTAGCTTTTTTCTCAAAATTAATGTCTACAGTTGAAAGGAATTACTCCATAGGAGAAAAAGAGCTACTCGTCATCAGGAAATCCTTGGAACACTGGCGTCATCTCCTAAAAGAAATGGCTATTCCCATAGTCATATATACCGACCACCGAAACTTGGAATATTTACAGTCAAGTAAAACTCTTTCTGCACGCCAATTCCGATGGAGTCTATATTTTACCAGATTCAATTTTCATATCACCTACCATCCAGGTTCAAAGAATGGGAAGGCTGACGCCTTATCAAGATCTCCAACACCTCCTTCTGTTGACATTCCGCCACAAACAATACTATCCTCAAAACATTTCCTTGGTCTCACTCAAACAACGTCTGACGTTATTCATTCTTCTCAACAACATGATACCTCTATTCCATTGGATATCCTATACAGAGGCAACGATGGTTTATATTATCACGATGAAAGGATCGACGTTCAACCTAATCTCAGGAGTAGTTTGACTGCAATACATCATGATTCTCCCCTAGCTGGACATCCTGGTATAGGTAGAACTAGAGAATTGACTGGGAGAAACTACTGGTGGCCTAACATGGCCTCGTCTGTTAAGGATTTTGTCAATTCATGTCATGTATGTGTGACTTTAAAACCACAGAAATCTCGTCCTTATGGTTTTCTAAAACCACTTCCTATACCTGACCAGCCGTGGAATACTGTGGGGATGGATTTTATTGTTGACTTACCACTATCATCCAATTACAATACCATACTTGTAGTAGTAGATCTTCTTACGAAGATGGCACATTTTATTCCCTACAAAAATCTCCCTACTGCTTCACAGACCACCTATCTCTTCATGAAAGAAGTCGTCAGGTTACATGGCATACCTAATGTTGTCATTACTGATCGTGGAACCCAGTTCACATCAAAATTTTGGAAAGAACTCTGCACCATTCTCAAAATAGACCATCGCTGCAGCACTGCCTACCATCGGCAGACAAATGGCCAAACGGAGAGAGTTAACCAGTGGTTGGAACAGTATATCCGCTGTTATTGTTCTTTCCACCAAAACCATTGGTCGGATAACTTATATACTGCAGAGTTTCCCTACAATAACCTACAGAATGCCTCCATTAAATGTTCTCCATTCTTTTCTAACTATGGGTTCCACCCAGTGTTTCAGTTATATACTCAACCACCTTCCACCTCTTTACATGTCGATGATTCCATCAACACACTCTCAGACACCTTTTCACATCTCCGAGACAACATTAAAGCAGCTCAGGATAGACAAAAACATTATTATGACATCAAGAGAAGGAGTCCACCTAACTACAAAGTAGGGGATAAGGTATGGTTATCGACCAAATACCTTAAACTAAAAACACCCTGCAAAAAGTTCTCTCAATTGTTTATTGGACCTTTCCTAATAACTAATATAGTAAATGAAAATGCTGTCAAATTGGATCTTCCAGCTTCCAATCGCATTCATTCGACATTTCATGTCTCTCTTATTAAACCTTTCTTTCCGACCAGACAACAGACTTCTGACAACAATCCAACTCCACTCATCAACGATGAGGAAATATTTGAAGTTAAAGCCATCATGGATTCTCGTTGGAATAAGGGTTCTTTACAGTATTTGGTGCGCTGGAAGGGTTTTTCCCCTGAGGATGATACTTGGGAACCTTCTTCTCATATCAATGCATCCCGTTTGATTTCCGGTTTCCACCAACTTCCTCCTGATAAGCCTGCTCTTTTGGCTGCGGTGCAGCCCCTTTGACGGGGGGACCTGTCATATATATATAGACCGGATTACTTTCCCTTTAAGGGAAGCCTATAAATTCCCATCATCCCTTTGGTTCCTTGCCAATAGTTTTAGTTATTGTAGCTTAGTGCTGAAGGACTCAAGATTTCCACAACCTGAATACGTCTGGCTTTACAACTCATATGTTGTATTTTCTACAAATCATCTAAATCCACTGATATTGGACATTGTACCAACTACTGCTGAATGTTATTTAATGCAGCTAAATACTTAATCTACTCGGCATATTTCTACCTGCCTCTTTCAACTATTTCTAATACACTTGGCTGTTCTACCAAGACAAGGCAAAGACACTCAACGGACTGCAACTACTGGACTTACTTCTTTACAAACTTTCTTCCAACTGTACCAGCTATTTGTTTGCTCTGCTTAACATCTGCACAGAATAGAGAGCTCTCCCCTCTCCTTGCCTGTCAGCTATTCAGCGAACCGGATTGGTTCTCACACACACACACCCTAGTGTGACATCACGATTCCTTCGCTTCACACTCTCAGTCCGACACTGCAGCTCCAGGGTGCGGCTCTCTCTCCTCAAGGGTGAACGCCAAACAATTAGCTCAACCGGACTTCTAATAAACTTAGAGAGATACTATTCCTCAGGAAAAAACTACTGTACATTCTGCAAAAGATACTTCTATACTGTATATTATTGGGGATAACCAGTTCACTTACATTGCATATTTCATTCCTTCCAAGGACTTATAAAACACTCTTGTAAAAAAAAAAAAACATTTCAGTGACAACAGGACTATTCCACACATCTCCTGTAACCAACAAATCAGGACAAGATCCTGAAATATTTCATTAACTTCCTTCTCCATCCTGCAGTTGTGATCCAATTTAACTTTTATATATTTCTGTTGACATTAGATTTCCTGCTGCCTTACACTAGGCTGAACAACCAAGGCACTGCCAAGTCATCTATCAGTTTGGCCTGAGGATGCCTTGACCGGGATCCGTATCTTGGAAGCTTGGCATTCTGTCGGGATGCCATCAAATCCAATTCCAGTCTGCCCCATCTGAGAATCAATGAGGCAAATACCTCCGGGTGAAGTTCCCACTCCCCCGGATGAAAAGTCTGTCGACTTAGAAAATCTGCTTCCCAGTTCTCTACTCCTGGGATGTAGATCGCTGACAGATGACAAGAGTAGGCCTCCGCCCAACTGATTATCTTGGATACCTCTATCATCGCTAAGGAACTTCTTGTTCCCCCTTGATGATTCACATATGCCACAGTCGTAATGTTGTCCGACTGGAATCTGATGAATTTGGCTGAAGCCAACTGAGGCCATGCCTGAAGCACATTGAATATTGCTCTCAGTTCCAGAATATTGATAGGAAGAAGAGACTCCACTTGAGTCCAAACACCCTGAGCATTCAGGGATTTCCAAACTGCACCCCAGCCCAGAAGGCTGGCATCTGTTGTCACTATTACCATCGAGGGTCTGCGGAAACAAGTCCCTTGGGACAGATGATCCGGCGACAACCACCAAAGAAGAGAGTTTCTGGTCTCTTGATCCAGATTTATCTGAGGAGAAAAATCTGCATAATCCCCATTCCACTGTCCCAGCATGCACAGTTGCAGTGGTCTGAGATGAAAGTGAGCAAATGGAACGATGTCCATTGCCGCTACCATTAATCCAATTACTTCCATACACTAAGCCACTGATGGCCGAGGAATGGACTGAAGTGCTCGGCAAGTATTTAAAATCTTTGATTTTCTGACCTCCGTCAGAAATATTTTCATGGCTACCGAGTCTATCAGAGTTCCCAAGAGAGGAACCCTTGTCTGTGGGACAAGTGAACTCTTCTCTATGTTCACCTTCCAGCTATGAGTTCTCAGAAAAGACAACACTGTGTCCATGTGAGATTTTGTCAGATGATATGCTGACGCCTGAATCAGAATGTCGTCCAGATAAGGCGCCACCGCTATTTCTCGCGGTCTGAGAACCACCAAAAGAGACCCTAGAACCTTTGTGAAGATTCTGGGTGCTGTGGCCAATCCAAAAGGAAGAGCCATGAATTGATACTGTTTGTCCAGAAAGGCAAACCTTAGAAACTGATGATGATCCTTGTGGATAGGAATATGAAGGTAAGCATCCTTCAAATCCACGGTAGTCATATATTGACCCTCCTGGATCATTGGTAAAATTGTTCGTATTGTCTCCAACTTGAATGATGGAACTCTTAGAAATTTGTTTAGACATTTGAATCTAAAATGGGTCTGAACATTCCCTCCTTTTTAGGAACCACAAATAGGTTTGAGTAAAACCCCTGTCCCTGTTCCAATTTTGGAACTGGACAAATTACTCCCATAGTGAAAAGGTCTTTTACACAGCGTAAGAACGTCTCTCTTTTTATCTGGTTTGCAGATAACTTTGAAAGATGAAATCTCCCTCTTGGAAAAAAGTCCTTGAATTCCAATAGATAACCGTGGGTCACTATTTCAAGTGCCCAGGGATCCTGAACATCTCTTGCCCAAGCCTGAGAAAAGAAAGAGAGTCTGCCCCCTACTAGATCCAGTCCCGGATCGGGGGCTGCCCCTTCATGCTGTCCTAGGAGCAGGAGCGGGCTTTTTGGATTGTTTACCCTTATTCCAGTTCTAATTAGGTCTCCAGACTGACTTAGATTGGATAAAATTCCCCTCATTTTACCCGACTTATCCTGAGGTAGGGCATGGCCTTTACCTCCTGTAATATCAGAAATTATTTCTTTTAATTCTGGCCCGAAAAGGGTCTTACCTTTAAAGGGAATAGCTAAAAGCTTATGTTTTGTTGACACATCAGTAGACCAAGATTTGAGCCACAATGCTCTACGTACTAAAATAGCAAATCCTGCACTTTTTGCCGCTAATTTAGCTATTTGAAAAGCGGCATCAGTAATAAAAGAATTAGCTAGCTTGAGAACCTTAATTCTATCTAAGATGTCATCTAATGGAGTCTCAATCTTAAGAGACTCTTCTAGAGCCTCAAACCGAAAAGCTGCTGCAGTAGTTACTGGAACAATGCAAGCCGTAGGTTGTAAAAGAAACCCCTGATTAACAAATAATTTCTTTAGTAGACCATCTAATTACTTATTCATAGGGTCTTTTAAAGCACAACTATCCTCAATGGGTATAGTAGTACGTTTAGCTAGGGAAGATATAGCTCCCTCTACCTTAGGAACCATTTGCCATGAGTCCCGAATGGTATCTGATATGGGAAACATTTTCTTAAAATTAGGAGGGGGAGAAAACGGAATACCTGGTTTATCCCATTCCTTACTAATAATTTCCGAAATTCTCTTAGGAACCGGAAAAACATCAGTGTAAGTAGGTACTTCCAAATATTTATCCATTTTACACAATTTCTCTGGAGGAATCACAATAGGGTCACAATCATCCAGAGTCGCTAAAACCTCCCTAAGTAACAAGCGGAGGTGTTCAAGCTTAAATTTAAATGACATAGCATCCGAATCTGTCTGAGGTAAAACATTCCCTGAATCAGAAATTTCACCCTCAGACAGTAATTCCCTGACGCCCAACTCAGAGCACTGTGAGGGAACATTGGAAATAGCGAATAAAGCATCAAAGGGTTCAGTATTTACATTTCCTGATTCTCTTCAGACTGAGAATCATCCTTAGGCACACTTACTTTATTTAAAATATGTTTTTTACATTGTAAAGCCCTTTCAGTACAAAAGTTACACAATGTAAGAGGGGATTGCACAATAGCTTCTAAACACATAGAACAATGAGAAACCTCAATGTCAGACATGTTAAACAGACTAGTAATACCACAAAAGTCGTTTAAACACTTATTTATAGCATAAAATAAACATTAGAAAAAATGTGTACTGTGCCTTTAAGAAAAGAAAAAGTGAACAATTTTTCCAAAATGCACAAAAAAATTTAAATTATTCCCAAATAGAGATGTCCCGAATAGTTAGCCGGTGAATAGTTCCCAGCGAACATAGCTTGTTCGCGTTCACCGTGACGGGCGAACATATGCGATGTTCGGTCCGCCCCCTATTCATTATCATTGAGTAAACTTTGACCATATACCTCACAGTCAGCAGACACATTAAAGCCAATCAGCAGCAGACCCTCCCTCCCAGACCCTCCCACCTCCTGGACAACATCCATTTTAGATTCATTCGGAAGCTGCATTCTTAGTGAGAGGAGGGACAGTGTAGCTGCTGCTGATTTAATAGGGAAATCGATAGCTAGGCTAGTGTATTCAGTGTCTACTACAGTCCTGAAGGACTCATCTGATCTCTGCTGTAAGGACAGCACCCCAAAAAGCCCTTTTTAGGGCTAGAACATCAGTCTGCTTTTTTTTTTTTTTCCTGTGTAATCTAATTGCAGTTGCCTGCCTGCCAGCGTGTGTGTCAGGCTTACAGCGTATACTGTGCCCATTTGCCCAGTGCCACCACTCATATCTGGTGTAACAGTAGTGTACATTTAAAAAAAACAACACTTTTTTGACTGTGAAATAATAGCAGTCAGTTTCCTTCACACGTGTGCGTTTCAGGGCCTGCCAGGGCACAGTGTCACACCAGTGCAACTCATATCTGGTGTAATAGTAGTGTACATTAAAAAAAAAAACTAGAAATTTGACTGTGAAATAATAGCAGTCAGTTTCCTTCACGCTCGTGCGTTTCAAGGCCTGCCAGGGCACAGTGTCACACCAGTGCAACTCATATCTGGTGTAACAGTAGTGTACATTAAAAAAAAACTAGAAATTTGACTGTGAAATAATAGCAGTCAGTTTCCTTCACACGTGTGCATTTCAGGGCCTGCCAGGGCACAGTGTCACACCAGTGCAACTCATATCTGGTGTAACAGTAGTGTACATTAAAAAAAAACTAGAAATTTGACTGTGAAATAATAGCAGTCAGTTTCCTTCACACGTGTGCGTTTCAGGGCCTGCCAGGGCACAGTGTCACACCAGTGCAACTCATATCTGGTGTAACAGTAGTGTACATTTAAAAAAAATATACAATTTTGACTGTAATACATTGAATAGCAGTTCGTTGTCTGCAAGCGTGTGTGTCAGGCCTACAGCGTCTACTCTGCCTACTTCTGCCAGTGCACAGTGCCACTCATATCTGTTGTCACAGTAGCTTGCATTCATAGTACCACTAATCGAAAAAAAAATGACAGGCAGAGGCAGGCCTCCCCGCAGGGGCCGTCGTGGTCGTGGTGCTGCGATTCCCTTTGGCCCTAGAATAATGCCCAGTGTTCAGAGGCCACGTACCCTGAACTCGAAAAGTTCTGTGGATATAGTTGACTGGCTAACACAGGACACCCAATCTTCTACAGCTTCCGCTCAAAACCTTGACGCACCATCCTCCTCCAGCTCAGCTTCGGGCACCTCTCAAGTTACCACTCACCCACCTGCCGCCACCACCAACACTAGCACCACAGCCGCTTCACTTGATCTGTCAGAGGAGTTATTTACACATCAGTTGGAAGAAATGAGTGATGCGCAACCATTATTGCCAGAGGATGTAGATAACAGGGATATGTCTCAGTCAGACAGAATTACACACATGGACGTACGGTGTGATGATGATGATGTTGTACCCGCTGCTGCTTCCTTTGCTGAGTTGTCAGATACAAGTGAAGTGGTTGATGATGACGATGCGTCCGTGGATGTCACGTGGGTGCCCGCTAGAAGAGAAGAAGAACAGGGGGAAAGTTCAGATGGGGAGACAGAGAGGAGGAGATGAGTTGGAAGCAGGGGGAGGTCATCGCAAGGAGCTAGTGGCACAGTCAGACAGCATGCATCGGCACCCGGGGTCAGCCAGACAGCACACCAATCAACGCATGCTGTTGCCACCACCAGAATGCCATCATTGCAGAGCTCAGCAGTGTTGATTTTTTTTGTGTGTCTGCCTCTGACAACAGCGATGCCATTTGCAACTTGTGCCAAAAGAAACTGAGTCGTGGGAAGTCCAACACCCACCTAGGTACAACTGCTTTGCGAAGGCACATGATCGCACATCATAAACGCCTATGGGATCAACACATGAGTACAAGCAGCACACAAACTCAAAGCCGCCATCCTCCTCCTGGTCCAGCATCTTCAGCCACGTCAACCACTGCTGTCCTCCTTGCCCCCTCTCAACCATCCGCCACTCCGTCTCTTGCCTTGAGCAGTTCCTGCTAATCTGCCCACAGTCAGGTGTCTGTCAAGGACATGTTCGAGCGTAAGAAGCCAATGTCACAAAGTCACCCTCTTGCCCGGCATCTGACAGCTGGCTTTTCTGAACTCTTAGCCCGCCAGCTTTTACCATACAAGCTGGTGGAGTCTGAGGAGTTCCAAAAATTTGTAGCTATTGGGACACCGCAGTGGAAGGTACCCGGGCGAAATTTCTTTGCACAAAAGGCAATCCCCAACCTGTACTCGATTGTGCAAAAGGAAGTAATGGCATGTCTGGCACACAGTGTTGGGACAAGGGTCCATCTGACCACTAATACCTTGTCTGCCAAGCATGGTCAGGGCAGGTATATCAGCTACACTGCGCATTGGGTAAACCTGCTGACTGCTGCCAAGCATGGAACGCATGGCTCTGCAGAGGAGTTGGTGACACCGCCACGACTTGCAGGCAGGCCTGCTGCCACCTCCTCTACTCCTCCTACTCCATCCTCTTCCATAACCTCCTCGGCTGAGTCCTCTTCTGCTGCTGCGTCTTGCTCCACATCAACGGCACCCCCCCAGCTCCCCAGGTACTATTCCACATCCCGGATACGGCAGTGTCATGCCGTCTTGGGGTTGACTTGCCTGAAAGCAGAGAGTCACACCGGACCAGCACTCCTGTCCGCCCTGAACGCACAGGTGGATCAGTGGCTGACTCCGCACCAACTGGAGATTGGCAAAGTGGTTTGTGACAATGGAAGAAATGTGTTGGCGGCATTGAATTTGGGCAAGTTGACACATGTGCCGTGCATGGCACATGTGTGTAATCTGATCGTACAACGCTTTGTGCATAAGTACCCAGGCTTACAGGATGTCCTGAAGCAGGCCAGGAAGGTGTGTGGCCATTTCAGGTGTTCCTACACGGCCATGGCGCACTTTTCAGATATCCAGTGGTGAAACAACATGCCAGTGAGGTGCTTGATTTGCGACAGCCGGACACGTTGGAATTCAACACTCCTAATGTTCGACCGCCTGCTCCAACAAGAAAAAGCCGTTAACGACTATTTGTATGACCGGGGTGCTAGGACAGCCTCTGCGGAGCTGGGAATTTTTTTGCCACGTTACTGGAAGCTCATGCGCAATCCCTGTAGGCTCATGCGTCCTTTTGAGGAGGTGACAAACCTAGTCAGTCGCACCGAAGGCACCATCAGCGACATCATACCATTTGTTTTCTTCCTGGAGCGTGCCCTGCGAAGAGTGCTGGATCAGGCCTTAGATGAGCGTGAAGAGGAAGAGTTGTGGTCATCATCACGACCAGAAACAGCCTTATCAGCATCGCTTGCTGGACCTGCGGCAATGCTGGAAGAGGATTGTGAGGAAGAGGAGTCAGAGGAGGAATGTGGCTTTGAAGAGGAGGGTGAAGACCAACCACAACAGGCATCCCAGGGTGCTCGTTGTCACCTATCTGGTACCCGTGGTGTTGTACATGGCTGGGGGGAAGAACATACCTTCAGTGAGATCACTGAGGATGAGGAACGGGACATGAGTAGCTCGGCATCCAAATTTGTGCAAATGGGGTCTATCATGCTGTCGTGCCTGTTGAGGGACCCTCGTATAAAAAGGCTGAAGGAGAACGACCTGTACTGGGTGTCCACGCTACTAGACCCCCGGTATAAGCAAAAAGTGCCTGAAATGTTACCGAATTACCGCAAGTCGGAAAGGATGCAGCAGTTCCAAAATAAATTAAAAAGTATGCTTTACGGGGCAGAGCTTGGCCGCTTTGAGAGATGGCCGCGTGAAGGAATAGCTCCTAGGCCCACATCTCTAAGCCTAAACAAAAATAGCCTCACACAGCGCCTAAACACACTCAGGAGAGAGGCATAATACCCCAGGACCCTGCCAAACGGAACGGCTCGCCCGCTGCATACTCCGTGCTACTGTAACAGCTAAGCGGCGGAGCGAGCGGTCACACAGAGGAGGAAGCAGCGCCATCTTAAGTGTAAGGCCTGGTGGCAGGGCGGAGGCAGCTAACGCACCTGCTCGGCCGAAGTTATCTCTGGGTGGCGGATTCCCTCACTACATAAGGGGAGAGTGGCATACACAGCTGGGACACATACGCTGCAGCCACAGACCGGCTGATGTCTTTCTAATCCGGTAAGCAAATGCTGACATCCATCGCTACTAGCAATACAGTAGCAGTGATTACACGCTTAGCCCCATTAACGGTCCAGCCACACAGCACAACATATAGCAGGCCTATAAGCTGCAATAACCACCACCGGGGCCACAGAAACAGTGAAATACACACAGCACAAGCGGGCACTATACCCAGGCCATGCCATAGGCTTCAAGCACAGTCCCTATCAAGCCTGCATCGGTCCTGCTCCTGAAATCTAAATAATTCGCCACACCAGGGAGGCAGTACTTTTATTCCAGAGACAGTATCCAGATACTAGATAGCACTGCCCCACAGCCTGCAGGGGAAGAGGAACATTAGAGCAAACAGAACAATGCCTGCTCGCAAACCACCTAAACCTGACGGGCTGTCAAGCTCAAAAATGCTGCAAAATTACCTTAGACAGCCTGAAGCAGGATCACTGCCCCAGAGTGAAAACCCAAGCAATAGCACTACCAGAGAAACTGATGAGAGCGCCACGCTGTTACCGCACTCCACTTCATACCTCACAAAAGAAGACTTAAAATCACTATGTACAAAAGAAGATGTAAAAGAAATAGTTTCAGAGGTCAAAAACTGGTACGGCGAGCTAAAAAAGGACATTTCAAGGGTGACACAGAGAGTTACAACATTAGAAGAAAGCCACGAAGTTGCCTTTAATGACATACAACATATCTCCCGAATAGCTTATGAACAAGACGAAACTATCCAACACCTTATGGATAGGGTGGAGGACTTAGATAATCGAGGTAGAAGGAACAATCTGAGAATACGGGGCATACCCGAAAGCATCCAACCCAATGCTCTGGAGGGATGCCTACAGGACCTCTTCTGCACCCTCAAAGGCGATAACAGTTCTGCGGAGATCCATATCGAAAGAGCACACAGAGCTCTGCGGGTGAAACCTCCCCCTAAAGCCCCGCCAAGGGATGTTATCCTTAAAATTTTACACTTCAAAGATAAAGAAGAGCTACTAAAGCTGTCCAGGCAGAAGAAAGACTTTACGCATGCAGGAAACAAAATCCAGATCTTCGCTGACCTAAGCCCTGCCACCCTGCAGAAGCGAAGAGAGTTATCTTATATAACCACCACTCTACGAGATCAAAATATTCCGTATAGATGGGGCTTCCCGGTCAGCATCATAGCAACCAGAGGAGACACAACTGCGGTGTTCAAGCACAAAGAAGATCTCCCAAGATTTTGTGAAGCATTGAGGATTTCCATCAAACACATTGACTCCCCTCCTGACAACCCATCGGATTTGAATGCTTCCCGACCCAGACCACGGCCTTCTCGCGAGGAAACTCGTGGAGAGGCCATTAATGCTCAACAACTCCCTGCTCCAGATAAAGACTCTAATCCTGGGGACTGAAATTTAAAATTTGAAATCTTATCAACCCCTCTCTCCTGGGACTGATCTAAAGACTACATTTAGAAGGCTACAGGTCGTATGTTTACTTTATTGTATTAAAATGTTTACATTTCATTATGGGCTAGAGATGTGGGATACTTCCCACTCTGTTACTGTATTCTCTCTACTTTACTGAGGGTTTTTTCTTTTGCTGAGGGTTCGAGAATTTCTCTGGGTAAAGCGTCCAACAGCCCATACGATACACAAACCCTAATCTTTCTCTTTTCCCTACAGGTTATTGTTATATTGTTTGCAAGTTTTGAATATATCTGATATAGCATCATTGTTTTTATGTGTGTGTGGCTCCGGGGGGGGGGCTCCTTCCTGACGACACGCTGGTGACAGACATTACCGGTGTGACTATCTCCCACTCACAAATCTTTAGAGTTCCTCACATTTTGGACAGCCTGCTCAGTCATAAATGGCAGACACTCACACACATAAGGCTCAACCCATCACACTCATAACAATCAACGCCAAAGGACTGAACAGCCCAGAGAAACGTTCGGTAGCTTTCAGACAATTACACCAGGCTAAGGGGGATATAATTTTCATCCAAGAAACGCACTTCCAGAGAGGCAGGGAACCAAAATACACCAATAACCGGTACAGAACGGCCTTTTTGGCCTCAGGTAAAAGCAAAAAGGGAGGAGTGGGCATCTGGATACGCAATTCCATTAAATTCCAACCCAAACATGTAGAAAAAGACACAAACGGCAGGTACATTATAGTAACAGGCCTCCTCTTTGACCGCCCTGTGACGCTTGTAAATGCATATCTCCCAAACTCGGATCAACATGTAGTTTTCAAGCAGCTAACCCAGCTACTGCTCGAACATATGTCAGGCATACTATTACTGGGAGGAGACCTTAACCTCACACTTGACCCTACCCTTGACACCTCCACTAGGAAGACCAATGTACCGAAGAGGACAATTAAAGCTGTGACAGCACATATACAACAGCTTAAGCTGCATGATGTGTGGAGACATATTAATCCATCCACACGTGACTATACCTTTTACTCACATCCCCACCGTACTTACTCAAGAATTGATTACATACTGAGTGACCAGCTGGGATTGTCCTTGATAGACAACTCCAATATACTTCCAACGACGTGGTCAGACCACGCTCCGGTAACATGTAAGCTAGATTGGCCAACCTCCCCGGTACTACCCTTTATCTGGAGACTAGACGAGTATCTTTTGAACAATCCACTGATCAAACTAGACATAGACACTACATTAGGGCATTACTTCCAAGAAAACACGGATGACAGCATCACTCCTACCACCCTGTGGGAAGCACACAAATGTGTAGTGAGGGGAGACTTCATTAAGCACAAGTCCAGGGAGGTAAGGGATAACAGACAATTTCTGAACTCTACCCTGGCCCAAATCAAATACTGGGAAACAGAACACAAAAAGAAACCATCCTCCGCGTCCATCCTGGGGCACCTCACACAGGTCAGATCTGACCTCAAGAATTACTTAAATAAAATGTACCAGCGTAAAACTGCTATACTTAAACAACAGTACTATGACACCAACGACAAAGCAGGAGCATCTCTAGCAAGAGCTCTTAGACATAAACAGTTGAATACTCATGTACATTCCATACAAGACGGGGAGGGACACAGTCACAGGGATAGCAAACAAATAGCAGAAACATTTAGACGTTACTACGAAAAGTTATACAATTTAGAAACTGACTGCACACAAGACGACATAGACAGATTCTTGGGAGATGTGGACCTCCCCTCGCTCTCAACAGGCGACTCAGAGACCCTAGAGGCCCAAATCACACCGGCCGAAATAAAAATGGCCATCAAAAGCATGCCTAACGGGAAAAGCCCTGGCCCTGACGGTCTCAGTGTTAAATATTATAAAAGCTACATCCATCATCTCCTAACCCCCCTTACCACTGTATTTAACTCCCTTTTAGAGGGAAATGGTTTTACAGAACAAATGCTAAAGGCATATATAACTGTTCTCCCCAAGGAAGGCAAAAAACCGGATCGCCCGGAAAATTTCCGTCCCATTTTCCTGCTGAATGTGGACTTAAAAATATATGCAAAGGTGTTAGCCACCAGAATAAACAAGTTGCTCCCGACATTGATCCATTCTAACCAAGTGGGCTTCGTCCCCGGCAGGGAAGCCCGGGACAATACCCTAAAAATACTACAGCTGATTTCTTATGCTCAGCTCCATGGGGTCCCAATGGCCCTGGTCTCCACGGATGCCGAAAAGGCCTTTGGCAGGGTCCATTGGGGGTTCCTGAGAGCAACCATGATCAAGATGGGGTTTAGTGTAACATTCATAGCACGCATCTTCTCTTTATACAAAAAACCCACTGCCCAAGTCAAAGTAAACGGACTGCTGTCTGACAACTTCTGCATACGGAATGGGACGAGACAAGGGTGTCCACTCTCGCCCATCCTGTTTGCCATTTCAATAGAGGCACTGGCGCAGAAGATACGCTCAGACAACCAGATTCAGGGCATCGAGACGGGGATCGTCGAGCATAAGCTCGCGCTCTATGCCGATGACATCCTGCTTACCCTTACGGAAGTGGACACCTCACTCCCTAAGGTATTAGAGACTTTCAAAGACTATGGTAAAGTGTCCAACTTCCACCTTAACCTTAGCAAATCAGAATTACTAAACGTCACCTATAATGCTGAACGGTTGCCGAATGTCATTTTGAACTGCCCTCTGAAGAGGCAACACTCAAAAATGAAATACCTGGGCATTTATCTCTCACCCGATCCGCTAGTACTGTTCCAAGCCAACTACAAGACCTTGGAAAATAATCTTACCTCAGACTTATCCAGCTGGAAAAACAAGTCGATCTCCTGGCTGGGGCGAATCGGAGTGATAAAGATGAATGTGCTGCCTAGACTCCTCTATTTGTTGCAAACCACACCGATACCATTGCCACCAGGATACCTGGAGAGAATCCAAACCCTTATAGAACAATACATCTGGAAAGGTATCAGGCCGAGGGTGGCTAGGCGGTCCATTCATCTACCGAGAGACAGGGGAGGGCTGGGCGTTCCAAATATCTCAGTGTATAAGCAAGCAATAGCTTTACATAGGCTGTTAGATTGGTGCCATAATGATACACACAAAGATTGGATCAAGCTAGACCGAGATATTTTAAATACAGACAATGTAGGCCCCCTTGCATGGCTGGAACCAAAACATAGACCAAAGGCCACAACGTCTTTCCCTCTACTTTCTGACTTCTTCTCCACATGGGACAGGTTACTTAACACTTCCACAAACATATCTATAAGAGTATCCCCGCTCCTTCCTATTTATAATAACCCCTCGTTGCCCTGGGATCTTAAAGGTAAAAGAACCAACGAACATGACCATATGACAGATCGGGTGTGGTACATGATAGCCGACGGCCACAAACTCAAAGACCTAGACAGGATCAGGGAAGATACACCACACATCTCAAAGACTTGGTTCTCACACAACCAACTTGGGCATTTTCTCTCTACACACCAACACAAACAACAACTGGGGAGACCACTGACTCCTTTTGAGTCTCTATGCATGCAAGACTCGCCTATTAGTCATGCAATATCCAAAATGTACAAGCTTCTCCTAATAGATGACACTCAAACACTCCCCTCATACACCAAGGCGTGGGGGAGGGAATTACACTCAGATATCTCCCATCAGGAGTGGCAGAGAGCTTTCGATCACACGAAGCGCTCCTCAATATCAGCTAGGGTACAAGAGTCTAACTATAAATTCCTATTCCGGTGGTATCTCACGCCAAACAGACTGCAATCCATATATAAGACTGCTTCACAGAAGTGCTGGAGGGAATGCGGAGGCGAGGGCTCCTTGTCCCATATCTGGTGGGGATGTCCCGAACTTGACTCATACTGGACAGGGATACTTACCCATATAAAAGACATAGTAGGCCACACCTTACCCAATGACCCCAAAATACTACTCTATATGTCCCTTCCCAAGCTAGAGAATAAGATCTCTAAAGCTCTATTGATGGTCATGCTGAACAGTGCCAAATTGTTAGTACCTAGGTACTGGAAATCCAGGACAGTCCCAACTGTAGCGGAATGGAGAAAGGAGGTCTCCACACATCTTAATCTGGAAAGATACCACCACCTCACGCATGACACATTAGATATACATGACCAAATGCTGACAATGTGGACCTCTAGCACAGATGCTCTGACAGGATAGACCACAGCGTCGACACGGACCTCGTCCCTCTCCCCCCTCCCACCCCCACCGGGGGCTACGCACTAACTATATTGCCAACATTATCTGAAACACATATGATGCTGCTACATCTTACATTGTTATTACCTGACTATGTTTTATCAATGTTTACTTGGTTTCTTTATACCCCAGCTGGAAGTGGGGTGGCGGAGGTTGGACTTTTGGACATTCTATACACCTCCTTACCCCACCACACCCCAAGCTTTACATTCCTGTAAGCTCGGCTCAGGCCAAGCTCCATCTGGAAATATTTTTCTTTACAACTGTAAGATGCAGACAAAACATGTCTTTGTTGTTTATTGCCTACCTTATAATGCATCATTTTGCTATGTTTGTATTCTTTTTATTTTTCTCTTTCAATAAAGCTCTTTGAAACCAAAAAAAAAAAAAGTATGCTTTACACAGCATATAAGGGTGATGTCACAGCACAACGGGAATCTAACAGGGGAAGAGGTGAAAGTAATCCTCCTCCTCCCACGACCACGCCGGCAAGGACAGGACGCTTTACAGACGTGTTGTTGATGGAGGACATGCTGAGCTTTTTAAGTCCTACGCATCGCCACAGCCCTAAGAGAATGACTCGACCGACAAGTAGCAGACTACCTCGCCTTAACTGCAGATATCGACACTCTGAGGAGCGATGAACCCCTTGACTACTGGGTGTGCAGGCTTGACCTGTGGCCTGAGCTATCCCAATTTGCGATAGAACTTCTGGCCTGCCCCTCTTCAAGTGTCCTGTCAGAAAGGACCTTCAGTGCAGCAGGAGGTATTGAGACTGAGAAGAGAAGTCGCCTAGGTCAAAAAAGTCTAGATTACCTCACCTTTATTAAGATGAATGAGAGATGGATCCCGAAGGGACTGACAGTGGGCGATACATTCAACTGAAAAAAGGCCTGATGAGATGAGCTGCCTTGGGCTAAAAATGGTCCACACGCTGCTGTATTTTATCTCTGAATGCCGGATGACTTGCGTGACTTATCCGCCACCAACTAGAGTCCAAGCCACAATGTTTTAGGGCACCTTCTGCCTGGGAAACAAACATCATTTTTTCTGGCCGCTACTACAGCAGCGGCTGCAACAATACCTAATTTTTCAGGCATGTGTACATGGCTAATTTTTCTGGCCTCTGGTGCTGCACTGTGGCTTCAAAAACCAAACCAAAAAAAAGGCACATAACAGGGATTAAACTGATAGGAATAGTACTACTTAACACACCACTACTATCTGGTGGCACATTAGATTGCATGCACAGTGCCCCAAATTTGAAGTAGGAGGTCCGACCAAGCATCTTTTTCCATCTCCCGGTTCCTAAAATCCATGCCATATACACGTCCCCTGATAGGGGACGTAACAGGGATTAAACATATAAGAATAGAACTACTTAACACACCACTCCTATCTGGTGGCACATTAGATTGCACGCGCAGTGCCCCAAATTTGAAGTAGGAGGATCGACCAAGCATCTTTTTCCATCTCCCGGTTCCTAAAATCGATGCCATATACACGTCCCCTGATAGGGGACGTAACAGGGATTAAACTGATAAGAATAGTACTACTTAACACACCACTCCTATCTGGTCTCACATTAGATTGCACGCGCGGTGCCCCAAATTTGAAGTAGGAGGACCGACCAAGCATCTTTTTCCATCTCCCGGTTCCTAAAATCGATGCCATATACACGTCCCCTAATAGGGGACGTAACAGGGATTAAACTGATAGGAATAGTACTACTTAACACACCTTATAATAATGCAGAGAGAGGCAATGCAGAGAGAGGAGTCTGAAGAAGAGGACTTAGAGGAGGAAGGTGGCTTTGAGGAGGTGGAAGACCAAACACAGCAGGCGTCCCAGGGGGCTTGTTGTCACCTTTCGGGGACCCTTAGTGTTATACGTGGCTGGGTGGAGGAAGAGACCTTCAATGACATCAGTGAGGACAAGGAACGGGACATAGCTAGCTTGGTATCCAACCTTGTGCAAATGGGGAGTTTGCGATTGTGCAAATGGACTGTTTGAGGTTGTTTGCGGTGTGTTAAACGTGGAGTTTGGTCTGTTACTGTGAAGCGGGCGTAACCTTTACACTACCTGATCGATGCAAAATCATACCTCATGATTTAAAGCACGTTATTCCAAACAATTTAGGAATGTTAGGTGATTTATGCCCTTTATGGATTAAAACCAGACTCTGCATCAACTTTGTAATTTTCCATGGGAGTTTTGCCATGGATCCCCCTCCGGCATGCCACAGTCCAGGTGTTAGTCCCCTTGAAACAACTTTTCCATCACTATTGTGGCCAGAAAGAGTCCCTGTGGGTTTAAAATTTGCCTGCCTATTGTAGTCTATGGCGGTTTGGTCGTTCGCGAACATTTGCGGAAATTCACGTTCACCATTCGCGAACGGAAAATTTTATGTTCGCGACATCACTATTCCCAAATTTAACTTAAACATCGTTGGTTAATCCAAAAATTACTGCACCCAGAAGCAAAGGCAGAAATAAGGCATTAGAAGTACTTATATCAACATCTAATTAAAAGATAGATAAAAATACCGCCTACCTGCCCCCAGAGTACTTTGAATCAAGTTTCCAACCCTTCAGACCAGCTACACAGTCCAGTAGCCACCGAGTTACTGTTTGCTGCTGCTAAGCCTGAAGAAAATGCGGCAAAAATAGGCTCCGCCCATAAAGGTCAAAAGTTGGAGTAGGCCCAAACAACACCACATGGGAATGCAGTTTTGCACTAAAGTAGAAATACACACACAACCCTCAAGCATAAAACCAATAAGTTTTAAGTGCCAAAAATAAAAAACATAAAACATTGTTTTTAACATTGTCTCCCATGTCACATAATGCCCAAATATCAACTAATGATAAATATAATATAGGGACTCCAGTAACACCCCTCTTATTAAAATAGGTTTTACTCCTTACCCCATCCCCATACAGGGAAATAATGCCAGCCAGTTCTGTGCCACCAAGTCTCCTCAGAAAAAAAGGCTGCACATACCTTAATTCTGCTTGTAGCATGAAACCGGTCTCCACACTGAAGATGTCTCATGTTACCTTCAGAAGTCTTGTGGGAACCAGCATGGATCTTAGTTACAAATGCTAAGATCATCAAACCTCAGGGCAGAAATCTTCTTCCATATCCCCCTGAGGAAAATAGTATGCATCGGTACCATTTAAAATAAAAAACTTCATGATTGAAGAAACTAAAACTAACACCTCACTTTACCATGTCTTCCTAGTATAACACAGGCAAAGAGAATGACTGAGGGTGGAGGGGAAGGGGAGGGGCTATATATACAGCTCTGCTGTGGTGCTCTTTGCCACTTCCTGTTAGCAGGAGGTTAATATCCCATAAGTAAGGATGAAATCCGTGGACTCGTCATATCTTTGTAAAAGAAAGATACAATTATGACCAAATTAATTTAATTAGTGCACTTACCTATCTTTATCTATTAACAATAAAATATTTTTAATAAATAAGAAAAAAAAAAGTCTCTAAATATCACTTACTTACATAAAGTAAGCAAACTAATTGTATGAGAATAATAAAGTATTTGAGATTAAGATAGCCGTTTATTAGATGTGATTAAAGCCTTCAGCCCATTACAAAAATGGCTTGTGTAGCCTTGTGGGATTATGTCTTTAGATGATTTAGTAAATTCATTTATCACGTCTGGATATAAATTATAAATGACAAGGGATAGGCTTTGATTAAAACTAAAAAATATTTACACAACATAGCACATGACCTTTTCTGTTATGCTGGTGTGAAGAAGTGTATCAATCATTAATTTTTTTTTTACTTTTCAATAGAAAACTGAATTGCAAAATGTTACAAAAAATTAAATTTCCACTAAATGATATTCACTATGCAAAGTTACTTTCTCATGATAACAATCAGAGAAGCCAAAATGCTAATGATAAATGTAGGGTGAACTTGCAATGGATAGCTAAAATAATTGATTAAAGAAACCAAGAGACACGTTAATATGGAGCAAAATAATCAATATGCAATAAAATTAATAGGCGTGTCAAGAAAATACTGCATCTCCAATATCTCTCCTGAGTAATCCTGTATTCAGAATTTATTTTCTGACCTTCGAATGGGGAAATTACAGTTGTAAATCCTTGTACGCCTATAAATAGAAATTGGTAGGCATTATCAGAGCTGAATTTATCCGCTGCTTCCGTTGATAGCGTTCTTGTGCAGCAAGTTAATATTTTATTTGTTTAAAATCACCTTTGGAGGTCAGAGATATGAAATAATATGTTTAGAAGTGAATCTCAGCTGTAGTTTTCCTATAGGGTCTTGAGGTCATAATGCTAATAAAAAGCATCAATGTTTGCAAGGATATTTTAAATGCAACACTAACATGCCTCTAAAACGTAATTGCGTGTTCCAAAATTAATGTAGCATCAGGCTGGAGTTTTCAAGATTGTTTAAAGCATATATTATAAATCAGTTGTAAAATAGATACCCCAGAACACATAATTAATTATGGTGAAAAAATAAATAAAATAAATATATATATATATATATATATATATATATATATATATATATATACATATACACTGTATATATATATATATATATATATATATATGTGTGTGTGCTGTATTTTGTTTTAAAAATACATTTGTAAACTGTGCTTTCTAAATATAAATGTTATATAAACAACCCCAAATGCCACGAAAGATTTTGGGACAGTATGGAAAATTAAAAAAAAAACTAACAAACAGTCATTTGAAGATTCAATTCACACTGTACTTTTAATAAACACATTATTAACACATTATTTGATGTTTTACTTTGTGAAGTTAATGTATTTTTGAAAATATACACTCATTTGATGACTGCAACACATTCCAACAAAGTTGGGACAGGGGCAATTTAGGAGTAATAGCGATGTTACAAGTTGAAATAAGAAGATGATGTGAAACAGGTGAGGCACTCGTGTAATCATAGTATATAAGGAGTCTCCAAAAAAGGCTTAGTCCTTCAAAAGCAAGGATGGGTCGAGGCTCGCCAATCTGCCAACAGATGCGTCAGCGAATAATCCAACACTTTGAGAACAACATTCCCTAAAGAAAAATCTGTAGGATTTTGAGTATTTCTACAGTGCACAATACAATTAAAAGATTCAAGAAATACGGTCAAAAAACACTTCTGGATACATGTGATCTCTGATCTCTCAGATGTCACTGTCTCAAAAACCGTCATGAGTCTGTATTAGATATCCTGACATGGACTTGGGAACACTTTTGAAAACCTTTGTCAGTCAACACCATTCGCTGCTGCATCCACAGATGCAAGTTAAGGCTTTACTATGCAAAGTAGAAGCCATACATCAACACTGTTAAGACTCAGGGGCAGATTTATGAAAGTACGAGGACATGATATGATATAGCGTATCATGTCCACCGCACATCGATAAATGCCGACAGTATGCGATGTCGGCATTTATCATTGCTCAAGTAGTTCTTGTGAACTGCTTGTGCAATGCCGCCCCCTGCAGATTCGCAGGGGGTGTTAATCAGCTGGATCATATAGGATCAGGCGGATTGGTGTCCGCAGCCTCAGAGCAGGTGGACAAGTTATGGAGCAGCGGTCTTTAGACCGCTGCTTCATAACTGCTGTTTCCAGCGAGCCTGAAGGCTCGCGCGGAAACAGGGGCAACAAGCTCCATTCGGATCTTGATAATTCGGCCCCACAGTCTCATCTGAGATGGACAGAAGCACAGTGGAATCGTGTTTTGTTCTCCAACGAGTCAACATTTCAAATAGTTTTTGGACAAAACAGCAGTTGTGTTCTCTGTGTCAAAGAGGAAAAGTACCATCCAAGCTGTTATCAGTGTCAGGTCCAAAAGCCAGCGTCTTTCATGGTCTGTGGGTGTGTCAGTGCCCATGGCATGTGTAACTTGCACATCTGTGAGGGTACCATTAATGCAGAAAGATATGTATACATTTTGGAGCAACATATGCTGCCATCCAGACATCGACTTTTCCAGGGACGTTACTGCATCTTCCAGCAGGACAACGCTGTTACAAACTGCTGTTTGTAACTGGCCCTTTAAATGAAAAATT
The DNA here is from genome assembly GCF_027579735.1 of Bombina bombina. Taxonomy (NCBI): domain Eukaryota; kingdom Metazoa; phylum Chordata; class Amphibia; order Anura; family Bombinatoridae; genus Bombina; species Bombina bombina. Next base: position 724,373,686 of record NC_069504.1, read on the forward strand.
GCCCTGCTTCCCTGGATTTTGGAGAAGCCTATTTGCCAGCCTCCTTCCACATGACTATGGCCCCTGGAAGATTGTGCCCCTGAGGACATATTGACTTTTGTTGGGTGTGTGTGGCCCTTTAAGAACCATCTGGGGACATATTGTGACTTTGATGAACAATGCCCCTTTAAGACTATGTCCCCAGACCTGTGAAATGACTTGTCCCTGGCTTTCTCCCACTTGGTTCAGTTTCATTGTGTGCCATTAAGAGTTAAATTTTGTTCAGCTTCAAGAAACCTATTGTAAATACAAGTCTGCTGGGATTAGCTCTAATTAGGTTTAGTGATCAACTTTCCCATTGTCTAATCAGACTAGTATTGATAAGGTGGACTGCATTGTTTTATTGTGTGTAATGTTATCTGCTGAAGTAAATGTTGTGGCCTGTCAAAGGGAGTGTCTCTCTATCTAATATCAAATGTGTGATGGGGGATTTTATGCCTCCCCCTGAGAGTGTCCTGTTTGCATGTAACCTCAATAAAAAGGAGGCTGTGTGCTCCAGCACATCAGACCTATTTTTGACCCTCTAACTTGCAGCGTTGACTCATGTTTGTAGGGGACAGCTTATAATCACTACAGGGATTGCTATGTTTTTCATACTCCCTTAGCTACAGGGATTGCTACAGAAGGAAGAGGTTCGCCTACTGGAGCCTGGTCGTAGGTCCAGGGCGCAGAGCAGACGGCGAGATACCAGCCCAGCAGCGGTGGTTCATATAGTCTGCATTACTGATGGTGACTACGCAGTAGTTATAGTGTCCACGGTGCTGCTGCTCCTTTGGTGAGCGCTAGGAGCATCCTTTTCTATGGTCCAACTTCCAGCCAGCCTGGAGGCAACCGTAACATTTGGCGGCAGCGGTGGGATCGCGTCCTAGCGCAAGGAGCAGCACCACAACAGCACTGGTATCGTAGGAGAGTAATTGAGGGCAACGCTAGCCACTGCGCAGCGTCCCTACCTACAGCAGCATGGAGCTGACAAGACACTGGTCAGAACCCTGTGAAGAGCACCTCAACCTGATCCGTCGCTATGAGGGCGCTGATTTCGTTCCAGAGGTAAAGAGGCGGCTAGTCCAATATGGTCCAGACCCTGCACAGGAGGTAGTCAGTCGCCTCATCCGGGAATTGGCTACTGAGAACAAAGCGGCACGAGCCTTTGAGCGCCAACTGTGGAGTTTGAGGGTATGGACACCTGGTCTCTCTCCCCAGCCGCAGCATGTTCCACAGGGAGAGGGGAGCAGCGACCTCCCTCCCCAGCGGCAGTATACTGTGCAGAGGGAAGAGACAACCGGTCTCCATCCCCAACCCCAACCAGAGATACCAGAGGCAGCAGGCCTCATAGACTGGTCCTGGGAGGACCCCCAGCAGGCAGGTGGAGATGGGACCGCAGTCTCTCTACCGGCCCTACAGGGATGCTGGGCAGGCGGCCCAGATCCCCAGCGACAGACCCAGCTACAGGGAGGGGAGAGCATCGACCTCCCTCCCCAGCCGGAGTGTGCCTTCCAGGGAGAGGAGACAACCGGTCTCTCTCCCCAGCCGCAGCATGTTCCACAGGAAGCGGAGAGCATCGACCTCCCTTCCCAACGGCCGCCGGAGTATCAGGAGGAGGAGGTAAGCCAATCTCCCCCTCCCCAGCTAACTCCTAACTTGGGCCCAGGGTTAACAGTGGAGATGTTGGCCCCCACTGACCCCCACGTTCCCTTTGCCATCGGGCAGGACTATGCCCCAATTCCCCCAGCAGAAGAGCTGGCATCAGGACAGAGTGCTGCTGGCCTCTGCCCTACAGACCTTGTCCTTGGTACAGAACTGACCTGCAAACCCCTCACCCCAGCAGAAGCGCTGGCACCAGGGCAGAGTGCCGCTGGCCTCTGCCCCCCAAGTACCATCAGCTATTTGCCCAGCTGCGCCAGGAAGGCCGAGGATGCTGCACTTTCATCCTGCAACCTGGAACTTACAGGCCAGTACTACGTATTGTGGGGGGGCTACTTTGCTGCTAGCGATTATTTGTGGGTGGGTTGCAAGACTAACTTGGGCACTGACCGGCAGAAGGTCAGGTGCCTGGTTAGTCTCCCTCCAAAAGGGGAGATATGTTACAAACTGCTGTTTGTAACTGGCCCTTTAAATGAAAAATTGCCCTGCTTCCCTGGATTTTGGAGAAGCCTATTTGCCAGCCTCCTTCCACATGACTATGGCCCCTGGAAGATTGTGCCCCTGAGGACATATTGACTTTTGTTGGGTGTGTGTGGCCCTTTAAGAACCATCTGGGGACATATTGTGACTTTGATGAACAATGCCCCTTTAAGACTATGTCCCCAGACCTGTGAAATGACTTGTCCCTGGCTTTCTCCCACTTGGTTCAGTTTCATTGTGTGCCATTAAGAGTTAAATTTTGTTCAGCTTCAAGAAACCTATTGTAAATACAAGTCTGCTGGGATTAGCTCTAATTAGGTTTAGTGATCAACTTTCCCATTGTCTAATCAGACTAGTATTGATAAGGTGGACTGCATTGTTTTATTGTGTGTAATGTTATCTGCTGAAGTAAATGTTGTGGCCTGTCAAAGGGAGTGTCTCTCTATCTAATATCAAATGTGTGATGGGGGATTTTATGCCTCCCCCTGAGAGTGTCCTGTTTGCATGTAACCTCAATAAAAAGGAGGCTGTGTGCTCCAGCACATCAGACCTATTTTTGACCCTCTAACTTGCAGCGTTGACTCATGTTTGTAGGGGACAGCTTATAATCACTACAGGGATTGCTATGTTTTTCATACTCCCTTAGCTACAGGGATTGCTACAGAAGGAAGAGGTTCGCCTACTGGAGCCTGGTCGTAGGTCCAGGGCGCAGAACAGACGGCGAGATACCAGCCCAGCAGCGGTGGTTCATATAGTCTGCATTACTGATGGTGGCTACGCAGTAGTTATAGTGTCCACGGTGCTGCTGCTCCTTTGGTGAGCGCTAGGAGCATCCTTTTCTACGGTCCAACTTCCAGCCAGCCTGGAGGCAACCGTAACAAACGCCAAACCACATTCTGCCTGGATTACAAGCACATGGTTGCGTAAGCAGAGAGTGCGGGTGCTAGCATGGCCTTCCTGCAGTCCTGACCTGTCTTTGATTGAGAATGTGCGGCACATTATGAAGTGTAAAATAAGACAAAGAAGGTCCCGTATAGTTGCACAGCTGAAGACATGAATAATAGATGAATGGGGGGAAATTCTGCTTGCTAAACTTAACCAACTGGTATCTTCAGTGCCTAAATGCTTTATAAGTGTTATTAAAAGAAAAGGTGATGTTACACAGTGGTACACAGTAGACTGCCCCAACTTTCTTGGAGTGTGTTGCAGTCATCAGATTTGAAATGAGTGTATATGTTCAAAAATACATTAAATTCACAAAGTAAAACATCAAATAATATGTTAATAATGTGTTTTTAATATAGTACTGGGTGAATTGAATTTTTTCAATACTGTCCCAACTTTTTTGGAATTGGGGTTGTATTATATATATATATCTATATATATATATACTGTATATATTATATATAGGTATGATATATATATATATATATATATATATATATATTTGCATACAAAGAGAGAAGCGCTCTGCCAAGAACGAACAACAGCTCAGTGGCTTGTTCTATGGTGAGTTAACACCTAGGAGCAGCCTCTTTAGAGGAATGTGGCTGCACCTCACTGACGAAGCCCATAGGAGGCCGAAACGATCATCTGGGGTTGTCATGTTCCTTGTTCAGAGGAGAATTGCATGGTATTTCAGGGCTGGACTGACCTTACTTGGCGGGATCAGACTGATATACTTCAGGAAAGTTTTCCTCTGTGAAAAGCACACTGGTCTTAAAGAGGCTGCTTCCGGGTGGTAAATCTCCATAGAACTAGCTGATGAGCTGTTGTTTGTTCCTGGTAGAGCACTTCTCTCTTCGTATGCAAATTATATATATATATATATATATATATATATATATATATATATATATATATATGTGTGTGTGTGTGTGTGTGTGTGTGTGTATGTTATTCATAAGGGCAGAATATGGGGAATATGCTTTCAATCTGTGTTAATGTTGTATCCTGATGACGGATGGCAGAGAACTTCCTTGTGCTAAATCACTGTAGGAGTAAGGTAGATAAACTTCCTTCTTTAAAATGTAATCCACACTGAAACCAATCAAAGTAGATTTTATATATATATATATATATATATATATATATATATATATATATATCCTTGTAATATTGGTCATAATTAGAATAATATTTAGGCTAAGTGAGAATATACTTATAAGTATAATTATCATCAATTTAGGAATAGAATATATATATATATATATATATATATATATATATATATATATATATATATATATATATATATATATACACAAATACAACATTTATTTTTTTAACACACCTAACAAAAAGTTTATATACACATCTCTGGGAGTGCTGCCAACATGACCCAGTAATTGCACAAACAAAAAGGTATTGATTGGCGCACATCCATTTTCAAAAGACATATTTTTTGAACTGCTGCAAAAAATTGCCTGCCAACATCAAGAGACAACTATTCTTTTTAAATAAAATTGGGATCTTAGTCATACAATATGGCCATATTTTGCTTAGCCAGTCACCACTTACAAGGTGCCCCAATATAGACTGATCCTAACTCTACAGTTTTTTGCTTTTACTCTTCATAATAGAATGAGACTCCCTGGCATAATATTCACAACTCTATTACACTGTCATGATATATATATACAGTATATATTCTTTCCTATCCAATGTATTTCTTATTCCAATATGAGAATAGGTTATATTATATTAAATATTCTTATTTCAGGAAATTTTAATCTATGATGCACAATATAGATATAACCAGCTAGGATATGTTTTATAAACACACAACTTTTAAGAAAAATAATTTCTCTTTTTTAAAAAAAAACTTATGAGATTTTAATATTTGTTGTATATTCAATACTTAGGTGATATTTTGCCCATAGTGTAACTAGGATATGTGAATATGCTCCTATTGACCTGACAGTGTTTGTCAGGTTGGAAGAGGTTTTGAGACACTGGGTTTATGTTTATTTTAATTATCCTACATTTAGAATGTGTTTTTTGTATTAAATTAATTAGCACTATTGTTTAGTACTTTGATATTAGCAAACAGTTTGCTGACGTTCCTAGCCTGTAACGGAGTAAAGGTGTAGGCGTGTTCTTTTGCTGCTTTTTCCCTTCAAATAGAGCAGCAGGAATGGTGGACATTCACACAGCCTCTGACGAAGCAGAACTATTCTGTGAAAAGCGTTAGGCCACGCCCACCTTACACCACAGTGCAGGAAGTTGTTCTTGACACACGCTACTTTGTTACTAGCTTGTAGCGGTTCCATTGTCCATGGTGTGTATATCTTCTCCATCCTCTTGCTTCATTGTTTGGCAGTTTCAGGGTGAAATAGACAAGGAGAGTGATGCACAGCGGACTGTTCATAACGAACAAACTTACCAGCTAAAACTCAGTTTATTGTGATATTCTCCTCTCTGCCATGGAATATCACATTACACCCATGGGGTGGACACACTCACTACTTACCTCATATTGATTGAGGTCTCCTGCGTGAGTACCCACCTTTAGGGGTTTTTTGGACGTGTTTTTATTCATGTTGTTTTAAATAAACAGACTATGCTATGAGACGCTTCTTTGTGCGCTTATCTTACATATATATATATATATATATATATATATATATATATATATATATATATATATATAAAAATAATCATTAAAAAAATTGCAAAATTAGCACATCTAGGCAAGTATCCCTGCTTGCTTTTCCCCAGTAAACTCCATATACATTGTTATCAATGCACAAGACGATTCTGGGTAAGATGCAAATTAGATATGCAAAATCTCAGACTCTGTATTTGCTGCATTCACCCTATTAAGGAATTGCGGTGTTAAAAAAGTATTTGAAGCAAAAAGTCTGAGATTTTGCATATCTAATTTGCATATATTACCCAGAATCCTCTTGTACATTGGTAGCAATGTATATATAGTTTTACTGGGGAAAAGCAAGTGGGGATACTTGCTTAGATATGCTAATTTCCTATGCAATTTTATTTTTATTGATTTTCTTTTGAGACATGGAGGATTTTAATCTCAAACTTTTATCTCTACCATAATCAGGCCCGGACTGGCCATCGGGCATAGCGGGCATTTGCCCGGTGGGCCGCTGGTCCCCTTAGCCCCGCCCACCTCTTAATTATAAATCACACTGACACACTCTAACCCTTTCATTGGTCCCGCTCACCTGTCAATCAAGGTAGCGCATCAAAGGGGGCCTCAATCTTCCTGGAGGAGCCCGATGCGTGTCAAAAGTCTGTCAGTGGCACAGTGCACACAGTTGCGGTAGCGCCGGCAAGCACAGTGTTTTCTGTGTGGAGTGGTGAAAACAGGAGCTTCTATAATAAAATAGTAAGTAACACGCATGGGAGCTTAATATGCACTGTGCAGCAGCAGTGCAGACCCCTAACCAGGGCCATTTTTAGGGGCTTGCAAACCGGACTGTAGCCCCCGGGCACCAAGGAAGCATAATACGATCAAAACTTATGTCTGTCACTGTGTCTGACCACGCAGTGCAGGGAGAGGGCCATAAAACCGGCATCCTGAAACAGGGCAATTTGCAAAATGAACAAACCTCTCTTAGGCTGCCTTCTCCATGCTCAAAGCCCAACCCCCGTTACTGTCTTCACTGCTGTGTTCAGCAGGGGAGTTATCTGAGCTAAATCATATTAAAAAGGCAGTATTTTTTTCTAACAAAGTTGTTGGAAAAAATACTGCCTTTTTAGTATGATTTAGCTGAGCTCAGCTAACTCTAGGGTAGCCACCTTTTGCCCAGAAGATTCCTGGACACTTTCTAAATGGGGGTGGAGGGGGCGTGGCTTTTTGCAGCCTCAAATTCAA